>NC_143053.1:80761212-81064242 GCF_052426305.1 Pelodiscus sinensis
TGATCGGAGACTTGTGACAGCAATGCCATGGTCGGTTGCACATGCAGGGAGCTCGCTCATGAAATGTGAAGCAGCTACACCGCATGCACAGCTGACTGCCTCCTCACTGAGAAGTTACATAGTGTAGCTAGTTAAACAACTATTACCACAGAATTTTTTAATTGTTAATAGTCATTAGTTCAGCTTATCTCCATAGCCATAGTTAAAAATTCTCTTCACAAAGAATAGTGGAATAGAAGTAATTAGAGAATTGAATCCTTGGTGATACTAACACCTGCTGAAACCTTGCTCTCCCTGGGACATGCCTGGCTCACCTGGTTTTAAAAGGTACACAAGCTGCAGGCTGTCCATTTCTATTTCTGATGGATATGAACAGCATGTCTGTTTGGGTGAGGAGAATCCCGTGGAACAGTGCCCTCACTGCAGATGATGATGATGATGATGATGTGCCCACTCAGACACATTTACTGAGGCACTCCTCTTCCAAACCTAATCAGCAATGGCAACCACCACCTATTCCATCCATTTGGCCATACTGGGACCCATGGGCAGCATACAATTGGCATCTCCAGCACCAAAATCAAATGCACCAACAATACAGTCTCCAGATAGAGTTCAGATGCGGAAGAGGAGGACGTGGACATCACATGTGACGAACACACTCTCACATCTTATCAGCATCCCCTAACAATACAATCATGCCCCCATCACCGACTTCCAGGGATGATTTTAGATCATTCCAAGAACTTTTTAAGAGAGTTGTGGACACACTGGAGACTTCACTGGTGGCTATGCCAAAACACAACATGAAGCTGACAAACATATTACACACATCTCTACATGCAAAATTAGCTATCCCCATGAATGAGGCTCTTGTACCCTGATAAAAACATCTGGCAGATGCCAGCAACAGTATTGCTGACCTGCAAGCGGTCAGATAAAAAATACTATGTTGCCCTAAAGGGGCAGACGTCCTGTTCTTCCACCCAGCCCCAAATTCTCTCATGGTAGAGGTGGTAAATCAAAGAGAGAAACAACAAACTACCTGAACCATCTCCTGCAACAGGTACTAGAAGAGGCTGGACACAATGGGGAGGAAAGCATACTTGTTTGCAAGTCTCTAGCTCAGAATAGACAATTATTCGGCACTGTTAGCAAAATACACACATTGCATTTTTGATCAATTAGCTTCTTTTATTGAATCTTTCCCAGATAACAGAAGGGATTGGTTTAAGTCAGATGTTAACGAAGGGGCACTAATTTCTAGGATGGCCTTGCAGGCTGCGCTGGATTTTGCAGACACGGCATCCAGATCCTTAGCTTCCAAAGAGGTGATGAGGCAAGCATCATGGCTTCAGCTCTCAGGATTCCCAAGAGAAGTCCAAGCAACAGTCAAGGACTTGCCGTTCAAAGGTGCCAAGTTCTTTGTGGATTCAGCAAACACCTCCTTACACACCCTAAAGGACTCATGGGCCACATTAAAGACTCTTGGCATCCACGTACTTGTCACAAAGAGAAAACAGGGCAGGTCATTCACACAGAGGTACAGATCCACATCCTTTAACCAAAAACCATGACACTATGACGACAGTGTTGATGGTTACAAAATAGGTGCAGACCGGCAACATCTCAACAACGACCAACATCCTGACGAGCATTTTGAAGTCTGAGTTGAGGGTCTCTCTCATGAACATGTGCTCGTACAAGAGGCTGAACACCTACTCGGGCTAGGTGCCATAGAAGAGGTATCAAAGGAACACAGAGGCAAGGGTTTTTACTCCCATTACTTCCTCACACCCAAGAAATCAGTAGGGTGGAAGCCGGTATTAGACCTCTGAAGGCTCAATTGCTTTGTACGTTACCAGTGGTTCAAGTGGTTATCAGTGGTAACCCTTGCCACGATTATTCCTGTTTTGGAAAAGAGCATGGTTATCTACCCTCGACCTCCAGGATGCCTGTTTTCATATATTGATACACATGTTGCACAGACATTTTTTTCCTTTCAATATAAAGGACATGATTCCACATGCCTGCCTACACATGAGGCCTCTCCAGGCATGGCTATGCACAGTATAGCAGCCACGCATATAAACAACCAACTTACCATGCCAGCCAAGATGAAGACTTCACTCACGTGGTGGACTCTGCACAACCGTGTATATGTAGGGGTCCCCTTCCAGCGAACCTCACCATCAGTGCTTTACTATGGGGCTGGGGTGCACACCTGGACCGTTGAGTGGTACAGGCTCAATGGACCCTGGGTGAGACTAAACATATCAGCCTACTCAAATTCAGGTCAGTATGAAATGCCTATACACACTTTCTATCATGATTCAGAACAGACCTGTTCAAATTCTTACGGACAGTGTCACTACAATGTATATCAACCGACAGGGAGGAGCCCAGTCATACCAACTGTGCCGAGAGGTGGTCCACTTATGGGAATGGTGTATCCCCGGAATATACACCTGGTTACAAATTACCTCCCTGGCAAGGTCAACATACTAGCGGACAATCCAAGCAGAGAATTCCCACAAAATCACGAATGGGAAATAAACCTATCAGTGCTAACTTTCCACTTCAAGAAGTGAGGATTTCCAACAGTGGACCTATTTGTCACATACGAGAGTGCTTATCTGTGCTATTGCTCCAGAGCGGGCATAGGTCCTTACTCCCTAGGGGATGCCTTTAGCATACAGTGGAAGGCACTTTTATCCTATTCTTTTCCCCTGTTCCCACTAATACAGTGAGGGTGATCCTCAAGATCAAACAGGACAGGGCCAGAGTAATCCTCATAGCCCCCAACTGGCCCCGACAAACATGGTGTCCATACCTCTTGCAGATGAGCATCCAACCACCGCATCACTTTCCACCTGTCCAATCTCTGCTCACACTACAATGGTGAGATACACCATCCTGACGTTCACACATTGCATCTCTGATTGTAGATACTAGCTGGCTGAACACCATGGAGAAGACCTTCTGGGAACCAGTACAGCTTATCCTCTCACATTCCAGAAGACCTACGAGAAAAACATATAACACAGAAATGGAAGCGTTTCACAGCCTGGTGCTCGTCCCACAACTATGAGCCACCGCATATGGAGTTATCACAGATACTACAATATCTACTAGACCTGCACAACACAGGCCTCTCCCTGAGCTCTATAAGAGTACATCTTGCCTACATGTCCGCACTCCATCTTCCACTTCAAAGGTACTCTGTTTTTACTCACCCAGCTGTCAAACAATTCCTGCTAGGTCTACATAACATGTTTCTACCACTTAAAGATCCAACACCAGCATGGGATCTGAACCTTATCAACCTCATGGGAAAACCTTATTACATCTGTCAATGAAGGTTGCCTTCCTCGTCGCATTTACCTCCGCAAGATGAATAGAGGAGCTGGGAGCCCTCATGGAGGGACCACTCTCCCTATCTCCCCAATATTCCATAAAGACAAAGTGGTCTTAAGCACACATCCCAAATTCCTCCCAAAAGTACTTACCTCACTTCACTGCAATGAACCAATATACTTACACGTTGTCTTCCCACATAAGGACTACAAGGAAGCAGCGCTCCATACCTCGGATGTCCCGAAGGGCACTTGTCTTCTGCTTACAGCACACAAAAGCATTCCGCAGGACTCCTCCATGACTCTTTGTCTCATCTACAAAGATTATCTAAATGAGTATCTAGCTGCATGCATTTAGCATATTCTTTAGCACAAAAGGAGCCCCTACCCAACATGAGAGCTCACTCCATAAGAGCCATGACAGCTATTACTGTGTCCCTATGAGGTGTCCCAACCGAATGCATCTGCAAGGCTGCCGCATAGGCATTGATTCAAACATTCATGCAGCATTATGTCACCCAGACATTCGCAGATTCAGCAACGAAGTTCGGCCGAACGGTACTCTCGGCCACAGAGTCACACCTTCTGAAGCTCTTACTTTCTAACACAACTACTGCTTCGTAATCACCGAAAGGTGAAAGCACCCATGGGGATGCTCCTCAAAGAAGAAAGGAAGGTTACTCGCTAGGTGCAGTAACTGGAGTTCTTCAAAATGGTTGCCCCGTGGGTGCTCCACCACCCACCCTTCCTCCCCTCTGCTTTGGACTTATATTAATCCAGGTCAGAGAAGGAACTCGGGAGGCGGTCAGCTGTGCATGCGGAGTAGCCGCTTGAGATCTTGTGCACCAGTACCCTGCACATGCAGATGACCACAGGTGCTGCTGTCCCAAATCTCTGATCAGAGACGCAGCTGCGCTTGCGCACATAAAGGTGAAGCATCCATGAGGACAACCACCTTGAAGAACTCCAGTTACTGTACCGGGTGAGGAACCTTCCCTTTTAACTTTTGAACTTTTTCACTGCAGAGGATTTTTTGGCATTAAAAAATTCTAGAATTTTGAAAAATGCTGCGGCAAAGTGTTTAGAATAATGGCTGCAAAAACAGTTTGTCGTAAGTGGGACCCAAGCATGCTGTTTTTGCCTTTACCTCCAAGTGATTGAGAGCAACATCTTATCTCTGAAATGAGACTCCAGCTGTGGCTTCTCAAGTAACTTCTAAAGGTGAATGTAGAATAACAGATACTGTGATAACTGGGATGATGGTTTTTATGTAATACTTTAATATAAAAGAGTTGAAAACAAGAGAAATAATTGTATTTAATTTAAAAATGCATAATCAACTCTATAGTTGGCTAAACAATGAGAAATTTAATCTAGAACTGAATGAATACACACTTAATTCTGATCATTATAATTTACGCTTGAATATTACAGGCCATTCTATTTCACCTTTTCTAGATTTTCATGTGGTCTTGGTGTTGGGAGTACAGTCATATGATGATGATGACCATGGTAAAATCCCAGTTAATCAGTTAACTGTTTAACCGGTTAACTGATTGAAGTGAAGAGGGCGGCTGGGGGCTGCTCCAGCCAGGCCAGGCCGGGCAGTAGCTGCTCTGACCAGCCTGGAGTACCTCCTACCCACAGTTGCCTCTGCAGGGCTAGAGAAGCCCCCTGCCTACAAGGGGGAGGGGGATGCTCCTGCCCACTGGTTAACCCAGGTGTAGGCAAAGGCCTCTCAGTGGGCTGGATCCGGCTCGCCTAGGCTTTGATCCAGCCCATGAGACCGTTCTAGGCCCCGCCCCCTAACGGGCATGTGCCTGGGGGAAGGCACTCAGCCCTGCCTCTTTTCTCCCCGCAGCCACTGGAGAAAAATAAGTTGGAGAAGAGGCAGCACTGGGGCTGAGGCTCCCAAACGGCGCCTCGACCACGTGGCCTGGGGCCGAACCCGGAGGCGCCTCAGCAACATCGTCCCAGGCTGGGAGTTAGGGACCAAAGAAAGTGAGGAGGAAGGAGATACAAAGCTGACAGGAAGCCAGGATGTGGCTGGGAGAATGAGAACTGTCTGGAGGACAAAGACTGGGGCAAGGAACCAAGTGTGGGGGTCCGATGATGGGGACTGAGAACCATTAGGAATGGGAAATGAGGGCAGGAAGTATGTGGGGGTGACTGGAAGACAGGATGGGGGAGAGGCAAAGTGGCTGTGAAGCTGCAAATGAGGAACAGACTTAGGGTACGTCTAGACTACATGCCTCTGTCGCCAGAGGCATGTAGATTAGGCTACCAGACATCGGAAAATGAAGCGGCGATTTAAATAATCGCAGCTTCATTTAAATTTACATGGCTGCCGCGCTGAGCCGACAAACAGCTGATCAGCTGTTTGTCGGCTCAGCGCGGCAGCCATGTAAATTTATTTATTTATTTAAATCGCCGCTTCATTTTCCGATGTCTGGTAGCCTAATCTACATGCCTCTGGCGACAGAGGCATGTAGTCTAGACGTACCCTTAGAGTGCCGGAGGGAGGTTTGGTTCTAGACATGGAGCTTAGAGGGGTGATCCCAGGTCAAGCTGGACACTAAAATCACAAGCCTGAGGAATGAAGACTAAAATTATTGAGGCGAAGAGAATAGAACTGAAACAAGGAGCCAGAGCTGGGGGAAGACAAGATTTTAATAGGGAATGGGTAAATAACATGGCAAAGAGGAGTCTGTTCCCATTAAAGCACAGAGTATAGAATGGAATTTGAGATTCTAGAGACTTTCCATTCTTCTGCTGTCAGAACGTATTTGTGAAACCCACTGGTAAAGTGTCCCATCCTGTTGTGTGTGTCTACATAGAGCAGAGGTCACCAGTCTATTGATTGCAATTGACTGGTAGATCATGGAGACTCTGCCGATCGATCACAAGCCTAAGTTATGCTGTATCTGCCTGCCCGACCTCCACACTGCTCCTGAAGAAGCCAGCTGACCGAGTGCAAGCAGTTTATACTAGGGATGTGAAAATGTAACCATTTACACGGTTAACCAATGAGGCTAGGCTCATTGGTTAACGTGCATGGTTACACGTAGGGTCCTCTCACTGCTGCCCCTGAAACAGAGGCAGCAGTGCAAGGGGGCAGGCAGGAGCTGGCTTTTAAGCCAGCTCCCCATGCAGACTGGCTCCTGTGGAGCTGCCTGTCCCCTTCCCTGCACTGCTGTCTCCATACCACAGGCAGCAACACGAGGGGGCAGGGCGGGATCTGGCTTTAAAGCCAGCTCCCCATGTGTACCAGCCCCTGTGAAGCCACCTTCCCCTTCTCACTGCTATTTCTGATACAGAGGCAGCCACGTGGGGTGGGGTAGGGAGGGAGGGAGCTGGTGTGCATGTGGAGCCAACTTTAAGCTGGGTCCTGCGTGCACCGGCTCCCACCTGCCCTCCCTCCCCAGCATGTAACTGCTGACATTTTCAGCAGTTACACGATTACATAATTAAATGCATTTTAACATCCCTAGTCTCTATAGCCCCTGGGAGAGGTAAGGGGAGACAGCTCTGTGCTGCTGCCTCTGACTCTAGCCCTGTCCAACCACTTCTGTTGGCTGGGAATGGGCCAATGGGGGCGGCACTTTCAGGCTTCTGGCAGCAGTCTAGCACATGGAAACTCTCTTTTCCCTTCCCCCTTCAGGGGTCACACACAGAAGGTGCTAGAATTCAGCTAGCCAGCGTTTCCAGAAGCAGCACGAGGGCAGGCAAAAGTGACTTGCTTGAGGCCTGCTGCAGTTCTGACCAGGAGCCATCTATAGTAAGTGCTTCCTGGCTGCAGACAGCACCTCTACCCTTTGAACCAACATCCAAACTCACTCCCAGAACCCACAGTTCTCCCCATGTCCTGCACCCAACACTCTTGACCTAGGCTGGAGCCCCCTCTACACCCAAACTTGCTTCCAAAGTGTTTGGCTACAGGAGGGAGTGAGGGATATGGGTTCTGAGAGCGAGCTTGGGTGCAGGAGGGGGCGCCAGAGTGGGGCAAACTCTCCAGAGCTTGCACTCCTTGCCTCCTGCACCCCAAAACTGCCCCAGCCTGGAGCCTCTTCCTGCACCCAAATTCCCTCTCAGAACCTGCTCCCATTGCCCTCCTCCAGCACCTCAGCCAGATGAGTGAATGAGGGTGGCGAAGAGCAAGTGAGGGAGGGGTGTGGAGTAGTGGCGCCTTGGGGAAGGAGTGGGGGAGATCTTGAGTTGCCCTTATATTCAAAAAGCGATCTTCAGTGTAAAAAGGTTGGCGACCACTGACCTAGAGCAGTGTTTCTCAAAGTGGTCTGCGAAACCACCCTGGGAAAGCTGCTAATTGGCTGCACCGGTTTGTTTATTTACCAGCGCTGCAGCCACAGAACCTTGCAGCTCCCATTGGCTTCTGTTTGTAGCCAAGGAGAGCCACGCTGGTGCGGCCACTTTGAGAAACACTGACCTAGAGGATGTCAACCTACTACTAGTTTCAGTTACTCCATTAGCTTAAATTGCACGGGTCTGTCTGATGAATTTAAAAGTTCCAGCTCTGCTGATAATCAGTGGAGATGTTGATATGATGTCACAGGATAGAAGTTGTTTTTTTCTGACTCATTTTTTAAAAACTAGGAAGTTATAACAATTCTGTGTTAACATTATTAAGGTAGCAAAGTTAAGAACTAGAAGTTGAGATCAGAATTAAAGTTTCAGAGACAACTTGAGTTCAGTTATCTATGATTTAATAGTTAATATAATAATTAACTATATTATTTCCAGGAAGTCCATCTTTAGTTGTGGTAGGACTTTGGCTCAGGCATGGCTGTGTTCAGGAAAAGTGTGTGTCTTGAATCACATACTATCTGAATAATAAGCATAAATCACTGCTTACTTCTGGGAATGTATTTCATAACCCATACTCCTAATTCTTAGGGTCTCCAGAACCCAATGAAAAGTTAGCTGTTTGTAATGGCTATTGGCGTAAAGCATTTAATATCTCCTTTTGAATTTGGGAATTAATGGGGTATTTCTATTGAAGATAAAACTTAAACATCCATCTTCACAAGATGGAGGTAAACTGAAGACTTGTGCTTCATTTCTTAACTACTGAATCCTTGAGGATACATACTCAACACAGAATAATCCTTGCTGACATGTGAAAAAAGTTAGCTCATGCTATTTGACATCCCCTTTCTTTTGCTGTTCTAAAAATGTCTTAATTTTATTTTAACCTGGTAATAGTGTGTACTTACCACCTTTCATCCAAGAATCAGAAGCATTCTACAATCAAAATCTCAACACCCCTTAAGAGGTAATACCTCATTTTACAGGTGAGGAGGATGAAAGCAAAGACAAGTTTTGACTTGTCCAACGTCAACACAGTTGGTGACAGAGCTGGAAATAGGAATCCAGGTTCACCCTGTTTCGGTTCTGCATTCTAAGCAATAGACACGGTTCCTTAATTGTTGATCTTAATTGTCAAGGATGCAACGTACAAAAGTTCACAGTTTGAATTTAATTTCAGAAAGACATTCTTCTTGATCATGCTTTTAACAGGAAAAACCACTTGTGGATTTCCTTACCAGAATTGAACAGTATTAACTGTCTTCTTTCATCCATAACTAAATTATTTCCAAGAAGAATCTGAGTACATCATCTATTCTCCAGGGTAAAGCTTCTTGGGAACCTATTTTTGTACACAAGTCAGGATGACATGGCTCATCAAACAATTTCTGGAATTGTATCACATTTTGCATTTATGTGAACATTGAAATTTGGGAAATTCCAAGTTAATACATTCTACTATGAAGAAGCTTATGTGCTCTAAAGGCAAGCCTATATTAGAGAATTTTGGCATGGCAGACTCTTGATGTGATGGTAACTCCATTTATATACTTGCACAAGAGTTGCTATTTTATATTGAAATTTCACTGACTTGGAGCAAAACTCATAATTGTATCTTGTATCATCACTTTGCACCTTACCAGTGCTAAAGCCACACCCATTGCAGCTTTCCCTGTACAGTGCCATAATGCTGCAATTGCTTCAGCAATTGCTCTGCAACATGCAGTATTTCCTGTACTACTTCATAATTTCTTATTTTAAATATTCAGGTCTATAATTCTGCATACAAGTCTTCAGTTTAATTAAAATGCAATGGAGACCATTTTCAGTCTTATTTCAGAAAAAAGAATTTTCACGCAATAATGATTCCATTTTGAGTTTAAAATCTATCACTGACAAATTGATAAGCTTCAAAATAAAAAAAATCATCTGTAGTATGCCACTTCTTACCTGTGGATTGCTACTGTCTCTCAAGATCCCTTATTTGAGGACCTGTGATTAAAAACTACAGGATAGATACCCATCAGGCACTTGTGTTGCAGATGTTGGAAGTGCTGGTTTGGGCAGAGCAAATGGGTTTATATTTGCCCCTTTACAAATTTATAGCTGAAATGTTTGTAATGGTGCAGTTTTTAAGAATCGCTAGTGTTTACATGTGGTACAATATGCTATGATGAATATACCCTTTTCCCTGACTCTGCAGAACATAAGGTGCATAGAAAGATTGTGATAGGTGTACAGAAAGATCTGTCTACGTATTACAGGCATTAATATTTAATTTAGATGTCTTTGTTCATTCCAAACATCTTGTATTACAACAAAAATAAGTAAAATGTGGGCTTGACAGAATGGATGCCTTAAAAGTAATAGAAATAGAAATGCAAGAAGAAAAACCAATTTATTGTGCCGGACAATAGAATCTTACAAAATGTGTTTAAATCCGTAGATGTTACCTTGTGCTCTTCTACAAAAAGGGCAAAGTAGCTGCTTTAATTTTAATGTGGCTTTGTGTGTGTTCTGCTATTTAGTTCAAGGACTCTCCTTTAGCTCCTAGTGATGCAAATGCCTTGCAATTTGATCTTTGAAGCCATATTTTTACTTAATTTATATTTTAATGTGGGTATATGGTGTGTGTTTTCTTTAAAGGGAAATACACCCTCAAAATGCATACAAGATACTGTCATTAAAATTGCATTGGGTATAATCAATTGTTATTGATGCTATATTTACTAATTGGAAGCTTTAATCTGAGCATAATACCAGTACTTTGGTAACTTTTGGTGTGTTTCTATCAGTACTGTGTAATGAGAAGATGTGGCTTAGTCCTTATAATGCATGAACAACAATAACAGTGTTGACAAGATATTTGTTTAAACCTCCACCTTACACTTTTGGAAATGTCTGTAGATAAACTGAAAAAATCAAAATGGGGTTACTTTTTTTTAATCTTTCTGTGCTTTCCTGTAAAATCAAATTATTCTGAATCTTTCATTAAATATTCACAAGGTGCCTGGCAACACTTTTTAAAACATAAATTTTCAGCCTAAATTGTACCCTTTTGTGGCTAAATTCTTAGCCCTGGAATTTGGAAAATAATAATGGCAGTGCTGAAAACAGAATCACTATTTTGTTCTAAAATGTATTCAGTTCCTTTAAAAACATAAAAAAAATGAAAGAGAATAATAGAATTTTTAAAAAATCCTGAAAATATTTAAAGGCAGCTTCATTTGTCCTTCATAATTTAATGACTGAGTGTATTGAATTTTTCACTGTAGATTAGATTTCTGCTGCTAAAATATTACTTATTTTGAAAGCAGACCAGTGGTAGCAGAATGAGGCAACATAAAACGTACATTCCCTCTCATCTCATAACTAGACACAGAACTCACTAGAATTAGAGCTGTTCTGAAAAAACAACTTTTGAAATTTTTATCTTTCATTTTTATGAAAAATAGCTAACCTATTGCTCTTTGATTTGTACCAAAAATAAAATATAAGGCTGCATCTTTTTTTGGGATACCAACAGGAATAGGTGATAAAAGTTGTCAGACTCAAGCAAGAGTCCAAAAACAGATGGTGGCTTAATCTTATTCATTATTGTTTAAGAGACTTTACGTTCGCTCTAGCTGGAAATCAGCTTCTCAGGAGTGCTGTTGTTTTATTACTTTCCCTCTCTGTTAGTGTTCAATACTATCATTGAGAGGGGAAGGGAACAGAATTGAAACTAAGCTTGTGTGACATCTTTGTAATACTAGTGCCCAGCAATAGTATTTTGTTTGGGAAAGAATGGTTGAAAATATCAAGATAATTTAAAAAAGTAGAAATAACCCTGCTGAAAGTTGCTCTGTTTTGTATAGTACATATGGCACTGATAGTGACAAATCCAGTTATTTGCTTTTTAGTCAGCTAAAATTTTATTTATGCTAGATGTTATATGTCTGAGAAAATCGTTCCATCTCTGTTAGTGCATCAAAGGCTTTTTACATAATGGTGCTTTGTGTTAGACTTACAGGTCAGCTAGTTTAAGTGTTCTTCATTTCTTTTGTATTCAATATTTTCAGAAGCCCACCAAAGCAAATCAATTTCTGGATCCGTCCCATCTTACTAGATTTAAGTGGCTTTTTTGTTTGTTTTTTTCCATGCAGGTACTGGTCATTAATCACCATGAGTGTGGATCTGAAGAAGAATTAATTACCTCTATTTTTTTGAGTATGTTTAACTTCAGATACACACAACGTAGTCTCCTTCCCCATTAGATTCTTAGAAGGTAGTTATAATACTTTTTATAGTCTCCTTCTTGTGGCTTTGATAGTTATGATCAATAATAAAAAACCCTGTTCCTTAAATTTTGGGCAACTGCATGCCAGTCAGTTCATTTAAAACCTCCTGGAGGTCTTTCGCATGCCAGAGTGTGTATTTGCGGAGGTAACTGTGTTAAATAATTTTTAAAATAAAAACTTGATTTTCCATTTCTGGACTCTGGAAAATAGATTTCTTGTAGGTTGGGAAATCAGTTAATTAGAGAGTTTGTTAATCCCAGTTGAAATTTAGTTTGAACTACTACAATTTTGAAAAAATAAAATAAATCATCCTTTTGGAAACTTTAAATTAAATTTCATGAATTGTGGCTGGTTATGGTTGATATATAAAATGTTGAATGAGATCGCATTATGCCTGCTATGTGGATAAATAAGGATGGCTGATCAGGTTGTTTACCAGCTATCTATCACTAATTAGTTATTGCATAGTGTTTGTATAAGCTGACTATGCATCTAGATAAATTGATATATACGTCAATTTTGTGATTGTAAAAGGATTATCTTGTGTATCAAATAGATGATTGATTGATTGTTTATTTACTTAGGGGTGGAAGAAAGAGAGAATTTTGGCTGAATATCCTGATGGCAAGATAATAATGGTTCTTCCTGATGATCCAAAGTATGCACTTAAAAAGGTATGTGGAAATGATTTAATTTCTTCTAAAGTATACTCTATCCTACGTAACTTTTTGTAAGGACAATGATTGTGTTAAAGTTAATTTATTGTGAAAAAGTTTATTATGAAGTTTTGAGGCCAAAAATATGAGAACACTTCAGTGCAGGCTTAGAATTACAACTTACACTCATTACCCATCTGAACCTGATAATTCAGCCCTATGTATTCACCTTATCCTTAATGAAACCCTGGGTTATGACAATAGGGGTAATATGTAATTGATTAATAAACAATTGAAGGGGAGAGTTGTGAGAAATTGCATTTATTTTGTTTTTCTTCTGAGAAATTATAAATTATCATAAGGGCTTTCTCCGCAACTGATGTATATTATTAGAATTTTTTTACTTCAACTAGAGTTTTGAATATGGAACAACTGACAAACTCGGCCTTTGAGAATAGTAATTGGTTGTGAAATACCAAAAAAACCATGCTTTTGTAAAATGTTATTGAAGTTTTAAGTCTGTTAAACTGAAATACTACTTTTAAATAGAAATCTAACCTTTTTAACAGAAGGTTTAAAATCTGCTGAAATACATATAGGAATGAATACTGACATGGATTTAATTGTAGTTCAGATGCTGCAATCTAAATTCAGCTAAAGGCTGAAATGAATTGTAACATACTAACATATATCTTTTAGTATCAAAAGCTATTGCTTTTTTTCCTTTTCATTTTCAACAAACTTTCTAATACCCACAGACTTGCTATTGTACCAGTTATCATAATGAGTAGAGAAGCATCATGATTTGGGTAATGACTAGAAGTTTGTATAACTACTTTAATTCACATTTAAACTTATGGAAAATATTACAAGCAAGAAATCATTACAGCTTATACTTGCATTTTGGCAGAGCACTACTGCTCTGCAATATTAAATGTAAGACTTGTGATTACTACTTCTGTTATCTCCTATCCAAGGACTTCAGCGAATACGTCAACACAAAAAATTGATAACTTGTTGCAGTTCGAAGTTCATGAACTTGATGGTTTTACTCCACTCAGTGTATCAATGGGAGACCTTTAGGGATAACATGTGTTTTGTGCTCCAGATAGCATGTTTTGTGAAACCTTTTTCTGCAACTTTTGTTTTTGCAGCTTCTCCTCTCGTTATTTTTAATGAATTGGGTTGACAACTGATTGTCCTGAAAGAAATAAGTGTAAGGTGGGGATTTGAAATGCACACGTCAGGAAACTAAAGAATTCCGTGATAACCTTAGCTCTCCAGTCTTGTGTAACAAAACTATTATCCTAATGAGAAACTGAGACAAAATTTTCTAAATTAGCACGTCCCATTTAATAGTAAATATACATATATACTGCTCCCACTGCTTACCTTTTGATCACATGAAATATTGCACCTTACACTGAATTACCCCACTTCTTTTGGATTAAAATCTCAGTTTTAATAGAAGATTAAGATAAGACTTTTCCATCTGGCTTATGTATCAGATGCTGTTGAGCCTCTAGTGGTGTTCCTATACAGCAAAAAAACCAACAACCTGCGCCTGCCCTGCTCCAACTGACTTGGGCTTACATGGCTCAAGCTGTGGGGCTGTTCATTACTGTGTATATGTCTGGACTTTAGGCTCTAGCCTGAGTCCTTGGGACACTGCAGGGTGAGAACCAGGCCTGGTGACACCTGTCACTGGGCCCTGGGTAATGTGTGCAGAGGGTTTGGGCCTGGGGTTCCTAGAAGGGATGGGGCCTCAGGCAGATGGGGTGAGGTTGGGGCATGTAACCTTCAGAGTCACCCGGTCCATGCCTTCCCCATGTCAGCTCTCAGCATTGCACGAGGTTCTGGCAGTAATTTAAAAGGCCCAGAATCCTGGGCTCTTTTAAATTGTTAGTCCCCAAGACAGTTGTTCCTTTACCTGTCTGTCTCCCCATTAGTGCCCCTGGGGGAAGGGTCCCAGAGCTTGGGCTCTAGCCCAAGCCAAAAAATCTATACAGCAATGAAATAGGCCCGCAGCACAAGCCCTCCGTGCCTGAGTCAGCTGTGGGTTTTTCTTTTCTGTGTACAGTATACACATTCTAACTAGGGATGTGAATGATTAGCCCATTGTGGCTCGTGGGTAGGGGCGCTTCAGCCCGGTCAGAGCAGCCTCCCCCCTCCTTTTAATCAGTTAACTGGTTAACTATTTAAAAGGGATTTTATATCCCTAATTCTAACAGAGAGAGAGAGTTGTTTCAAACTCCTAATTTAATTTGCTAGCGAATTTTTTTAAGACACAGCATACTTCTATGCAAAGAAATCTTAAGGCTGCAAAAAGTCTGAAATTTTGTATCACTTATTAGTGGTGATTTCAAATATTCGTATGCTTAATACTGTAAATCAGTTGATGTAGCAGTAGTTCCGGTTTGGTTTATAAAACTGCAACTTCTACTTAGCTTGGATGAGGAGATGAAAATGATAGCATCACCTTTTGAAAGTTAAAATGTGTGTGTGTTTATGGATAAATAAAACAGCATATGTAAAATTAATATTTGAATTTTTGCTCTAATATTCTTATCTAAAATATGCAGCAAACTCAAAATTGCTGGTTTTGTGTTCACATTTTGTCTGCTAATCCATTCCTGCTCTTCATATTCAGACTTAGAGGGAGAGCTGTCTTATTTTTATGGCTCTTAAAAAACATTTTTTATCTAAAATTAAGACTTGAGAGTAGTAATGGCGCTTGATTTGGACACTAGTCTAATTCACTATTTCGATTTAGCAAAGTTTGCACTTGATTCTAGGAATTCTGTTTCCTGGCCTTAAAGACATTCATGATAATGGACAACATTTAACATCATTTGAAACTACTGGAAGTTGACCAAAAGAAAATATTTGCCATTAAGTATTCTTTAAATCCATATATTATATCTAGAGTAATCCTTCAAACTTCTGGAAAAATACTTCCCATCTGTTTAATACATCTGGAACCACTACCTTTCCATAAACATGTAGCAGCTCTTTTTGGGTGGTATATCTATATATAGTTCTTCTGCTGTATGTTAATTTTAATTTATTTCTTTTTGATAGGTTGAAGAGATTAGAGAGATGGTAGACAATGATCTGGGGTTCCAACAGGCTCCACTCAAGTGCTATTCTAGAACAAAGACACTTCTCTTTATTTCTAATGACAAAAAGGTGGCTGGTTGTTTAATTGCAGAACATATCCAGTCGGTAAGTGATCAAATTCCAGAAGTGCAAGCTTTAGGAATTGTGTTGAATAACTGACTATGTTTTTTAGGTATTTCTAGAACAACAGAATTCAGTTCTCACCATTAATGTCTAAGACTATCCCATTTTAAGGTGTTCAGGGTTTTATTTAAGATAGCTAAACTCATGGATTCTACAATCTACTGGAAATTCCAGCACTTGCAAATCTCTATCCTATACCATGCTGTCATATACAAAGGAACTCTTCTGGGGACAGAAGATACTCACAATTCTGTTATTAAAAAGATCTCGCTAAGGTATTCTTTGTCAGACAAGTAAGACTTTTCCATCATGGGCATTTATAAAATGTAGTTGTTCATGTCTCCATGTACTTAAGGTTTGATCTTACAGACTTGTGGCAATAGACACCCTAATCCTCCCCAAAAGTACTCTAGGATGGTGGACAAGGAACAAAAAAAGCAAATTAAAAATTCTAAAAAATAAAGTTAATTTTAGGAATTCTGTTTCTTGGCTTTAAAGACATTTATAATGGACAATATTTAACATCTTTTGAAACTACTGGAAGCTGACTAGTTAATTTTTAATAGTAAGTAGCAATTAAACTGCATGTTGTTCACTATCACATTCAACAGGAGAGGTAAACCAAAGAACACCATATATGAAATCTTCCCTAATACTTTTGAATTTTCTACTGTTTTGAAATTTAAAGGGACAGAAGTGAAACTTAAAAAGTTGAGACTGTAACAATGGCCAAACTGCCTCAGAGCAGTGGTCAGGATTCTTCTGACAGTGTCTTGTCTTCTATCAGTGGTTGGTGCCGGATACATCAGAGGAAATTAATATAACAGGACTATTATAAAATGATCTGTCACCCAGTCCCAGCTTCTGGCAGTTGTAAGCTTAGAGAGACTTTAGGAAGAGGCTGTGTCCTTGGGCACCTTGGCTAATCCTCCATGAAATTATCTAATTTTTTTGAACCCAGTTATATTTTCAGCTTTCACAGTATCCTCTGGCAATGAGTTTCACTGTTTGACAGTGCATTGAGACTGTAATGAGAGAACATATTTGTACATTAACATGCAATGTCCATTTATTAAATAAGATGTATGTAACTGACATGTTTGTTTACAGGAGATTGGATTAGCTTGTACAAGCATTGCTAACATATTATGGAGTTATGAATCATGCTGTTAAAATCTCACATTATCTGCAGGGCTATAGAGTTATAGAAGAGAAGATTCCAGAAGCTAGCTCAGAAAATGAGAAAATCATATTTGAACGACAAAAAGCCTGGTGCTGCTCAACATCTCCTGAGCCAGCTATCTGTGGAATTAGTCGAATCTGGGTGTTCAGTATGATGCGTCGGAAGAAAATAGCTTCTCGGATGATAGAGTGTCTTAGGTAATTTTTTTTTTAAAATGGTAGTAATTTGGGGTGCAGTCTTTGACTTAGCATTGAGGCTTTTTGTCTAATATAATCTTTGGCTTTGTTTAAGATCTTTTCGGTGAATTTGTAGATATAAACCTAAAACTGAAAGTTGTGCTCAGTTTTACATGAACTTTTAATGATTGCATTAATGTCGTAGGGCTAAAAAAACGTAGTTTGACTATAATTGTAAAGAATCAAACTAGCTGTCAGGATGTTGTCCAAAATGGACTAGTCAAAATGGATCAAGGACAGACTCTTCAAGAGTGCCTGAATGACTTGTAAAAATGGCTGTTAAACCCTAAATTCTGCATTATGTCACCTAATATATTAGTTACATCTTCTGGATATTGGGGAGTAGGAATAGGCACAAAAATACATGGCTACTTACTGCATTCTTCTTACCTGCCTACACCTCTCTTTAAGTGGTGTTCTTTAGTCTGAATCTGATGGGTTTTGCATCATTCAAGTCCATTGAGCCTTACAGTAGATTTTTGTTTCCATGGTGTTTCCTCTCCACAGTAGGCCCTGCAGTCTTTGTAGATCAACCTTTGTATTAGTTTTTTCTAAAGCTGGAAATCTACCTTCAAGTGAATAACTACATTTGATAATTAGTCTTTAATTCTGTTTTCAGAGATCCTTTGAGTTCAAAGCCCTTTGCAATAGGCTCTTCTGTCTGATGTAAACATCGGACAGATCTAAAAAGTAAAGAATCAGAAATTCTTTGTCCAGACCTTCACTGAAAAGGGGCTTTACCTTTCCTGCTCCCAGATAGAACACACTGACAGGGAGAAAGCAGAAGTCCCTAACTGGGTCCAGGGTGAGTGGAGAGCTAAGCTGTACAGCCATTTTTACATCAACCTGACATTATCACTGTGGAATATAATGCTTCTTTGCTGTGACTACTCCAGCATTTCCAGGAATAAGCTTTTTCTTGTATGGGGTTCCTGCAGCTTTCTGTAGCAGGGTCCCCATTGATGGTTGCAATCTTCCCTTCAATTGGAAGAAAGGTTTATTTTCATAAACACTAGTTTTTAGGGATGCACTCTGTTGAACATAGGGGGTCTTCTTTTTTGGCCCAGTTTCTGAATTTATTATCCCCACCCCACTTAACTTTAAAAAAAAAAAAAAAAAAAAAAAAAAAAAAGGTGCAGAGGTCTCTGAGACAACCTTTTAAAAACAACAATTATTTCTGAGTCATGGAAAGACTAAAAATAGTTTAGAATTGCTTGAGACCATACTCCCTGTTGGGTGACCTGTGATAATCAAAATGAAGAAGATGCCAGAAACAAAAGCAGCAAAAAATCTGTAAATTATTTTCACCCAAGTCCAAGTAGGAATTTTCCTCACTTTACGTAACAGCTCATTACATCAAAATGCTCCTTCATTAAAGACCATTGTCCTGCTGGAAAGAGCCCTTCTGTCAGCTGACAAGATCCTGATCCAGAATAATGGAGGTATCTTCAGTAGGCATTGGTTAGTTGTTTCACTCGTCTTTCTAGCTTCAGCAGACTCCTCCTTAGCAGACATGTGTTCCATAAGAGTAAGATGAAAATCTGTAAGATCTGGGGAGCTTCCCCAGATTTCTAGCTAGAAATACGGTCTTAAGTGCAGTAGTGAGAAAGTGACTGCTAGCCTTTCTTCAGAATAAAATTCTCTTGATACCAGTATATATTGGGTATTCATAAAGCTAGGGATGTTAAATTTAGTTAAATCAACTAATCGACTAGTTGATGGAATTTCCATCGATTAGTTGATAAGTGGGAGAGTTGCAGTGGGGTTAGAGCTGGCAGGCTCTTAATACATTTAAAAAGCAGAGGCGCATTGTCTGAGACTGGGCATAAGCCGGGAATCTGCTGATTCCTGGCTTGCACCCAGTCCCTGCTGCTCCTCTTCCTCTCCTGCCCCTCATGGAGAAGGTGATGGCTTTTAAGGTAGCAGAGATTGGGGGGGGGGGCGGAAGAGGCAACTACTCGAGGGACTAGCTCGTGCTTATTGGATAGTCGACTAGTCGCTTACATTCCTACACAAGACTTTTTTTTACGTACACATGCTTGCGTGTGTGCGCTCTGTTTTCACCCTGCCACAATTCTATTTGGTTGAAATATGATTATTGATAGAGCCTGTCCAGATAACGCTACTGCTGCTTCTCTATCAGACGCAGCAGTGCACTGGAGGGGAGGTGGCTCTGTGGGAGCTGGTGCTTTTAAGCCAGCTTCCCCCAAGCACCATCTCCTGCCTGTCCCTCTGCGCTGCTTCTGCTAATACAGAGGCAGCAAGGCAGGGAGGGTTGCATGTAGGCATTAGGCTTAACCTAAACAGTTAGACGCTGATATCCCTATCATACACCTACTTAAGCACTTGCTGACTTACATGTAAAGATTTAGTTGTTTTTCTGATAGCTGTTCTGGTTCAGAAGACAATGCTAGGACTCTGTAGTTAGTAATGTTTGACACAGGCTCAGTTTTTATTCAGAAATGAAACACTATCTTTTTGTTCCACCTGGCACTGCTGCTTTGAAATGCTGCAAGGAACCTGATGCTGCTTTTAAGTACTCCCTCTGCTCCCTTGCTGTCTTTATCTGATAGAGGCAGCAACTGTGGGGGGGGGGGGCGGGGCGGGGCTAGCTGACAGGATAGTCAACTATGATAAGCATAGTCAACTAGTCCTTTACATCCCTAATTTCCGCTATAAAATACAGAATTATACTGTAGTACACATGCATATATTGCATACGCCATAAAGTATGAATTCTGTTTGAAGTGCCCCAAATACACTTTTAAAATATATTAGGGAAGTTGCTGTGGGTGACAGTTCAGAGAAAGAGAGCCCATTTCAGACAGGGTTCCATGGAGGCTAAAGACCCAGTATAAGGATCAGGTGACCTGAAAAATAATTGAAGAAAGGTAATGGTCAAAATACAAAAATATACTTTCACATTATCACTTAATGGAAAATAACCAATTTTCTTTTTTAAACAGGAGTAATTTTATCTATGGCTCATACTTAAGGAAAGAAGAAATTGCTTTCTCTGACCCCACTCCTGATGGAAAACTCTTTGCAACTCAGTACTGTGGCACTAGCCAGTTCCTGGTATATAACTTTGTCAATGGACAGTATCATACTTAGTGCAATTTCTTCAGCAAAAGGTACTGGGAGACTTCTGCTAACAAATACTGTTTGAGTGCAGACCTGAACAGGAGCCATTTTTTTATTACAACATACTCAGGACTGGTAACAACTAAAAGGTTGTACTATTTTATTAAAAAAAATGTAAATTGTGCAGTAATAGGCTAACTTTGTTTTTTAAAGAAGATATTTTGCTATCTTTTACAGAAGTTTATGATGTATTTTTATCTATAGTCATGTTTTACATGCAGCAGATATTGTTCATAGTGGACTGTAAACTAATGCAAGAACTATGATCTCACTGAGTACATACTGAAGTTCTTAATGTGGTAATATACCAGTGTTGCTTGGCACTGCAAGCTTTAGTATTTTACCAGTTCTAGATGTTTAGTAAGGTATTTAAAAGATCATTTATCAAAATTTAAAACTGTGCTCAATTAGAATTTAAGTATTTATAAGCAATAGACTTGACAGATTAGATGGTTCTACTATGCATTAATATAAGGTAACAGATTAAATTAACTTTAATTTTTCATTGATATGAATAAAGAAGTTATGCATTATGCAAAAGGAATATTTAGCACTAGTTTGTGAAAGATGAATTTGAAAAACAAAACAGGTGTATGCTGCACCATTCTTCAAAAATGCTGAACTGGGTATATGCCTTTATTAGTGGACTTCACTTTGTACCTCCTCTATAAAGCCCTCCACTTTAAAGGGTTTATAAGGCGAAAAACTGCTGTGGCCTTTTTCCATCTGTACATAATGTAGATTAAAAAATAAAGTTTTTGATAGCTTCCCTCCCCTCCCCCCCCAAGTGATGCTATCAGAGTTAAGACGTCATCTTTGGTGTTTGTTCTTGCTGCATGTGAATGTTCAAACAGTTGGATTAACATCCCAGGTCAAAATCCTTGATTAGAATCTTGCTGAATAGTTTTATGGGCCAAAAAAAATCAGTTTTGGGTCAATGGAAACTAAGTTTTAACATTTGTAAAACCAAAAATTATCAGGAGAAATTTTCTGTTTTGTAGTTTGCTACAATTTTGCTACACATGAAGAGCAGGAAGGGATAGGAGAAGAAATAGGAGTAAAAGGAACAGGATTACACAAAAGGCAAGCTTATTACTGAATTGCCACATACAGCAACTTTCTGTGGAAGACAAAATCCACTATAGAAATCTGCAAAGGGGCAACATAATTGGCTAACACCTATATCGGACATTCTAGTGGAAATGCATACTACTTTGACCCAGAAAGACCCCATAGATCTTGTGATGTGGATCTTGATTCCTTCTGGGACAGAAATGTCTTTTCAACCATAGTCTGATCTATATAGCAAGAGACCTTGGAGTCTGAGTCTTTGGTACTTCTGATGGAAGAAAACAAGGAGGACACCTGACTTCCACATGGGTCCTGTAAGCTTGATCAAAACAGAGTAAGGTTCCTACATAGAGAAGTCTGACTGTTCCAAAACTCATTGGGCAGATGTTATGGGCACTTGAAAAATGGGTTTTAATGGAGCATAGAATAGTGATACAGAGTTTTCTAAAGGATTAATGCTTAGGGCTTTGAACACAAGTAACAGATCCCATTTTAGGGAAGATAGGTTGACCACTGATCTAGCCAGTCTGACTTCTCTGGGGAACCTGGATAGCAGAGGGGACCTCACCAGTATTTGCAAAAGTAGTTCCAGCTATAGTTCTGTCATTTAAGGGAGCCAAGAACTTGTTGGCCAGTGCAGAGTTAACACTATCAATTATTTTACTACTTCTCCAGATCTTTTGGATCATTTCCTATAAAAGGAAAGGGTGGCAACATGTATAGTAGGACTTGTAGCATTTGTGCCAATAGACTTGTGATCTGCTTCTCTGGTGTGAAATATTTTGACTGCTTTGCATTCTTGTGATGGCAAATGCATTGACAAAGGAATGAATATCTGCAAGATCATGGCGAAGTCTTTCTGCTGACATTGTACTGGCTAAGCTAGTCTGCCTTTTGGGTCAGCCCAAGAGATCAATGCTGTGGTCTTTTTTCCCCTCCTATTTTGGGACTCAGGTATGCTCCCTATCCTGTCAGACTGGAATCAGTGGTGAGAACTTGAGAGTGCTAGAAAGAAGATGGAAAATTATCCTCATCTCAGCACATGGAGAACCTGTTACAGGTTCTGCTTTTCCGGAAAAACTTGCCAGCTGTCTACACTGGCTGCTTGAATTTCCGGAAAAGCACTGATGCTCTAATGTAAAATCATCAGTGCTTTTCCGGAAAAACTATGCTGCTGCCATTCGGGCAAAAGTCTTTTTCCGGAAAACTGTTCCAGAAAAGGGCCAGTGTAGACAGCACAGTAGTGTTTTCCGCAAAAAAGCCCCGATCACGAAAATGACAATTGGGGCTTTTTTGCGGAAAAGCGCGTCTAGATTGGCCACGGACGCTTTTCCGGAAAAGTGTCTGTGGCCAATCTAGATGCGCTTTTCTGAAAATGCTTAACAGAAAACTTTTCCGTTAAAAGCATTTCCGGAAAATCATGCCAGTGTAGACGTAGCCGTGGTGTATTCTTGGAACAGCTTAAACCTAACAGGGCTTTCTTGCTGAAGGAATGAGAGTGTGTAAAACTAACTTGAGAGCAAGTATAAATTCAGCAACTTGTCCCACCTATTCATCGTGCAACACTTCTAGGTGGCAGTAATGACAGCAACAAATTACCAAATTTCTAGTATATTACGTAGAACAATGTCCACCTGAGGTCTAGCTTGAAACTCCTGAATAAATTAGTTTACAATTAAAACTGCAGTGACTTTTTTTTTTTTTAACAACTGAAAGTAAATCAATTTAACTGTACCTAGCAGTTGTCTGTACCAAGCAAAGAATTCCTGTCTGGGTACTAAACTGTTATCCCCATCAGAAGGAATAGCCAGAGCCTTTTGAAACACCTCATATCCCAGCACAAAGCTAACTTCTAATCCTCTGTACTCAAGTTACCTTTCCTGAACATCTAAAATAGATACTGTGCAACAAATTACTTACCTGACTGAAAGCCAATGTATCCCACCAGTTTTAGCACTATTCACTACAGTCACTTCCAATTGTGAGATTGTGGCATTTTTGGAAGCGAGTGCTTTGCTCAGATACTGAAAATTAACTGCACAATTGCTCGCTAGTGAATAAATGTGGGATATTTTAAAGGTAGTTTAACACTGATATCTTGTAATCAAAATTAAATGCCCATTATTATGCAATGAATAAAGAAAATAGTGTTAAATGGCAATTTAATGTTCATCAAATTTAATGAAAGCACATCATAAACATATTGTAACCACAACTGCAGACAATTTCAATTAATAAACAATAAAATGTGAGGTAGACTGACTAGTGAAGCTAAATTCACCACGTTTTGGTTAAGAATTTTTCACTAAGAAGGCAACATTTTAACCCCCTTCCAAAAGTCACAAAAAGCAATTGCATAAATTACAGCAAGATGTATCTGAATAGGATTTTCATTCAAATTTTAGTTTACATTCAGTATTAACCTCAATCTTGTCCAGATTTTATATTTCAACAGGTAAAATACAATGCTGGCCTAGTTAATACATTCATAAGAGTGATCTCGATGAGGTTTAAAACCGAAAACAGAACAGTTGTACTCTAGCTGTCAAAGTATTGTCTCCTTCTCATGTATTCAAAGGCCTATGAGCTGTTGTTTTCAAGCATACCGACTCTGGTTTCTTTAAGTAAAGATTTATAGTGATAGTGTCTTCAAAGAAAGTGTTCTCCACTGGAGAATAAAAGTTACAGAAACCAATAGCTTTGATAATGGAAGGCAGATACACTAGCTTTCTGATTTAATTCTCAACCATCAGGACAATTTTGCACCACTTTACCACAGGGCTAAATAATCATCAAAATAGTCTCAGCACCTGGAATTTTAAGAACTTAGTGCAAACATCAAGTACACAAACAAAGGAAACTACTTTTGAACATTTTATATTCTCTGACTTGCAGAACACAGGTAATATTTCTAAAATTTTTACCACAAACTAAAACTCAAAATTCCATCAGCCTTAAGCCCTTCTAGCAAAACAGATGTACTAAAAAGGATTCTGGTGTAACTAAAAGCTTCAAAATACATCTCTGGATCCCTACGTCTGCTAAATTTAAAATTAAGATATATTTTAAAACATAAGGCTAGTCCTGTATGAAGGACAATTCAAATACTTAAATCTAAAGAAAAAAGGGTTGTTCATTTGAAATATGCTACATTGGCAGCCTCACTATTAAGCTACATTAAAATTAACAGATATGCAAACCATTATTTTCCTTTTTAGCTTCAGTCTAATATATTATGTTTTTCATTCGCTGTAAACATTCATCTTTTCACAAGATAAGAAAGTTGCTTGATTAACACTTTGTTCAGAATGCAGTTTTGACAGGCCCTTCCTTCTCAGTTGATTTGCAGGTCACATACAAAGGGGTGTGGCGTTAACTTTATAAAAACATAAAAGCAGTGGTTATTATTGATTTTTACCATCTTACAGAGGAGGCTGCTTTTTTTTTTAATTAAGGAGTTGGAAAGAGGAAAGTGGGTGGAGGAAAGGGTATTTTTATATAAGATATGGAAATCTCAATTGAGTAACCACTATAAAACAGTGAATACTTCTAAAAATATTAACTGCACTAGGTGAATATACCTATAACCCTGAAACCAAGTGCTAATGCACAAGGTTAATTCTAGACCAACAGAAGAGCAATTATTTTAAGAGACCACAGTAATGTGTTTTTAAACCAGAATAATGTATGATCACTATAGCCAGTATTTACAAAAGTTTAACATTCAATATGAAAGGACCAACTTGTGGGTACTGTATTCAAGCAGACTTTTGATGATGGGCAGATTCTCTTTGGATTCATCCCAGCTCACTTGTGAAGTGATTTTCAGTGGGCTACGGAAAAGTTCCAAATCATTATGCTTTGCCCTATTTTTGCTCTTTAGATACCAAATTCAGTTCATATCTGCTGCTACTCTCGAACATTGTCTTACTATTTATGATTCACTTCTGGATGGGGTACATAAGATCTCAAAAGAAGCAGCAACATTAAAAGTCTCACCTCAGGGCTCTACACACATTTGCAGGTGAATGAGGGAAAGCTACTCAGCGCAAAATTGCATTGTTTTTGATGTACAAGAAATTGTACCAGCAAGATGGTGATGTTTCAAAATTTAATGCTATAATAATCTGAAGTCATTTTCCTGGTGTTTAACTATCTCAGAGTAATGTGCATATGAAATCTTTTTTCTCTTCATTATGCTGGCCAGCCAGTTACTCTAATTGTAGAGCAGAATTTTTGTTAAAAAGGGTGAAATGAAGTTACTAGGAGAACCTGCGTGTGTGCTCGATGCCTGCAATGCATTTACTGATTTGTTCAGGTTTTAGTAGTAAACTTTTAACTCCTGTGGAAATTTTGCGAAAGATACAGTTTCAATACATACACAATTACAAGTTTTAAAGTAACACTGCACAGAGAGAACAAGACTACTCTTTTTAATACAAATATCTAAAGTTATTTTGTTATTTCAAACCCCTGAGTATTACTGTACCAAAGTACAGATCTGAAGAGAAACGGAGGAGTCTCCTCAGCATATTATTCAATGGTGTGAGTCTGGTGTTACACATTCAGGCTAGTGGATGCTGAAGTCAGTTTCTTCCCTAGCTTAGCATAGTACAAAAAAAAAAAAAAATCAAGAGAACTCTTCATCAATCAAAATATGTCCTCCTTCCACATCACAGCTGGTAGGCTGTGTTGTTAGTTTCATTAACTATGACTAATGTAGAATTAACTTGAATCCAAGCTCCTGTAATTGTAACTGAAGTGATAAACATATGCCTAAAGATGAAGCCTACTTTAGAATTTTGGTGAATCCTTTAGAGTAGACTAGATCAATATTGGTTGCACTTTGCTCCACAGTGATTGTACTTTGGTTTTTTCTTCTATTCTCCCCCTCCCCCCCCCCCGGCCAAACCAAAAAAAAATTCTTGTAAGTTCTCTTCCCTTCTTATTTGGTCTTCTAGCAACTTTATATGTGGCGTCCAGTGAGGAAATACAGTGGTTTGTCATCAATGCTGTTGGCAGTTTGAAACTCATCTCGGAGACGAAACTGCCATTCATCTTCCAGCTCCAAACGGACTATTGTTTGACGTAGAGAGCTTCTGTCTTGGCATATGACACACAATGTGGCACCTTAAATTGAAAACAAGGATACAGCTTTAAGTAAGACTTCAATTTTTTGCCTTGTTTTCAGAGAGAGAAAATAAAAACTTTCCACTACTTGGCAGCCTTTCCTATACCAAACATTTATAAGCTTCCAAATGTTTTTAACATAGCTGACAAGAACAGCGTACCCAATATGACCAGTCTCAGATATGGCTAGTGAGCCCTGAGAGATGGCAACTATCTCTGCAAAAGTACACACACCTGTACTGTTTTCTGTCAAACAGTGGGAAGAAAGTACAGTAAACTTCCGATAATCCGGCACCTTTAGGACCCAGGGGGTGCCGGATTATCAGATATGCCGGACTATCAGAAGGGGGAGCTATGAGGGGTCTGGAGTGGGGTGGGAGGGGATGCCACCCCAGACCCCTCATAGCCCCCCCTTATGATAGTCCGGCTCTGCCCCAGGCGTCCCTGATTCAGCCGCTGCTGGTCAGTTTCAGCAGCAGCTGAATCGGGGATGCCTGCAATAGAGAAGCTGGGGTGCTGCCGGGTTGGTCCCGCAGCGCTGAGGGGCAGCGCTATGGCACCAACCCAGCAGCACTCCAGCTGCTCTTGAGGACGCCTGGGACAGAGCAGCTGGGGTACTGCCCAGTTGGCCCCGTAGCGCCGCCCCTCGATGCTGCGGGACCAACCTGGCAGCACCCCAGCTGCTCTGCCCCAGGGGTCCCCAAGTCAGCCGCTGCTGAAACAGATCAGCGGCTGATTCCAGGAAGCCCCAGGGCAGAGCAGCTCTGCCCCGGGCTTCCTGGAATCAGCCGCTGATCTGTTTCAGCAGCGGCTGAATCGGGGACCCCTGGGGCAGAGCAGCTGGGGTCCTGCCGGGTTGGTCCCGCAGCGCCGTCCTTTGGCGCTGCAAGACCAATCTGGCAGCACTCCAGCTGCTCTGCCCCAGGCGTCCCCAAGAGCAGCTGGGGTGCTGCCGGGTTGGTCTCGCAGCCCCGAGGGGCAGCGCTACGAGACCAACGCGGCAGCACCCCAGCTGCTCTGCTCCCGGCTTCCCCGATTCAGCTGCTGGTCAGTTTCAGCAGCAGCTGAATGGGGGAAGCCTGTCCGGTTGCCCCAGCACTTCCGGGTTCCTGATGGTGCCGGACCATCAGGAGTCCCAGAGCATTGGATGCCGGACTGATGGAGTTTTACCGTATTGCAAAATGTGTTTTGACAGCCGGCAATTAACAATGAACTAGGGATTTGGTAGGAGAGGGAAGGAAAGTCTCTTTTTACAGTCCAAACCTGAAATGATGCACTCACATGGTCTGTGTCTACACTGGCACGATCTTGCGCAAAAACTTGCTGCCTGTCTACACTGGTCACTTGTCTACACTGGCCACGTGTTCTTGTGCAAGTAAACTGACATTCTAATGTATGAAATCAGGGCTTCTTGCACCAGAACTCTGACGCTCCTGCTCAGGAATAAGCCCTTTTGCACAACTGTTCTTGCACAAGAGGCCAGTATAGACAGGCAACATGAATTTCTTGTGCAAGAAAGCCCTATGATTAAAATGGCTATTGGAGCTTTCTTGTGTAAGAGCATCTACACTGGCAAGGATACTCTTGCGCAAAAGCACATCTCTTGCGCAAAAGCATATGCCAGTGTAGACGCTCTCTTGCGCAACTACTTTAATGCAAGAACTCCTGCGCTAAAGAGTTTTTGCGCAAGATCACACCAGTGTAGACGTAGCCAAACTGTTTGGCAAAGCCACTTCAAATAAATGAAGATTTATGGCACGACTAAGGGAGCTTTATTTATTTATATTGCAGTAGTTCATACAGTACTAGTCAGGGATTAGAGCTCTACTGTACATGTATCTATGCTGGAAAAAAAAAGGTGCACTTAACTTAGGTTAGCTAACATGGATTAAAACAGCAGTGAAGTCATGGCAATTGAGTTTTTTTTTTTTTTACACATTAGCGGTTAAAACCTAAAAGGGAACCTACGGTTGAATATGAGCTACTGTGTTTGTGTCTTCACTGCTATTTTAACTCAATTTAAGAACATTTTCCCACCCCCATTTTTCCCCTTTTGCAGTGTAACTATGCCATGGATGGGCAATATTTTTTGGGGGGGGGGCACTCCAAGTTTTTGGTAAGTAAGTGGTCATGGGCTGCATTTTTCTGTGGAGGGGCTACAGGGTTTAGGTTGGGTGCAGAAGGGTGCATGGGGTAAGGGACTAGGGTGCAGGAGACAGTGTGGGGTCTGAAAGGGTGTTTGGGTGGAGAAGAAGATTGTGATCTGGGTCGGGTGCAGGGCCTGGGAGGGTGTTTGGGTGCAGGAGAGGATTCTGGCCTGGGGGAAGGGTGTAGGAGGGGGTACAGGGTCTGGGAGGGAGTTATCTGGTGCAGAGGGTTTGGATGGTGACCTGGGGGAGGGAGTTGGGGTGCAGGAGGGGTTGGGGTGCCAGAGACAGGTGCTGGCTGAAAGGAGTTTATCTAAGCGTCTCCTCCAGCCTGCTTGAAAATACAGGCTGCTCCCTTTGTCCACAGTCTCTCTCAAAGGTGGTGCTGCCCTAGTCTCTCAGGCGACTCAGCTCTGATTGGCTGGCTGTTAATAGGAGCTGAGAATCTGGCTGAGGTCAGTTCTTATTGGCCAGTTATTTCTGGCCAGTCAGACCTGAGAAGGGCTGAGGGTGGGAAGATCGCATGCAGCTTTCCCCTCTCTGCAGAGCACAGCCCCACAGCGGCTGTTTCAAATCACGGCAGCTGCATGTGCCGGGGGGTCCTGGCAGGGTGGGCCGCGGGCCAGATCTGGTGGCTTGGCAGGCTGGATCCAGCCCCCAGGCTGTATTTTGCCCAGCCCTGAATTATTCCCATCTACTAGGAGCCTTACAAACATTACAAAAAGACTCCATGACCCAGCAAAGGTTTCTACTCATGCAAGTCTGGGCAACCCATCAGAACTCCTGGGATTTGCTTCTTCCCGCACACTACTCCAAAAATAAAATTAGACCATTTTCTAAGTGACTAGACCTGCATAACCAGTCAATGATTTTAGGACTGTAGACACTTAATCATGGTTTATAGCAGGGGTGGGCAATACATTTATAAAGGGGCCACTTCATAAATTTCTGGAAGTTGCAGAGCCTTGGGCGGAAGGGGAAGGGCCAGGAGATTTCTCATGCTTCTCTGCCCACAGATCCTGATAGGTTCAGGGGTGGGGGAGTATGTGAAGTCTTGCCCTTGGTGCCTAGAGAGAATCGCCAACTGTTTTAAAACAGCTGGTGCTTCCCTCTAGGTACCACAGCAGCAGGAGACTTCAGGCATGCCTCCTACCCCTGGCCCAATCAGGCCCTGATTAGCCTGGGGGTGGGGGAAACATGCAAAGTCTCTTGCCCCCTGCCCCATCTCTGCTAGGGGCGCTCAGTGGCTGGAGGAGAACCACTGACTGGGTAAGGAGACTTCACGTGTTCCCCCAACCCCCAGGCCAATCAGGGCCTGATTGGCCTGGGGAGCAGCAGGGTGACTGTGGGCTCAATCCACCAGCTTGGTGGGCCAGATCTGGCCAGCAGAGGCTGTCTTGCCCCCGGTTTATAGGATTAATTTGAACTTTCAAAAAACCTTCCCCAAAGTCCCTCCCAAAAAGCTATTAGTAGTCCTGTGCTGAGAGACAAAGTACTGTCATGGATTAAGTACTAATAGGAAGAAAACAGATCAGAAACAAATGGTTTATTTTTGCTATCACACGAGGCTAACTATAGGGTGCCTCAAGACTACTGCTGTTTGATAGTTGCTCATCATGCGCATGACATGGTAGATGCTATCCAGCACTTGAAAACAAAACACAAAACCTTCATGACGTGTCCTTAAAGAAAAGTCAGAGATCCACAGTGAGGTGACAAAAAATGCAGAGGATACATTTCTGAGGTGAATCAACAGAGAAACCTGTGAGTAACTTCAGAGGCAGCTAAACAAAACGGCATGACAGAGAAAATTCAGTACTGACAAAAGCAAATTTAACTTTCTTATATAGGGTTACCAGATGATTTCAAAAAAATACCGAACACACTTGATCTCAGATGGGGGGTGGGGCTGGTCAGGGGGAGCGGGGCTGGCCGGGGGGGAACCGGCTGGCAAGGAGTGGGGCTGGTCGGGAGAGATCGGGGGGGGGGGGGGGCTGGTCAGGGGGAGCGGGGCTGGCCGGGGGGGGAACCGGCTGGCAAGGAGCGGGGCTGGTCGGGAGAGATCGGAGGAAGGACCCATCCGGTGGGAAGAAGGGCTGGCCAGGAGGGGATTGGGGGCAGCGGGGCTGACCGGGGGGAACTGGCCGGCGGGAAGCGGGGCTGGTCTGGGCGCATGCAGATCCTGGGGTGCTGCCTGTCCCCATGGTCCTGGCAGGGCGCACAGGCCAGTCCAGCTCCAGGGATTCCATTCTGCCCCGCCCCCACCCCCGCCCCCTTCCTCTCTACTGTGTGGTTGCATCCTGCCTGTCTGGTAGACAAGCTCACCACGCAGCATGACCGTGTCTACCAGCCAGGCAGTACGCAATTACGTACTGATACTCTAGATAATAATAAAACTTAATTAGAAAATACTGGACATTTATATGTCCAGTATTTTCTCAATTTGTTTCCCAGACAGAAAGCTCAAATACCGGATGGTCCGGTTCAAACCCGGACACCTGGCAATCGTATTCTTTTACATGTTATTAGGGTCTGAATTACACTGTAACCATCCAGGAAAAACGATCTACATGTTACTGTGGACAGCTCAGTAAAGATCACTGCTTAAACATACAAACTAAAAGATCAGGATGTAAAAGAACAGGATAGGAAATAATAGTTGGGGCGAGGGAGCAATCTACATGCTAAAGTATCCTTTTTTTGCTCAAATCTAGGGGGCATAATCTAGTCACTGAAAATATTATGCCACAAATTGAATCCTTGTTACCCTAACTTGTAACACAAGAAGTGGACATTCAATGAGACTGAAAGGCAACAGAGTTAAAACTGATGAAATACTTTTCCACGCAATGAGTATTTAGACCTCAAAACTCATTGCTGCAAGGTGTCACTGAGGCCAACAGTTTAGAAGGATGCAATATTTATATGGACAACAACATACACAACTGTATTAGACAAGGATTTTTTTTAAAACATAGAATCGGTAGTATAACCCTTTATAATTAGAGCATAAGACAACCATTAAAACAGGTCAAAAGAAAGTATTTGGATATTCACTACCATAATAGTTTGGAATGGATGAAATGCTTGTCCTATCCATTATGGCAATATCTTTGTTCTGATCTCTATTCCCAAATAATATGTTAGTGAAGTACTCAGCTGCATGCTGCACTGACTGAACCACCACTTATACGATACCTATTTCCAGGGCTCGACAAATCACTGAATCTACTCACCTGTGGTGAGTAGATTTCAGCCGGTCACCCTGTTCACCAGCGGCGCACGCATGTGCAATGCAGGACTTGCGCATGCACAGTGCGGGGCTGGCAAGTAAGTTTCGCCGCCGTTTGTCAAGCCCTGCCTATTTCCATTTGATGCCACTGTTAGTGCTGTTTATCAAGGCTTTTCTTCTCTTAGATAGCCTTGTTCTGATGGTGGCAGCTATACAAATAAAAAACAAGAGCAGACAGAATGCTCCAAGAGGAATGCAACATCATGGCTTATGAAGATGTAGAAGTATATGGATCCATTTCTTCCTCTATATTTCATTTTGCTTGTAAGCTATTACTTTGTCCTGAAAGCAACAGATACACCCAGTGGAGAAATCATTACCTTTCAGGAACTTGAACTTCTTAAGAAGGTCAGCACCTACGAAAGAGTCACAGAGATACAACAGGAGTCCACTGAAAAACACTCCCTCACAGTTGACATTGATGGAGTGTGGGCGGGAGCTGATATAGCATATTGCCACCTGAAACCAAAACAGAAAGAATGTTTTAAGAAAACACATAAGAGAATCTTATGCAGAGGTTGCACATAAAATAATTACAAAGAGGCCAGAGTTGGTTGATATAAGCTATTAAAAAATGCACAATCTTGGATACAGTTTGGGGTTTTATTAGAATTTAAACAGGAAGATGGCCTAATGACAGTCACAGAAAGCACTGAACATTATCTCATTTGTTACCTTTTCAAGTTTCTAGCTTAAAAAAACCTCTGCTATGAATCTCATTCATTCTCACCTTTTAATCTCTTCCCTCTACTAAAAAAAAACAAAAACCTTTATACACGGTAATGGGATTTTCTTATATTTCAAAGATACATCAGTAAAGCAAATAAAATGGTGCACAGTCTAATATCTGCATTCAGGGTATGTCTAGACTACAGACTACCTTTGCTGCCTCCAAGGAACACTTCTGTTCTTTTTTTCCCCGAAGAGCAGACCATTTTTTTTGGCATCCCTGTAAACCTCGTTTTACGAGGAAGAAGGTATGTTCCAAAAAAGGGTTTTTTCCTCACAATTGGCCTAGTGGGAAATGTGGGTTTTTCCCACAGTTGACCCAAAAAGAGGTGGAAAAAGCTACACAAATTGCAGTTCGTAATTTGCATATCTTTTTCCAGAAGAACTGTGTAATCTAGACACAGCCTCAGCTCCTGGTCTTTTGATGGGATGATTTCCAGAAGAAAAGTCATGTCTGCAGTTAAGATAAGAATAAAACCTCTGGCAGTGGCTCTCAACCTTTCCAGACTACCGTACCTCTCTCGAGTAGGATTTGTCTTGTGTGCCCCTCAAGTTAAAACTGTACAAATTCAGATAAAAATACAACAGTGTCACAGCAACACTATTACTGAAAAATTGCTTACTTCCTCAGTTTTACCATATAATTATAAATCAATTGAAATATAAATACTGAATTTCCATTTCAGAGTAAAGTATAGAGAGCAATATTAACAAATCATTGTCTATGAAATTTTAGTTCGTACTGACTTTGCTAGTGCTTTTTATATAGCCTGTTGTAAAACTAGGCAAATATCCCGATGAGTTGATGTACCCCCTGGAAGATCCCTGAGCATCCCCAGGATTAGATCTATCCCTGGCTGAGAAACACTGATTTGAACACCCTTCTGAAAGTGCCCGCTGTAGACTAATTTAACTCCATTCTTTTCCATTACCTCACAGACTGAATAAAAACTTCTATGGCGTGTAATAGTCACCAACAATTGTAATATTATTTCATGTGTTCTGATGAGATAACATTTGAAGCGCATCCTATTAAGAATAAAAATACAAAAGTGGTGTAGAGAGGGTTCTATTAAAGATGATGATAATTAAACTGTGCTTTACTGAAGTGAGCAATCAGGCTAGTGCAACAGTATAATATTAGAAACTGGCCAAGCAAGAATAAGGTTGCAGCCCATGTGACTCAGAAACAGATGACAAAAAAAGCAATAAAGATTTGGGGGATGCATGTCTTAAAAAGTACACAGATGACTCTCAGGGTCTGTACAGATAGCTAATGGCAAACCAGTGCCCAAGCACAGGGGCTTTAATTACAGACAATTCTTACATTATTAGTTGTGATAGATTACAAAGATTGAGGATGGCCATCAACCTAATAATGAAAGGAAGGGAGTAAAAAGAGGGATGACATGAGCACTGGTGAGAACAAAATCCAGATAATGAGAACAAAAATCAATCAAGAAACCAAAGGACATGAAGGGAAGAGAAACATTGATAGGTTCTGCACCAATGCTAAGAGCCAGGTAATAAACAAAAGGAATTGCTCATTTTTAGCATAAATTTGATCCGGCTCATATTATTGAAACAAGGTGGGATGATGCCTATGATTGGAATGTTAAAAATCAATGGTTTTAACATATTTAGGAAGTTTCAAGTGGTCAAAAGGGAATACAGTGAGACAATCTGTCAAAAATGGTATTACGTCTTTTCAAGTCACTGATCATTCAGAAAAACATGATCTTGAATGCATATGGATCAATATCCTAAGAGATAAAACCTAAGGTTGCTGTTTGCCTCAAGACAAATCACATCAGGAAACAGGATGTCTGCTTACTTATGCACTTATCTATAATGTGGATGGATGGAAAAAAAACCCTATGTGATCCTGGGGATTTCAATCTGAGTAATATATGCTGGATCCCTGGAATTGCTAAATATTATCAACTCGAAGAAATTCTAATTTAGGCCTTCTCTTGACAGATGAAGAGGTACTGATCATAGAACTAACAATTAATGGCAGCTCGATCATGACTTGATAACATGCCAACAGAATAAAGTCAAGACCAGTGATTTATAAATATATGGTACTTTGAAAGGGCCAGTTTCACAAAGATGAACACAATTATGAGCCAAATCAGCTGGGAGGATGAATTTATTCCTAATTGATAATTGGGACTTATTTAAGAACACTTTACAATTGAGGAAAAAGGGTGTACTGTTTAAAGAAAACAGATCCTAGTATACAGAGGAAGCGAGGGCCATTATAAAAAATAAAATAAATATGAAATACTAGAGGGCTGTGCCCCCTGCTCGCTACGCTCACCAAGTCCCCCTCTTGCTGGCTGCTTTTGCTACCGGAGAGCCTGTTAATCTTGCATTGAGCCCAGCTGCGCCCTTCTCCACTTCTGCCCATCACACCCCTGGATGGGCCCCTCTATCTGAATGCTCTAGCTCATCTCATCTGCTCAGGCCCTTCAATCGCCAGCCAGTCCCCCCTGCCTGCACCCTTCCCACTCCTGCTCCACCTGCCAATAAAATAGTCCATGGTCCACAGTCTACCCCATCCTTCCATCCCTACTCCCACCTCCATTCCTACCCCCACCCTCCTCCGTAACTCCTCCCCTTCCCCACCCCACACTGCCTACCCCTAACTCCTCCTATATTTCTACACCCCGATCCTTCCCTAATCCCCCCCCCCTTTGTACCCTTACACTGCCAATCCCTCTGCCTCCATTCCTATATCCCTCTCACCCCGTCATCCTCCCCTTACTGCACCACCCATCCCAACATACACTCTTACCCCTTTCCTCCCTCCCTACACACACCCTGCACCTTCCCATGAACAGGCAACCTAACCAGCAAAGAAATGGCACCAGGCCCCGTGCCGCTTCTACTGTGGGCCTGTTTCCATCTGGCACCTCAGACCCTCTGGCTGCTGGGAAGGCCCCCCACCCCCCAATGTTCCCAGGTCCAGCCACCCCGGAGCCTCTACCTGGGGTTTCCCTGTAAGCAACGGCGGCAGCGCTACCGCAGTTCCATTCCCTGCAGCAGGCTGATCCACAGCGGCACCCAGGTCCTGGATGGAATTGCTCCCTGCCCCAGACACTGGGGACCGGCAAAGCTGCCTGGCAGCCCGACCTGGGTAGATTCTGCCTCCAAAGGGTCCTGCCCCCTCAGCTCTGGCTGCAGCCTTTTGGGAAGTGGAATTTGCCCAGACCAGGCTACCAGGCAGGTTTGCCATCTCCAAACACTGTCTGGGGCAGGGAGGCTGTGGGAGGACAGAGCCTGCAGGATGCAAAGTAACATGATGATGTCACTGTATCGCCCTGCAGGGAAATTTTTTTTTTTTACATCGAGAGAAAAATTAAAGAATTAACAAGATTTATAGTAATGAATGTAAATCCAAAGCTAGGATTTGCAGAAAACTGATAATGGAAGCAAAGATACACAAAGAAAAATCTCTGGTCAGCACAATTATGGAAAATAAGATTGTGTCAAGTATATCAGGAACACAAAACATTATAAACAATGGTATTTGTCCACTACTAGATAGAAATGGTATAATTCTCAATAATGCGGAAAAGGCTGAGGTGTTCAATAAGCACTTTTATTCTGTCTTTGGGAAAAATGAGATGATGTAGTCATATCATATGATACTTTCCATTTCATAGTTATACTTGCTAAAACAGGTTGTCAGGATAATTTGCATTCAAAAGTTTTAAAAAAATCTGGCTGAGGAAGACAGAAAAAAATCTTGCCAGACAGCTAATGCTGGTTTTCAATGAGACTTGGAACACCAGGAAAATTCCAGAAGACTAAAAGAAAGTTAACATTGTGCCACTATGTAAAGAAGGTAAATGGAAAGACCCAGATAATTATAGAACTTTGCAGGGGGGGCCTGGGCTTAGTTTTTATGAGGTGCCCCTATGCTCTGAGTTGGGGCCAAAATGAGGGGATCAATGTGTGAGAAGGGGCTGCTAGGGAGTCAGGTGGAGGTGCGGCATCTGAGCAGGAGATAGGGTGCAATAGTGGGTTGGGGGTGCAGGGTCTGGGTGGGAGATTCGGTGCAGGAGTGGGATGGAGTGCAGGGTCTGGGTGGGAGGGCCAGGAGATTTGGGCGCCTACCTGACACAGTTCCCGGGGGCAAGTGGGTCTGCATCACCACACTTTGCAGGTGACGCCCCCTGATGCTTCCCTGGGCCATGATTCTCACGCATGATTCTCATCTCCCCTTGCCAGGCAGGGCTCAGGGCCCAGATGGGGCCTGTGGCTTGTTTTGATCTGTCCCATGAGGCTTGGGGGTCCCGTTCCCAACAGTGGGGAGCCAACACTAGCCTTCCAGCCTCGGGGAGACACCAAGGTTTGCAGACTTGCTGTGTGGCTGAGTGCCAGAGTCAGCTCCCCGCTGTGAGGAGGGAGTCAGAGCCTACAGGACAGATCAGTAATTAAGCACTTGAACTGTTTACCAAGGGTTGTGATGGATTGTCCATCACTGACAATTTTTTAATTAAGACTTAAAAAAAAAAAGATATGGCCTAGGAATTATTTCAGGGAAGTTCTATGGCCTGTGTTACACAGGAGGTCAAATTGGATAATCACAATGGTCCATTTTGGCCTTGGACTCTATGAAACTATTAGCACAGCACATATCTTTCAGCCTCATGCTCCCAGTGTTCAGGCAGCAGAAGAGACTTGCTTCTATTCCTTTCCATGCTTACAGAATTAGTCTTTTACTTTGAGTAAGAGAGACTGAAGTTCTGGGTTCAATACTCTCCCTGATGATTCTAAGACATCATCATACGAAAAGAAAGGTTTGAAAAATGAAAAGTAGGGAATGTGGCAGTTTGTATTTGTGGAAGATCCCATTCCCCCCTGGAAATATTTTCTACCTTGGGTCCAATGTTCAGGTAGCAGTCAATGGCCAGCACAGGGTTCTTGAAGTTATGGATGGCCTTTGGAAAGAGTTTGTATGTTGCGTGCTGAAGGAATTTCTCCAGAAGGAACTGAGCTGGGGCTGCCAGCAATGTGTGTTCACTGTCTGGGGCGCAGACATACTGAAGAGGCAGTATTGGGGCCATGCTCTCCGATACCTGCAATGAAAATTATGGAACCTCTTTCAACCAACACAAAGATGTAGGCTGCATCTTGGCTGGATGTACAGTTTATCTTTTTGTGGCTAGGTTACTGTAATCCCCGTTTGCTAAATAAGATGAAACCCCCCAGATCATGCAATCCAGTGGTGCCACATGGAAATAGCAGAAACTGGGTTTTATTTGTTCTCTGATATTTAAGTGCATTTGTAAATATCTCAGTGCAAAAGGACAGAAAATAAAAATACAAATAGTTTAAATTAAAAAACAACACTATTTACTACAATGCCCCTCAGCCTCCCTCCTCTCCCAACAATCTCAAGAGATTCAATTTTCCCCTTATGACCCATCAGGCAAATGACTTTATCTACAGAATGGCACACAGTTACAATTCCAACTCTGTTTGATACCCAAAGAATAATTAGCCATTCTCCCTAAGCATTAAAATCTGGGAAGTGTTAATTCCAGTGTCCCAGACCAAAATAAGATTGCTAGAGTACAAAACAATCACAGCCTTTGTAAAACGGTTCTTAACAACAGCGACTGAAGATCGCCACAAATGACTAGAGACTGGAATACAACTAATACATTTATCCATCCTACATGAATTTAGAAAACCTTTAAATTTGAGTTTAGAAAAAAAATCCCCTTCTGATTAGAATTTAGATTTGAAAATTTCCTAATTCAAGCCTTACTCTGCCAAAGAAATCTGTGAATTAACTGACATTATTTAAATCAGCTTTCAAATCCCACTATGGTCTTGATATTTGCATTATAATGCAGGAGTTGTGGTATCGTGACAGTAACATCAAAGACTCCCGTCCCAGGATTTCTGCTCCAGATGGAGAAACTGTTAAATATTTATTACTACTTGTATTGAGATAGTATAGTACATAGTGGGTCCAGCCATTGTGCTTCATTTTACAAACTCAGAACAAACTTTCTTTGACACACTAAGTAAACATCCAAATTTTGACTTTCATGGAAACAATGGCCAAGTACCAATTCTGTCTCCTGCCCATAGCTTTCTTGATTCAAACATGCAAATCTCACCATGATTTTTGGCTTAATGGTAAAGTCCTTTTGCCCTCCAACCTGGATGTGTTTCTTCATGAGACTGAAATTGTTAAAGCGGCAGATGAGTAGGCCACTGCTGTTTGTTCTCAGGTTAAAATCTACATCTTCACAGAAGTACCTAGATATTAAACACATATTCACGAAATTGTTTGTGTGTCTGCAAAGAGCATCAGATCTGTTTATATTCCTTGAAATAAATGATAAATTGTATTCTTTTTGTAAACAATCTGTGATGTATTCTAGAACTCTATGCACCCACCACCTCTTGGACTCTTTCACCAATTACTTTGCTATAAAAAAGGAAATTCACTTACACAAATCATCTACAGAGCACTTCAAATTCAACTTGCTACTGGCCCTTGCAGACTGATTTTAATAAGAAGAAAAGTCTTATTTTTAAAGTATGTAGTTTGGATAGCCGTCTTCTTCTCCCCATCGACTGACTGCAAACTCTTTTTTAACTTTTGGCTAGATATCGTTCAGCATTGATCTGTCTGTCTCTATTTCAGAATGGATCCCTTCTATAAGACATATCCAGGTGAATTGCTTTTTTTGGGTGGAGAGGGTGCATACAGAAAAGTTCTTCATTAGTTCCCATAATAGAAGGACTAGAGGACACCAAAGGAAAGGAATGGGTAGCAGGCTTCAAACTAATAACAGAAAGTTCTTCTTCACAAAGCAAATAGTCAACCTGTGGAACTCCTTGCTGCAGGAGGCTGTAAAGGCTAGAACTAGAACAGAGTTTAAAGAGAAGTGAGATCAATTCATGGAGGTTGGGTCCATGGGAGTGGTATTAGCCAGGGGATAGAAATTGGTGTCCCTGGCCTCTGTTTGTGGAAGGCTGGAGATGGATGGCATGAGACAAATCACTTGGTCATTGTCTTCGGTCCATCCCCTCCAGGGTCCTTAGTGTTGGCCGCTGTCGGCAGACAGGCTACTGGGCTAGATGGACCCTTTGGTCTGACTCAGTACGGCCATTCTAAGCTCAGGGCTCAGGGTTGGGGGTCTCAGTGGACCACCTTGATTTTCATGCAAACCTGCTCCTGGGTGGCCAGGCTGGCAGCTCTCCTGCTCTAGACGGCCGCTTTCCTGTGCCTAGTGCGGAGGTCGTGGACGAGGTCCACGATGTCTGCACTGGACCAGGCGGGTGCCCGCCTCTTGCGGTCCTGGGCAAGCTCCCGGGAGCCGCCAGCCTCGTCCCGGGAAGAGGGGGAGGGCTGGGGGGCATTGGGTGGCTGGCTCGAGCCATGCCAGGTGCAGGGTCTGCTGGCTGGGTGCTGGCAGGCTTGCACCTGGCACGGGCACCGTAGCCAGCCCGTGCCCCTTTAAGGGGTCCGGGGCCGGGAGGGGGGCAATAGAGTTTCCCAGGTGTTGGCCAGAGTGGCCACCAGGGAAAGCTGGGGAGGACTAGCCTCCCACTAGTTCGAATTAAGGGGCTACACAGCCCTTAATTCGAACTAGCAAGTTCTAACTAGGCTAGCAAGTTCTAACTAGGCTTAGTCCTCGTGGAATGAGGTTTACCTAGTTCGAACTAAGCGCTCCACTAGTTCGAATTAAGTTCGAACTAGCGGAGCGCTAGTGTAGCGCCTATCAAAGTTAATTCGAACTAATGTCCGTTAGTTTGAATTAACTTTGTAGTGTAGTTATTTTAGATTTTTGCAGTTTTACTCTTGAAATCACACATACAACAGGGTTTTTTTAAAATCACACACAAAACATCCATTTGCTCGCTGCGTATGCTTATCTCTGCATGCACTTCCTGTTTCTTAGAGAGAAGGGTGGGCTAACTCTCACTTTGAAAAGCTCATTCCCATGGGTATAAGAGGCAGGGGAAGGCTTTGCCTTTTCAAACTGCCAAGCGTGACCCAACCCATACTCTTGCACCCTGCTTCAGAGTAGTTCTCAGGCTGCCCATGGGCTTCAGACATGATGAGACAAGGGCCACATGCCACCTACCCTCCCCATGCTCCGGGGGTGGGGGCTGGAGACTTGCCCCTTTGATGGGATGTGGCTTGTGGAGGAAGGAAAAGCTGGAGCCCTGCCCCTGTGGTGGTAGCTCCTGAAGGGCCTCAGGTAGAAGGGGTGGGGCTGAGGGTTGCCTCCCCCAGTCTTAGGTTCACCCACTGCCCATGCTCATTTCTAGGTAACAGGAATGTGACATAAGTAACTCAACCAATCATACAGTTGATTTTAGTTCGTTTGAATACTGCAGACCTACCACAATACTGCATACATCATTCCATGGCTTTTTAAAATAGGCTCTTCTGGCTATGACCTCCCAGCCATGACAATACCACTCTTTTTTCACTATGGCTAAGAAACCTGGCTATTAGCTGGGAGTGAGATTTTTTTTTTTTTTTATGGTCTTTGTTAAATCATTTTTGCTCACCTGTTTAGATCATATTGCACGTTCTGCGTCAGGTCTATGTTGAGCAGGATGAAGTCATGCACGTGGCACCTGGAGAATGGAGATTGCGATCCCCTGGAATTCAACTTGCTGTTCCATTTCTGAATACCCAGTATTGCATAATGAACAATTTTTGGTGTAGCTTCAATGTGCTGTAGAACATTCTTCAAAGACACATTCTTACTCGTCCCTCCGGGCTCCATGGATTGGCTATGAAATGTAATCATGTACCACATATGTTTTAAATCTCTGCCACTATATTATGATGTAATGTTTAAATCAGGATCTTTGTTGTGCTAGGTGCTGTACAAATATATAATTATATATTCATGTTCACATACAAAACATTCCCATTATTACAAATAGCTAATGTAAGTGCCAATTATCCCCACCTCTGCCCCTCAATCATAAACACAGAGACTTTCCAGGGCTGGGGAGTATTACTGATAAGACAGAGAGAGAGGCAGAAGGAGGGAGAGGAGTGGGAATGGGGCATGCTCAGGGGAGGGAAGGGGTGGAGTGGGGGCAGAGCAGGGATGGAAAGAGGTGAGGGGAGGCTTGGAGGAAGGAATGGAGTGGGCGTGAACGGGGGTCGAGTACCACCTGGATAGAGAGGAAGTTGGTGCCTATGAATCATAATATGAACTGATGGACAGAAAACACTAACCAGTGTGAGATAATTGGAGATAAAATGTAGAATTATATAGTGTTATTCATCTGAAATGTCATGCCCGAAATACTAGCGCCTTTGAATTGTTACTAAGGGCATGTCTGCCATGCACTCCGAGGTGTGAGTGCAGCATTTCCATATGGAACTCAAACAATAGCAGTGAAGCGGTGTCGGCCTGGATTAACCTCTCAAGTACATGCCCAGAGTCCTGGGCAGGTCTGTATAGCCTGTGCTACAGTGGCTTCACTGCTATTATTATCTGACCTAGCTAAACCAAAGCTAATTGAGTTACAGTCCCATCTCTGACTGTAGTGTAGATGTACCCTGAGTGATAAGCAGAATATGATTTGGAGATTCTGCTTAGACTGTTTTAAATAGCCAATTTTTTAATGCCCACCAAGTGCTATTGGCTCAGGCTGCAAAGCATGGATCCAGGTCAGAATACTGCAAAAGTTTGGGATTGTCTGTGTCTTTGGCTTGCACCCATCTCTAGCTGTTCCATTGTTTGAGAGAAGCTAACTTACCTGGACTGTTCTTGGACACTGTGAATGTTCCACAAGACACAAGAGTCATCCATGACAACAATGAATGGCCAGACACATTGACGTTTGACTCCTAGCTCTTCCAAGCGGTTTCTCTCCAGTTCTAGATTGTGGTAGGAAAGTTCCTTAATAAGGAATCGTGCAGCACCTGGGAGGACATATGACACAGAACAATTTCTGTAGGTCTCTAATGAGAACGTTCCTGCAGCTTCTGTTTTCAATACAAGAAAGGGCACAGCACCTTGAAACTCACACAGTGAGAAGCACATCTTACCACGCATACTTTTTCAAATGTATTTGCCAATCTAGGCCCACCTAGGAGAGGCTAAGGCTACATCTAGACTGCAGGCTTCTTGTGCAAGAATCTTTTATCAGAAGAGATCTTCCAAAAAGTTCTTGCGCAAGAGCACGCCCACACACAAAAGTGCATTGAAAAAGCGATGCGCTTTTGCGAAAGAGAGCAGCCAGACTGATTAGAGGCTCTCTCACATAAAAGGCCACCTGGAACCAGTTCAGACAGGGCTTTAGGTCACCAGTTGCTTTCAAGTGCTGTTGCTGGAGCCCTGCAGAGACACGTGCTTAAAGGGACCCCCCTCCCCGGTAAGCTGTTTCTCTGTTCCTGCTGTGTGCTTGCCTACCTCTTCGAGGGACAGCAAAGCTTCAGCTGTGTCTGCTGTGGTTGCCCTGTTCTTTTTTTGGATGCCACAGCTTTTTTTGTGCGCGCTATGGAGCCGGAGCTATCCCTGGGTAGGCGATGGCCCCACATGGCCAAGCTGCAGTTTTTGTAGCACTTTCTGCCAGCTGCCTTCCTGTTCCTGGAGGACCTAATGAGAGGGGTAACTAGTGGTGTCCCCCAAGGGTCAGTCCTGGGACCAATCCTGATCAACTTATTCATAAATGATCTGGAGAAAGGGGTAAGTAGTGAGGTAGTAAAGTTTGCAGAGGATACAAAACTGTTTAGGATAGTCAAGACAGAAGCAGACTGTGAGGGACTCCAAGAAGATCTCACCAAACTCAGTGATTGGGCAGCAAAATGGCAAATGAAATTTAATGTGGATAAGTGTAAAGTAATGCACATCGGGAAAAATAACCCCAACTATACATACAGTATGATGGGGGCTAATTTGGCTACGACAAATCAGGAAAGAGATCTTGGAGTTATCGTGGACAGTTCTCTGAAAACTTCCACACAGTGTGCAGCAGCGGTCAAAAAGGCAAATAGGATGCTAGGAACTATTAGGAAAGGGATAGAAAATAAGATACAGTATATCTTACTGCCCCTGTATAAAACTATGGTACGCCCACATCTTGACTACTGTGTACAGATGTGGTCTCCTCACCTCAAAAAAGATATTCTGGCCTTGGAAAGGGTTCAGAAAAGGGCAACTAAAATGATTAGGGGTTTGGAACAGGTCCCATATGAGGAGAGGTTCAAGTGACTGGGACTTTTCAGTTTAGAAAAGAGGAGACTGAAGGGGATATGATAGAGGTCTATAAAATCATGAGTGGTGTGGAGAGGGCCGAGAAAGAAAAGTTATTTATTAGTTCCCATAATAGAAGAACTAGAGGACACCAAATGAAATTAATGGGTAGCAGGTTTAAAACGAATAAAAGAACATTCTTCTTCACACAGCGTGTAGTCAACCTGTGGAACTCCTTGCCAGAGGAGGCTGTGAAGGCTAGGACTATAACAGAGTTTAAAGAGAAGCTAGATAATTTCATGGCGGTTAGGACCATAAAAGGCTATTAGCCAGGGGATAAAATGGTGTCCTTGGCCTCTGTTTGTCAGAGGCTGGAGAGAGATGGCAGGAGACAAATCGCTTGATCATTGTCTTCGGTCCACCCTCTCTGGGGCACCTGGTGCTGGCCACTGTCGGTAGACAGGATACTGGGCTAGAAGGACCTTTGGTCTGACCCAGTACGGCCGTTCTTATGACCTGGACCCCGAGCTCCTTCCGGGGACCCTCTCCATGGCTGCGGCTGCTCCACTCCACTGTTGAGAGAAAGTTCTGGAAGCTGGAGACCAGTTTGGACTGGTGGGACCAACTGGTCCTGGAGCAGTGGGATGACCAGCAGTGGCTGCAGAACTTTAGAATGAACAAGGCCACCTTTCTAGAGCTCTGTGCCTGGCTCGCACCTGCCTTGCGGAGACGCGACACGCACCTGCGGCCCACCATCCCCCTGCAAAAGCAGGTCGCAATTGCCCTCTGGAAGCTCACCACCCCAGACAGCTACCCGTCGGGGGGCAACCAGTTTGGGGTGGGGAAGTCCACCGTCGGGGCCTTGCTTATGCAGGTAAGGAGCTCGTGGGCTGCAGTCCCTGCACAGCGGGAGGAGAGAGTGCTGAATGAGGGGGACCCCTCGGGAAAGGGGAGCTGGGGACTGTGGGGGTGGAGGGAAAGCCCTGTCCCCAAAAGTTTGTGCCATCCCACCCTCACACAGCCCTGCTGCTGGGGGGGGGAGCAGCCTCTTAGGAGGTGGGCCCTGTGGTGTTTGGGGGGGGGCAGAGGAAGGGAGGGGGACGGGCACCTCCCAAGGGCTCACGCACCCCCTCTCTCATTCTCTGTTTTGTGTGTTTGTTTGTCTCCTTCTGCAGGTGGTGAGGGCTATCAACTCCCTGCTGCTGCAGAGAGTCATCCGTTTAGGAGACCTAGATGCAACTGTGGCCAGATTTGCTGCCCTGGGGTTCCCCAACTGCAGGGGAGCCATCGATGGGACACCCATCCCCATCCAAGCACCAGACCGTCGAGCGACTCAGTACATTAATCGAAACGGCTACTTTTTGATTGTCCTGCAGGCCCTAGTGGGCCACCGGGGACAATTTATGGACCTTTTTATGGTGTGGTCGGGCAGGGCACACGATGCCCGAGTGTTCAGAAACTCAAGCCTCTACAGAAAGTGGGAACCTTTTTCTCACCCCAGGACTTTGTGGTTGGCAACATGCACATGCCACTGTGCGTAGTGGGGAATGCGACATACCAACTAATGCCCTGGCTAATGAAACCCTACACCAGCCACCTGAATCCCAGCAGGAACCTGTTTAATACCCACCTGAACTGAGCCAGGATCCAGGTGGAGTGCACCTTTGGCGCCTCAAGGCATGTTTCTGGTGCCTCCTCACCCACCTGGACGTAGGGGAGCACAACATCCCCGAGGTGGCGGTGACGTGCCGTGTGCTCCACAGTATGGTGGAGCGGAAGAGGGAGGCCTTCCTCCCAGGGTGGGAGGGGGCAGATGCCATCAGCGAGGTCCATGTGTTTGAGCAGCCCCGGACAGCCGCCAGACCCATCAGTTGGGGGTGCACATCCAGGAGGCCCTGAGGGAGAGGTTCTCTCAAGGACCCCAGTAACTGTCCCCAGGGACTCCCCAACAGGGGCCTCTGTCTTGCTGCTCTATCCCTTCCCCCCCATAACCCCTCCCTTTGCCCCTTCCCTGACCTCCCAATAAACACGCCTGTTTGGTTTTAGAACAAAAGCAGTCTTTTTTTATTAAACATTCAGAAAAGGTGCGCAGGGGAAGGGGGGCTCTGAACTGGGGGGGGGGGGGAATCATGACTGGGAGAGAGAGTGAGGTAGCTCGATGTGCCACCTTGGGTGCAGGGACCTCGTTGGGGTTGTGTGGGGCCAGGTGGCCAGGGGGAGGGGCAGGAGGAGGGACCATAGGCATCACTTGGGGAGGGGGCATGGGTATTTCTAGGGGAGGGAGCAGAGGCATGGCAAAGGGTGGGATCAGAGGCATAGCAGGGTGAGCAGGAGGATGGACAATGGCCATAGGACGGGGGCAGGAGGGTGGAAGCCAGGAGCAGCAGCATCAGGCGGGTGTTCCGCCATGCGGTATATGATGGCACACATGGTGTCGCAGTGCTCCATCATCTGGTCCCAGGCATGCTCCCGCCACTCTACATTTGCATGGACCCTGTGCACCAGGGTCTGATGGATGTTGTGCAGGATGCTGATGCGCTGGCGCATCAGGTCCTCCTGCACCCTGGCGCGTCTGCATGTCCCCCGAACTCTGGCGGGTGGCTGCGGTGGTGTGACTCGGCCCTTGGTCCCGGCTGTGGAGCACACACGAGAGGGAGAGGCGGTCAGTCATCCCTGCAGACACATTCCCTGAGGCCGTGCCCTCCTCTGTGAGCAGCAACCGACAGTCCATGGCCCAGAGGAGGGAGATGTCTCAGGTGCAAGGCCATGTGTGGTCTGCATAGCAGGCTCTGTCTCACAGGGGCTCCAACATGCCCAGAGGACCATACTGTCACTCCCCCCCAACGCACACACCATGGACAGGCAGGCAAAGGAAGTGTCCGGCTACAGTGGGATCCCATGGGCGGCAGAGGAGCTGGGAGCAGCCTGGTCCTCCCTGGGGCCTGCACACACACCTGCGGCACACTGGGCTGTCTGTGGGAGTGGCTGCTGCTTCACACGTACAGGCCTGCCTGTGTGTGGCACTCCTTGGTCCACGTGGGGTCGTGCCTGTGCCCTTGTGGCTAGCCTGCTTTCAGCAGGGTGCGCCCCTCCCCCAGGGGAAGGACGTGTGGGGCCTCCTCTGAGCCTGGCAGCAGGATCCCAGGCGTGTTCAGGGGCTGCCTGATGTGTCCATATGCCACACACTCACGCTGCACATGCACGGATCGGAGCATGATGTGCAGCCCAAGCGACACCCGCCCCCCACTCCATGTGCGCCCGTCTCCCGTGCCCTGTGTGTGAGACAACTCACCTGAAGATCCCTCTCAGGCATCCGAGGAGGCCTGGGAGACATCCTGGCTGACCTGCACCAACTCCCAGGACAGGGTGATGGTCTCCTCCTCCTCTGGCTGGCCCTGGCCCTCCTGCTCCTCCTCCGGGGTGACCTCTGGCCAGACAACTATGGGGGTCTTGACCCCAGAGTCCACCAGGATAGGTGGGGAAGATGTTTCCCTACCCCCCAGGATGTGGTGCAGCTCCTGGTAGTAACGGCAGGTGTGGCATCCTGCCATGGAGAGCAAGCTGCACTCTGTTGCACGGACATATTCCTGGTGGAGCTCCTTGACTTTGCTCCGGACCTGATGCATGGTCCAGGCTGGGTGTCCCTGCTCTGCCAGGGACGCAGCCATCCGGGTATAAATGTCCGGATTCCACCTTTTGGCCTGGGGATCTTGGAGAGTCTTCTCCTCGCCCCACAATTTGAGGAGGGACTCTTATCTCCAGGCCAGACCACGTCAGGGTGCACCTCTTCGTCCACCTAGGGGGGTCTGGGGACCCCACCTGTTGCTCCCTTGCAAGGCCAGGAGGGTTGCGGGGGGCTTGACGCTTGGCCAACGGTATCCTGGCCTGTGGCAGGGAGAGTCACGCAGTCAGGTGCTGCTCTCTGGACAGCTTCGTGCCACAAGGCTTGTCCAGGGTGCCTGCAGCTTTAAGAGGGGCCAGGAGACAGGAACTATAGAGATGTGATTAGTTGATATGGAGTGGCCACTAGGGCACCTGTGCTTTATCCTGGAGGCCTCTTCTTGCAAAAAAAAAAAAAAAAAAAAAAAAAAAAGCCCTCCTCCCCTTCCACACAAGCCTTTTTCCAAAAGAGCTCTTTCGCAAAAAGGCTTCTTCCTTGTAGAAAGAGAAGTAACAATTGTGCAGAAACTCCTCTGTTCTTTCAATTTACTATCGAAAGAACGTGCTTGCAGTGTGGACGTTACACGAGTTTTGTCGGAAAAAATGGCTGTTTTTCTGACAAAACTGTAGTCTAGACATACCCTCAGCGGGCATCTTCAAATATTATTGATTAGTGCCAGTGTGTTTGGCATTGCCCAATCTACAAAAAGAAAGATTATACCCCCTTTGGGATAGGGAACATGTAAGAGTCAGATACAGAGAAGTTAGAAAATGCAGAGAGGATGAGTTAGGGTTGCTGATTTTTCTCTGTTTATTTCATAACCACTTTGTGTGGGCGCAAAGAAACATAGGGCATTTTAAGAGTAATTTGAACCAAGAAAGAGTATAGGCAGAGTACTGACCATTTGGGGAGGGTTACACACGAAGCTCCAGAAACACCGTAGAAGTGGGGAGAGGGGGAGGAGCAGCCACTTCTTCCCACCCCCTGCTTTGTTCCCTCCTCTATGTCCCCCATCCACATCCTCTCCATCTCTTCCCCTGCCCAGTGCTTACACCTCTGGGCCTCTCTCCCCAAAGCCCCTCAGCCCCACCTGGCACCCATGGCTCTGTACTTCTTCCCCCTAAAGGCCCCCCCGGCTTGGCATCCATGAATGACCCTCTACTGCCCAAGGCCATCCCGCCTGGCATTTTCCTCTGTACCTCTCGCCCTGATGCTCACCCAATTGCTCCTCTCCATGTCAGAGGAGAGAGTGGTGGGCAGGCTTCAGGTGACGAGGCGGAGTGGGGATGGGGCTATTGTCCTCTCCCTCCCTTCTAGGGAGCTTCACTTCCGGTGCTCCCAAGGCAGCAGGCTGGCAGGCCTCCAAGGGAAGGCATCACATCTCTAGCAGTTTACCACCTGCATGGCCAGCCTTTTGGGGGGAAGAGAGGGTAGCCTCCCCCAGCCACCTATTAGCGTCATCTCATGTGAGTTGGAGGAACTCAATCCTTTACGGGAAGAGTTCAACCTCCAACAGGGCTGGACCTAAAGTTCAAGTTCAATTTACCTTCCTGAACCTACAGTGGCAGTTTCATCTTGTTAAATAGTCCCATCCCTTGCAATTCTCAAACTTGATCTTTTCAAAAACTATGGATTAACAGGAAACAATCACTGGTGGACCAGGAGTTGCGGTCAGGATAAGAATGACTAAATGAGACTGGGTCTGTGGAGTATGGAGGGAAGATGACTGAGCAGCAGAGAAACATGCAAGGGCAATAAAAAAAAACAGGCCACAGGAAAAAATATAAAGAGTTATGTTGAGAAAGGGACCACGGAGGACAGAAGCCCGTGCAAGATGCAAAAGAAGAGAGGAAACAGAAAAGTCTGATTGGCCATGGAAGAAATGAAGAGCAGAAGCAGATAGTTTGATTAACTAAGTTCAAAAAGGAGAAAACAAATATTGCATTAAAGGGAGTTAAAAATATATTAAATATTTCTCTAATATCTCTTTCTAAACAATCACATGCATGCAACTGCTGTAGTTATGTTTTCTGTGATCATGACAAGAAGGGCAGGCACTGAGTTCTCTATCCAGGTGTAGGCCATATCGTAAAACAAGTTTAAAACCCCCTGATTTCATTGTAATACATTGCCAGCGCCACTTACCAACTCCAGCATTGTTAAACATGCCCGGCAGGACCAGCATGATGTGGTTGGGCCAGTATTTACGGTAGAGCGGCATTTCATACTCCTTGACCACTAGGAGGTGAAGGTGATTGATGCCTTCCATAGCATGATAAAGGTTCAAGAGGCCATGCTCATGGCGGCCGCTTGAAGGAGTGAAGATAGGACTCTTTACCATATTCAAATTCTGCTGAAAGATCAAAGAGGAAATATTTAACTCGCTCTAGAAAGACTAGTATGTCAACCGATTGACCCATTCCAGCAGAAAGAACAGAATATCCCAAGTAACAATTATTTTTATTATTAACTGCAGCATCTATGACATGCTAGTTGAGATAGTCAAGAAGGAATGATCCTTGCCCCAAGAAGCTCACAATCTAAGGACAGTCCAATGCACAGGTCATGGGAAGACATTAGACAAAGGGGGAATTTCTTTTTCAGGCAAGCCAACTAGATTCATGGTAGGCAGCCAGAAGGAAGATGTAAGAGGCGCGCACCCACCTTGTCCGACACAAGAGGGAGACGCATGCTTTCCAGGTGCTTTCCCTGCTTGCTGAAGACAAAGTGGCTCTCCTTGGACTTGGGTATTATAAAATGAAGCTGAATCTCTTCTCCTAACATTGAGGAGGAGAATGTAAATGCATGCAGGGTGGAGTCAGTCATCTGTATTCAAGAGAACAGCGGGAGAAAACAGTCAACATGCTAAATCAGATATGGAGGCCACGCATCAACAGAAACATGGGGCATGGCAATTTTAATTGCATTTTGAAATGTTGGAAGCAGCTAGAAATGAATGGCAAATATATTTTCCTTTGGAAACTGAAAGTGTCTTTGTTATAGTCATATTTTCTCCTTATCCAGCAGAACTAATTGGGCACTAATTGTGAGTCTAATAACATAATCATCTTCCTACACCAGCCACATGGCCCAATCAACTGTGCTCCTGTAAAGCTTAACATTAGAAATTATTGACAAATGTACACAAAACACTGGAAAATTAGCCAGGAAACAAACTAACCTATCAAACTCTGCCCAGGACATTAAAAAAAATACACACATATACATGTATGAGAGAGAGAATATGAATGACAGAGGCCTATACCCACTTCTTATAAACATATGGCCTACAAAAACAGGTTTCCATCACAACGTATTTAAAAGGCCAAGCTTTCAGAAATCCTTTGGGACCCACATTACACAGGTATATAAATCATTATCTTTTAAATTACCATCAGTTTCACAATATGACAACGCTTCAGAAAAATCACAATAATGTTGGACTGTACATACCCCCCACAGAACACATAATTTATGCACAACAGATCCACTTATTCCACACAGTCAATTCAGTCCTTCCTACCTTGAAATCAACTGGAAATTATGAACATCAGTTTGCCTACAAGCTGTCTGAAAAGCAAAGTAGTAAACCTAAAAGCACTTTTTGCAGAAAAACCTTGGTGATCTTCTTCCATTTCCATTGCTGTTTAGCAATTAATGGCTTTAACTCTTTCTTAAACTGTTACTAAGAGCTTTTACAACAATATGGTGATCATCAGCATGAGTTAATATCCTTCTCACTGTTCATTTTAAAATCTCTGTTAAGTGTTTCACTGTCTCTTGCCATTTATACAGCAAAGCACTTGAACATTTATTCATTTAAGTATGTGCTTAACTGTATGCATATGATTAAGCATTAAAGCACAGGTTAAGTCTCGAAGATTTCAGTGAGACATAAGCCCATGCTTAGTGTGTTGCTGAATCAGGGCCAAAGTGAAACTAGCTGAATGACTTCTCTTTATTGTGTGCCTAGTTTTGTGTGTGCAATCATCACAACTATACGTGCAAATCGGGCATGCACAAACTGGTATTCCAGTACATGAATATTATTTGCACAAGGAAATATCTGAGTGAGCATACAGCTGCTCTGACTGTAGGCACACAGCAGGTGGCATGGTATAGGCAAGCTAGACATACATGCAAACCTTTTGTTGTATTCATAATGTTTCTTCTCTTATGCTTTATTCCTATTGCTATGAACAAACAATATTTTGTGTTGAAAAGGCTATCTGGTCCCCCTATTCATTGCTGTATTCTTCTCAAATGGAAGGACTTTAAGTGCAAAGCCCAGACAAATCTCTTCCATAACCTCAGTTGATCACAGGTGCTGGTCTGAAACTGAGAGAATCACATGATCCTATCCTAGGATAGGTTATGGTCCAAAGTTCAATACCTGTGGGGGCGCACTTAGAAAGACCAGAGAGGGATTATTAAAGGTGCAGCTAGTCCCATCACTGTGACACCAACCTGTGGTACAGGATTAATATCCATGTATTGGTGGCACTGCTCACAGTGGTGAAACGTATTGTAAGCTGAATATTTGGTCAACATCATGGACACCGTCTCTCTCTTTCTGGGCTCCTCAGCTTTGGTTTCTTTGTTTGCTTCTGTGTACAAAGAAGATAAATGACATGCATTTTAAGACAGCCAAGAAACATGCAGATAAAATGTAATTCTGAAACCACTTTGAAGAAAAACTGAGCACATGTTTTGTAGATTAGGTCTTTCCTGAGCATTATGCCCAGTCAAACCAACAAAATCTCTCATTCTAAGCTGGAAAACTGAAAGAACTTTTACTGACCTTGTTTTACCCTTGACAGTTGTTCTGTGTACACTGGACTCACAGAACCATACTTGGGATCATGCACAGTCAGGTCAAAAGTTATTTTACTGAAGATCTCAATGTCAGGCCAGTGATCATTGCTAGACTGGGTGATCTCACTACTTTCTGCTGAACCTGGAACGATACATTTTGTGTAAGCAATGGGAGTGGACCTGTGAAACGTGTTTCTTTGACAGTTGTTTGTTTGTGTCATTGAACAGGGATTCAAAAATAAAAGACATTTTTGTGTCAAACATGCAAACCAAAACTGAAATATTAACTCTCATTAAACCATTTAAAAAAATTCTTTGGAAACGAAGCAAGAGTGAACAGGACTGGATTAAGATTATGAAGGGCCTACGGCTAATGAAAAAGAAGGTCCAAAGTATGAAAGAACGGTTACTTACCTTGTAATTGTGATTCTTCGAGATGAGTTGCTCATGTCCATTCCAATTAGGTGTGTACGTGCAGTGTGCATGCGCCGTCAGAAGTTTTTCCCTCAGCAGTACCCTTAGGGCCAGCAGGAGAGCCCCCTGGAGTGATGCCGATATATCGGCCCATATATACCCATTGGCCCCTTCACCCACTCAGTTCCTTCTTACCGGAATACTCCGGAGAGAAGGCGACGGATGGGGATTTGGAATGGACATGAGCAACACATCTCGAAGAATCACAATTACGAGGTAAGTAACCGTTCTTTCTTCTTCAAGTGATTGCTCATGTGCATTCCAATTAAATGACTCCAAAGCAGAACCTATGGAGGAGGGCCGGATGTTGAAGCCACAAAGGAGTGGAGGACCGCCCTGCCCAGGGCAGCATCTTCCCTGGCTTGATGTGTTAGCATGTAGTGATTGGCGAAGGTATGAACAGAGGACCATGTCGCGGCTCTGCAGATGTCCAAGAAACCTACACCATGAAAGCGGTGGAGGCTGCCACGGCTCTTATGGAGTGCGCTCTAAGAGGCGGGGCTGGTATCCCTGCCAGCAGGGCACAGCACTCCTTGATGCAAGTGGCTATCCAGGACGAGATCCTCTGGGAGGACACGGGTTGGCCCCTCGTCCATTCAGCAATGGCCACAAAGAGTTGTGGTGAGTTCCTGAATGGTTTTGTCCTGTCTAAAGAAAAGGCTAGTGCCCTACACACATCTAAAGTGTGTAAAGCTGGTTCTTTCCCAGAAACGTGTGGCTTGGGGTAAAAGACCAGCAGGAAAATATCCTGGGAGGTGTGGAAAGAAGACACCACCTTGGGCAGAAAAGTTAGATGGTAGTGGAGCCTAACCTTGTCTTTGTAAAACACCACATAGGGGGGATCCGAGGTTAAGTGCCCTGAGTTCGGATATTTGCCTGGCAGACACGAGTGCCACCAGGAGACACACCTTATAAGATAGGTATAGGAGGGAGCACATCGCTAATGGTTTGAACAGGGGTCCCATAAGCTTGGAAAGGACCAGGTTTAGGTCCCGCTGGGGGATGGGCTGGCAGACATGTGGGTAGAGCCTGTCCAACCCTTTCAGAAACTTGTTGACCATTGGGTTAGCAAACAGGGTTTCCCTCCCTTCCCCTGGGTGCAAGGCCGAGATGGCCGCCAAGTGAACCTTGATGGAGGAGAGGTCCTGGTGCCTGAGATCCAACAGGTAACCCAAGATCAGGGAGTTTGTAGCCCGCCATGGGTCCACCCCCTTCTGGGAAGCCCAGATGCAGAACTGCCTCCACTTAGCAAGGTACGTGGTCCTAATGGAGGGCTTCCTGCTACCCAGCAGAACTTCCTGAACCCGTTCTGAGCACCGAAGCTCCTCCACCGTCAACCACGGAGCTTCCACTCTGTCAAGTGCAGCAAGTGCAGGACCAGTCCGAGTCCTGAGATATCAGTGCAGCAAGCGGAGCCTGCCCAAGTCCTGAGATATCAGGTCTGGAAGCAGCGGAAGGGTCATGGGTCTCTCAAATGACAGGTGGAGGAGGGTTGAGAACCAGTGTTGCCTGGGCCATGCGGGGGCGATTAGAATCAAGGATGCCCTGAAATTCCCGCACTCTGAGGAGGACCCTGTGAATTAGCAAGAATGGCGGGAAGGCAAACAGCAGGCCATGCAGCCAGGGGAGGAGAAGAGCATCTCCCAGGGAACCCTGCCCCTGCCCCATGAGAGAGCAGAACCGAGGGCACTTCTTGTTCCGCCCTGTGGCAAATAGGTCTAGATGGGGAGACCCCCATGCACAGAAGACAGATTGAGCTACATCCCACTTCAGAGACCATTTGTGTCCCACAAAAGATCTGCTCAGCATGTCTGCCAGGACGCTTTGGGAACCCAGGAGGTACAAAGCCATCGGGTGGATATCAGCCCCGATGCAGAGGTCCCACAGGCCAATTGCTTCCAAGCACAGGTGAGAAGAACGAGCCCCGCCCTGCTTGTTTATATACACCACCGCTGTCATGTTGTCTGACAGGATGAGGACAGTCCTGCCCCTGAGGTGGAGAAGGAAAACCACACAAGCCAGTCGGACTGCCCGGAGCTCCCTGATGTTGATATGCAGGGAGATTTTGTCCGCAGACCACATACCTTGCATGTGTAGGTCTCCTAAATGGGCTCCCACGTCGGTGGCCAATGCGTCCCTGACAAGGCGAGTGGACAGTACTGGTCTGGAGAATGGGACCCTCACGTAGACCTCCACCTGGTGGGTCCACCAGTCCAATGCAAAGAGAACAGGTGCAGGAACCATCACCACTCTGTCCCAAGAGTGGACGGCCAGGTTGTGGACTCACGAGTGCCACATCTGTAGTGGGCACACACGCAGTCTGGCATGCTGCAGGCGGCCATGAGGCCCAGGAGACGCATGCAAGTCTGGGCGGTAGTCACTGGAAAATTCTGGAGCTCCCTGACTTCCGTCTCTATTGTGCGCTGGGTAGAGAGGCTCTTGCTGGGTAGAAAGTCCAGGTTGACACCCACAAGCTCTATTATTGGGGTGGGAGTTAGAGTTGATTTGTCCAGATTTACCAGGAGGCCTAAGTCGCCGAAGAGTATGCGGACTATGGTGATGTCAGCTCTCACCTGAGTCTCCAAGTCCCGCCTCAGGAGCCAGTCGTCTAGGTAAGGGAACACCGGGATGCCCCTTTTCCTGAGCACGGCGGCCACCACCGCCATGCATTTGGTGAAGACCCGAGGGGCCATAGAAATACCAAAGGGGAGGGCCGTGAATTCGTAGTGGTCCGGGCCCACAGTAAATCAGAGGAATCTGCGGTGGTGGGAGGCGACTGAAATGTGAAAGTAAGCATCTTTTAAGTCAAGGGCAGCGTACCAGTCTCTGGGGGCTAACGAGGGAATTAAGGACGATGCCAGTGTTACCATTTTGAATTTTGCTTTAGCGATGAAGGAGTTGAGAGCTCTGAGGTCTAGGATGGAACGGAGGCCCCCTTTGGCCTTTGGGGCCAGAAAGTAACGGGAATAGAACCCCCTCCCCCGAAACTCAGGGGGAACATACTCTACCACCCCTATCGTAAGGAGATGTTGGACTTCCTCTTGAAGCAGAGGCTCGTGAGAGGGGTCCCTGAAAAGCGACTGGGTAGAGGGCTGTGAAGGAGCGGGCGAGAGGAAAGGGATTACATAACCCCTTTCCACTATCTCCAGCACCCATTGGTCTGACATAACAGACTGCCAGGCTTGGAGGAAGCGGGATAAACGGTCCCGGAAAGTTAGTGGGGAGACTGGGAAAAAAGCCCTTCGGGGTCCCATCAAAACCCCTAATGGGGGTCCGGAGGGTTGTTGTGGGGCTCCTGGTTGTTGCCTGGAGCCGGGCGTGGTCGGTGCCTGTTGTTCCTGCCATTACCACTCCTGCTCCTACGATGGGAGAAATCAGGATGTGGAGCCTGAGGGGGCGCTCTAGGAATATTCCTATTTGCGAAAGTGCGCCTCTGGATATCAGGAGTGTGCATGCCCAAGGATTTTAGGGTAGCCCGGGTATACTTGAGGCCATGAAGCCTCTGATCGGTCTGCACAGAGAAGAGCGAAGGGCCCTTTAATGGGAGGTCTTGGAGGGTGTTTTGGAACTCTGGGGGAACCCCAGAAACCTGGAGCCAGGAACTATGGTGTAGGATCACACCTGTGGCCATCACTCGGGCAACGGCATCCGCCACATCGAGAGCTGCCTGGAGTGCTGCTCGGGAGATCACTCTCCCCTCCTCGTGGAGAGTCTTATACTCTGAGTGGGAGTCCCTGCGGAGGAGGTCCGTGAACTTGTCCATGGACGCCCAGGTATTACAGGCGTAATGTAACAAGAGGACCTGCTGATTGGCGATGCGGTACTGGATACCCCCGGATGCGTAGACTTTCCTGCCTAGCAGGTCAGTCTTCTTGGCCTCCCTGTTCTTAGGGGTGGCACCAGGTTGGCCTTGTCTTTCCCTGTGGTTGATGGCTTGTACCACAAGGGAGCCCGGGGGAGGGTGAGAAAACAGGTGCTCATTGCCCTCTTGGGGAACAAAGTACCTCCTTTCGGTTCACTTATCAGTCGGGGGGATAGATGCAGGGGTTTGCCACAAGGCCTTAAAAATTTTGGCTACAGTTTTATTAACTGGAAGAGCCACTCTGGAAGGAGCATCAGAGTGCAGGATGTCTACTATAGGGTCCAAGTCTTTGGACACCTTCTCCGCCTGGACCCCCAGACTTTGGGCCAGGCAGCAGAGAAGGTCCTGGTGGAACCTAGCATCCATGAAGGGCACGGGTGGTGTGGAATCGCCTAAAGCATCGTACGGAGAAGAGGTCAACGACCCCTTCTGGACCTTTCCTACAGAGGCGAACAAGTGCGAGGAACCCAGGGAAGAGGAAAGGGAAGGTTGGCTCACCGGAGCTGTGCTCCCCCCGGAGCCTGGAGACAACTGACCAGGAGGTAGCGTCTGGCCCAAAGTAGGGGACCAGAGGTGTTGCCGAAGGAGGAGCTCATGAGCCTGAGGAGATGGAATCTGGCCTGGGTGGATCTACGCCCTGGCTTTGGTGGTACGCCCAGGGTGTCCAGAATGGCCACTGGCCCAGAAGTTGTGGGGACCATGTTTGCTGAAACATTGGCACCGGAAAAGGCTGTGCCCACTGTTGTTGGTATAGGTGAGGAGGGTGGCGGTGCCAGGAACGGTGCCAAGAGCAGAAGTGTTGCCGCAAATGGGACCGGGAACCCCTTGAGGACCAGGTGATTCCGCCTCAGAGTCAGACGAATACTCCGAGGCAGACCAAGGTGGAGCTGACGCAGTTGCTGATGAAGCTATCACCTGTCTTGCCATGGATTCCGGCTTGCTGCAGTGCCGAGGCGGAGGTGGTGGCATGGTGGTGCGGGCCACCTGGACTGGTAGCGGTGCCGAATGATGGTGCCGCGCCAAGTCCGGTGCCATGTCCTGGGCTGGCAGCAAGGGTAAGGATGTCTGGGTGGCAGGTGCTGTGAGCGGTGCCGCTGGGATCAGTAGGGGTGGTTGCTGGCCTCCAACCTCCTGCACTGGACCTTCAGATGCCCTGGAAGGGGGTCGGTGCCAATTCTCCTCGTGCCACCTGGAGGGTGTCAGGGTGAGATGAGGAAAGGAAGAGGAGTCAATGAGGATCCTCGCTGCCTCTAAGGCATCCGGCGTGCACCACTCTCAAAAGCATCCAGAAAACTCCATCCCAAGTCCTGTTGTGTCCCTTCTCTGCTCTGTGGAGATAGGATACTGGATGGGAGAGGGGGCACCTTGACATCAGCACCCCTCATCTCCCTCCCCATCCTGCACAGCAAGCAGGGGGCTCCTGAGGGGACAGCTCCAATGCAAGGGGCAGGAGATGCACAGCAGTGGGGGAAGGAACAGCTGACCTTCCGGCCCTTGATAGCCACTTGGCCAAACCAGTCAGGATCACCTTTCAGAGGCTCAAAGATCTACCAGTAGATCCCAATCTTCTGGTTGGTGACCACTGGCCTAGGCAATGAAGTGCTCGGCTGTCAGAGGATGAATATTGCAACATTCCCCATCCTGCTCACCTCTTTCAACCTTGTGTTTCTATCCTCAGCTCTTCACATGGCACAGTGCAAAGCCAAGCCCGTCTGCAGGTGTTTCCCCCAGCTATGGACTCTACAGCACTCTCCCTGTTCCACTCTTGACTGCAGTCTGGGAGGCAGTCAGTTTTTATTATGTAAAAAAACCACTCTGGTGTAAAAGCCACCGAAGTAGAGGAAGTAATAGTGGGAAAATTACATTGGGTGGCATTGTATTGTAGGCTGTCTTGCTCTAAAAGCTGCCTCCCAGCGTTGCACTGGCTGAGGAAAATGAATCACTGTTTTCCCATTGAACCGAAACATCACTGGGACATGGGCAGTGTATTCACGCTTTATCCCTGGGGGAGAGCTCTCTCAGTGATAAAAAAAAAACCACTCCGAATAAGCATTGGTAGCTTTATCACTGGGAATCATGCTGGCACTTTTCAACACTAAAACATTTATCACTCGGAAAGGTGGTTTTTTTCATACCCCGAATGACTGACGTTTTAGTGCTGAAAATGGCCGTGTAAACACAGTCTTAAGTTTTGAGCTGGGGCAGAAAAAACGAGGACTAACTTCAGGTTTATTCAGTTTTAAGTTTTTGGAATGAAGCCCAAGAGAAATCAAATGTGAAGTACTTTTATGATAGATTGAACTGCTAGAGACCCAGTAAATGGACAGAAAAGACGGTTACCTTTTTCTGTAACTGGGGTTCTTTGAGATGTATCCCTCTTATGCATTCTACATTAAGAGTGCCTGTTTGCCACGTACACTGGTGCTAGAAGTTTTTCCCCTGACAGCACCCATTAGGGCAGTGGTTCTTAAACTTTTTGACCTGTGGCCCACCCCCCTCAATACAAACCTTTCCACATACCATCAGCCAACCACAACGACAAAATGAGTGCAGAAGTGGGCTGAGGGTACAGGGTTTGGCCAGGAGGTAGGGCGCAGGAATGGGGTCTGGGAGGGAGGTTGGGCATAGGAGCAGCTGACAGTGGGGGGCTCGGCTGGGGGGAGGCTGCAGGGTCTCAGTGGGGACGTGTTCACCAGGGATGGAGGTTCTGGGTCTGGGCATGAAGAAAATGGGGGAGCTAAGCTGGTTTCACTCTCCCCACCACTGCCCGGTGTCCATGGCCTCCCACTGCTCCCATTGCCCATGACTCTGGCTAATGGAAACAGCAGGGAAAGCCATCCATGCGCAGCTGTTCCCCCAGCCGGGGGGGAGGAAAAGTGGCAGTGCACAGAGCCACTTGCTCTCCCCATGAACTGGATCCAGCAGTAAGGCTCGGGGATTTCTCCCTCCCACCCTCAACTCCCCACAGCAGAAAGCCTGCACTGGCGCTGCAACCTCTTGCTGGGGGGGGGGCTCTGAGGTTGGAGCACCACCATGGGCTTCCCGCTGTAGGTGAAGGGGGCTGAGCTCGAGCCGCACCCCACTTGCATGGACCGTAGTTTGAGAACCGTTTCCATAGGGGAGCACCTGTGGTGCGGGTGATGGCAGTGAAGGTGTGAGCCAATGACCATGTAGCTGCCTGGCAAATGTCCTGGACCGTTGCTGAAGAGGACTGTGCCCCAGTTGAATGAGCTCCCATAATCAGCAGTAGGAGAATCCCCACTAGATCACAGCCAGTGCAGATGCATGAGGTAATCCAGCTTAAAATTCTATGGGTGGAAACAGGCTGGTCCCTCATCTGCTCTGCCTTAGAGAGGAACAGTTGCATAGATTTCCTGGATGGCTTAGTCTAGTCTAGGTAAAAGGCCAGGGCCTGTCTCAAACTAATATGCGAAGGTGTCTTTCCTCACTCGATCCCACCTGGACCAGAACTGGGGACATCAGCAGTTCTGCCTGGTTGCAAATAGATCCACTCAGGGAGTGCCCTACTTCTGGAAGATCATATGGGCCACCTCCGCGTGCAGTGTCCACTCATTGTGAGACAAGAAATGTCGGCTCAAGTGACCCAGAGAGAGTTCTGGGCACTCAGGAGGTTGCAAATTTCTAGGTCGATGTCATGACTGATACAAAAGTCCCACAACTTGAAAGCCTCCAGGAAGAGGGCTGAAGAAAGGGTCTCTCCCCTCCGGTTGATGCAGAACATCCAGGTTGTGTTGTCTGCGAGGACTCTGACAACCCTGTCTTCCAGACGAGACTGTTAGTCTGTGCACGCAAGATGGACTGCCCTGAGTTCCTTGACATTTATGTGCAATGTCATTTCTTCTGGACACCACAGGCCTTGGGTCTTGACATCTCCGAGATGAGCACCCCCCGCTGAGATCCAGTGCATCCAACACTAGCTCAGTGTAGGATGACGACCCTGGAATAGGACTCTTTGAAGGGCGTTCATCAGATCAACCCATCATTGAAGAGAGGCAAGTACAGTCTTGGGAATGGTGAGAACCTTGTCCAAATAATCTCTCGAATGGGAGAAGACGAGGCCAGCCACGTCTGCAGAAGACTCATATGAAGTCTGGCATATCGTACAATATAAATGAATGATACCGTGTGCCCAAAGAGAAGTAGGCACATTGTGGCGGTCATCATGAGGAACCTGGAGACCTCCCCAATTAAGTCTGTTAGGGCTCTGAACTGTTCCACGGGAAGGAATACCCTGGCAGTTACAGAGTAGAGTACCATCCCAATTATTCCATCTTCTGTATCAGTATTAACATGGATTTCTTGTCATTTGTCAACAGGCCTAGAGCATGGTACACGGACAGCAGGAATGTCATGTGACTCTGCACCTGGGACTTGAAGCTGCCCTTGAACGGCCAATCATCAAGGTCTGGGAAGATCTGGAAATCCTGATGCCTGAGGTAACCCGCCACCATCAACATGCATTTGATGAAAACCAAGGGCGGTGTCGACAGGCCAAATGGGAGGACTGCAAATCAGTAGGGCTCTTGATCTACCATGAAATGGAGGAAATGCCTATGGCCCGCAAAGATGGGAATATGGAAGTATGCATCCTGAAGATCCAAGGCAAAGTATCAGCCTCCGGGATCCAGACAGGGGATGACTGAAGCCTGAGCGACCATATGAAACTTTAGTCATGCTAGGAAATGGGTTAAGTCTCACAGGTCCAGAATAGACCTAAGGCTTCCCTTGATCTTGGGAATAAGGACATAATGTGAATGGAAGCCCCTGTTTCTATGATCCACAGAGACCCTTACGCTACTTGCAGCTGTACGAGCTGTTGCACCTCTTGTTCAAGAAAATACTCATGAGAGAGGTCCCTGAAGAGCGACGGGGAAGAAGGGCAGTTAGGGGGAAGGAAGTAACTGGAGGGCATAGTCCTGGGAGACAATACAGAGGACTAAGGCAGCCCAAAGTTATCAATGCCAATGTTGGGGAAAAAACAGAAAGGCAGTTGGAGGGGGGTGCAGAAGGTCTGGATTGACTGTGCAGACTGGTGAAGTTGCTCATTTCATGAAAGTGGGCGCTTGATAGCCTGCTTGCCCTACAGGGGCCAGGCGGTGAGGCTGGCTGAGGCAGGCAAAAGGAGAGCTTCTGAATGGAGTCCTGCTCTGGGGATGGAGACCCAGTGGGACTGAGCACAGGCTTGCTGCATGACTGGGGAGTCATGGGAGTGTGGGTGGCTAGCACTGACAGAGTTAGTATCTCTTGCACTGGCTGCAAGGCCTCCAGCATGGAGGACACCAAAATGTGGCTAAGGGTCCTGCTCAAGGCCAGCACAGAATGGGTTGAGCTGCTCCATTGACCTTGGCCCTGCGAGCCAGAACGGCCCGAGAGCTGCCCAACATGGGTCTATGAGCCTCTGTAGACTTTATTTTGCTGTTTATGGGATGGGGGTGAACCACCTCATACTGTCCTCTTCAGCTTCTTGCTAGTGCCAAAGAGTGGTGCTGGCCGATAGACAGTACTGCAGGAGCATTGAGCATGGAGGCCTTGGTGCTGAGTCAGATTGGTGTGCCAGTGCTGGAGTCAAGGCTGATTCCATAAGGAAGCATGCAGACGAACATCCCGCTCTTTTTTGGTCCTTGGTCTGAAGGATTTGCAAATCTTGCACAGGAATTGCATGCAGTGTCTGAGTGAATCTCTGATATGAGCTTCACCCAGGCACTGCATGCAATTCCTGTGTGGGTCATTGACTAGGATGGGCCATTTGCAGGTATCACAAGGTTTGAAGCCCAGAGACTTGGGCAAGACCCGATTCGGGCAAAAGTCTCCAAGGAGACCAGAGTACTAAATCTACTAGTAACTACCACAATAGAGAACTATCTACACAAACAAGAAACTGTCAAAGAAAAAATTGGAATTCTCTGATTTTTAGCACAATACGATACAGTATTGAACACAGGGCTTCACAAATCTGAAGCTCCTCAATGGAAGGTACCGTAGAAGTTCAAGTACTGCTATCCAGAATGGGATGTTGTGTTTTGTCTTCCCTACGAATGTGTGGAAATTCATTCCTTACACATGGGAAAGGCAATAGTTCTGGCTGGAGCTGAACAGAGCATGTGCAGGTCCTGTGCAAGCTTCCCACCCTACCACTCTGGTGCTGCCTCTTCCCCCCACCATCGTCTTGCTCTGCACCCTGACAGGCACACACCAATTGCCCAGACATTGGACCCAGCACATAGAAAATGGGCCTGGGTTTGAATCTCAGAGTCTGTCCTTTCACTCACCAGACTTTCTAAGTACCTGTCCCTATGGCATCTGGATTTTGAAATCAAGGCTGGGATAGGTCTGAGGGGAGTCGGACAGAGCCCCAGCCACTCCTTGCAGGGGAAGAGGAAATTCTGTCCTCTCCTACCTCTAGCCCAGTTGGGACTAACAGCTGATCCCAGCTCAGGGTATGAGTCACTGGCTTAGGTGTCTTCAGCCCAGTGATTTACCACTATGCCAGCTGCTATGGATGTTTGAAATGATGTACCTGCACTTCTAAGGAGTGGTGTAAGACAGCTCTTACATCTTCCCTCTGCTCCCTGTCCAAAAGTCATTTTCTGCAGGGAACCAAAGAAATCTGGGAGGAAGAGGGAGACATGAATTCTGAACAGATGCAGGGACACAGAATTTCCCCAGAAGTAAAGAAAGAGCGAGAAAATTGTTCTCTTTAACCTCTGAGGATAGGATAAGTAGCAATGGGTTTTAATTGCAGCAAGGGTGGTTTAGATTGACCATCAGGGGAAAAAATCCTATCAAAGTAGATAAGCACTGGAATAAATTGCCTAGGGAGGTTGTGGACTCTCTGTCACTAGATTTAACACGGGTCCTACAATTGACAGATAATTGCTTTTGCTGTTATATATACCTTGGATTCTGTAATTTCCACTCTAACTCATCTGATGAAGTGGGTTTTACTCACAAAAGCTCATGGTCCTATGTATTTGTTAGCTCCTAAGATGCTTGTTTTTAAAGTTACAGACTAATACAGCTACCCCTTTTAGACTTTTGAAAGAGCAGGTTAGAGTAGACAAACCAACCAGTTATGCATCCAACTTATAGTAGTGCCATTCTATTTTACTGAAGAAAATTTCTGCACACGAGGTTCTGAGAACTAGTACTTACTAGTATTAATTTCTTCTTCATCATACACATCTACCTCCAGCAATCTGATCAGCATGCGAAAGAGAATCCTAAGGAATTGCAAGTAAGACCCAGTTTTTCCCACCTACAACAAAAAATAACAACAATAAACAGAAAATTTAGCATTAAAGGAGGGCTACATTTGAAACAGATACATTGGGCTTTTCTTCTCTTATATGGCTATTCCAGTGCTAGGACAATTTGAATAAGACACTGCCTGTCACAAAAAAAAGCCATATGTAAGCCTGCAGGGGTTAAATTTGTATTCCTCTAGGCCAGCTATGAGCCCGGCTGGTGAAAACACCAGGTGTTCTTTATCAGACGGCCTTCAACAGCTCCAACTCCCCTTGCTTGCTAGCTGACAATAGAGTATGGGATAAAGAATATGACCTCGGCTCTCAGCCCCGTGGGAACGTTGAGAGTGGCATTGGACCAACTCGTGCACACTCAGTAAGTTAACAGCTAAGGTTTAAGATCACTGGGAATCCTACCCCGCTAGGAGTTCCCACCAGGGACCTCGACTTTGGAGACTGTACTAGATCTCTCAGTGGGAGCCACGTCCACTGAAGCCTGGTGTGAGGTGACCGGAACAGAACTCTCAACAGACTAAATGGGCGTAAGCATTTCCAAGTGCCTGTTACTCTTATATGCATTGTCTGCCTATGCTTATTTGTATTCCTTTGCAGTAGCTGTGTAACCATCTGGCAGTGTTAAGCCTGTAATAGTAGTGATGTAGTGAGATTAATAAAAGCAATTATCTATCCCTAATCAATTCTGTCTTGAAGCAAATCCACAACCCTGTTGAGCCCTGGCCCTGTGACCAGACACTGCCAAACAGGAACTTAGATACAAATTCTGCTCTCATTTGCACTGGTGCAATCCCATTGATTAAAAATGGGATAGCAGTTAAAAAGATCAAATTGAGAAGTGGTTAAGATCGTTTCATGCCAGCCATGGCTTCTGAGCAGATATGAAAGCATCTTTGACAATTCCAAATACATTCTCCAAAAAGCACTCTCAGGAGCTATTGCTGCATGGACTTTTAAAGATTAAAACAGTGTCCTCAGTTTTTAGCTAACACTAGCCCTTTTTGTTTTCCCTAAAAACTCTATACTGATACAATTACCCAAGATGGGGACAACTCTCTTACTTGCGGGGGTCCTGTCAGAAGCAGACGTCGTGGGTGATAACTTCTAGAGCTAGCAGTTTCGCTCTGATTGTTGTAATCTGCATGGTGTTGCCTGGCTGTGGTCCACTGCCTGTAGTAAAGAGACTGCTCCTCACCGTTCATGTCTTTGTGAAGGAAAGGTCTCAAAGAGCTCAGCCAAGACACATCGGCATGAGGCAAAAGAGAAGATGAGGAAGGCAAGTGCCCACTTTTCTGTGAGCCAAGGAGACAATAGGCAGCTTTAGACAAGATGACAATGCGTGGCAGTGCTGCCCGCAGGATCTTGCACTCCTTGACAGACTGGCTGGGCCACCGGAATGTCCGGGCTACAGAAGAAGAGGATAATTTAGAAGTGGTGCTGCTTGCCATCTGGTTGCCCAGAGAGTCACATTCTTGCTTCAAGGTCTCTCCAGCAGTGAATCTTGGATAAGTACCTTCATCAACTGAACTAACCGCCACGTTCTGAAAGTTAAGGGATGCTGGTGGCTTCTGAGATTTGTCTGCGGCACTGGAGGAGCTCACGCCATTTTCAGCTATTGAACCTGGTGGAATGAAGCAAGAAATAACAAACAAACTCTCATTGAGACTGCTCAGTAAATACAACTAAGAATGACTCCATTTGCTGTCCGCTATGGTGCCTAGAAATCATCAATTGGTTGGCGTTCATGTAATTCTACTGAAGTCAACAGAATTACGGGTTATGCATTGATTGATGGATCTGGACCTATTTCTCTTCATCACCATATCCCCGGGGGAAAAACCATTCTACCAAATTAAAAGGTATCAGTAGTACTGTCTTCTGAACCCCAGCGTACATTGCCTCCTATGGGCCATGCTCACATTTAGGGACTAGAAAAAGCAACTGTGACAGACAGGGCTGTGCTGGTTCGGCTGGGGAGCCCAGACCAGTATAGAGGTGGCTTTCTCTGCCACCCCGTCATCGGGCTACCCTGATAAGTGAGTGATTTCTGCCAAGGGTGGTGTGGCCCCCGAACAGGGTCACCTAAATGGGTGATCTGTGGATTCCGAGCCACAAAACAATCAGTCCATGACCTTGCAGCCTCCTGATGGGGCAGGTGATAGTTATTTGCGGCAATCAAGCTGCAGCCCCCAGGACGGGGCAAAGTAAGCAAGTAGCTACAGTCTTGTGGCCTGCAGGCTGGGGCACCAAAACAAACTAGCAGTCTTGGGGAATTAGCCCCCTTATCAAGGTGACGACAAGGCAAGTGAACAGCCAGTCTACAGGCCTCGTGACTTTCTCGGCTGGGACGTAGGTCAGGCAGCTCCCTCAACAGTTGTGGCTCAGTTTCCACAGTGGTTTCCACAGCCAGTGGCTAGCCCAGATACCTGAGCTTTGCCACCAGGGGTGTTGTAGGTACTTCTGCAAGAGCTAGCTGTGTACTCCCTTCCTCTTCCATGTCCCTCTCCAATTAACTGCCTGGGGCTGCCTTCTTTTATCTGAGTTCTCCACATACAGCACACACAGTGGATAAGAAGGGGTGTGGCCTCCTGAACACACATTACTTGGCCTGCCCATGGTGGCTCAGCATAGGGCTGGTACACCCTGTCATAGAAAGACAGCCTTCAAGTTATCGTATGTGAGGAAGACTCAGTAGGTGGCAAAGGCTCTACTCAATTGACTAAAGGCAGAAAAGAAGGACACAGTAGGGAGAGCTGAGATTTTGCCTGGGGGAAAAGTGTCTAGATTTCACCCTATAAAAAGAGTCTCTCTGTGGTGCCTCTCCAAGCTGGGCCCAGTCCTCTTTCCACACCCAGTTACCTCCACAGAGCTGACCCAGCTCAGGCCAGAGCCTCTTAGTCCTTGCAGTGGGCATAACTCTTACTTATTTTGTTGGGGTAGAGGGGAGCAAAAGTTCAGACTCCGAACAAGTTTCAAGTGGGATCAAAAAAAGGTCAGGGGTGGCTAGGTAGCAGCTTTACTTGAAGCAGGTAGCCAGGTCAGTCTCTCCCTACCGAGTTTACCTCTGGGTTTGCTGGACTCCTCACAGATCTGGCGTGGGGGAGGAGAGGTGTGTCTGGCATAGGTGTTCCTCCTCCTGCTTCAGGAGCCATTCCCTTCTCATGGCTTCCCTCTTGCTGACTGCACATTCCTCCTTTTAAAGCCTTGCTCCCTACCATGCATGACTGGCAGGGGAGGGTTACCCTAGCACAGAGCCTGCCTACTCCTTTGCCTGTCAGTGCAGGGTTTACACACAGTATCAAATATCCATCATAAAAAATGTAAGATGGATCCCTGTACCTTCTGCCTTTATTCAGGACCAGTTCTAACTGTTCTGATGCTCTAAACAAGCAAACACCTTTCCTTTGTAGCACACAGCTATGTCCACACTGGTTATTTTATTTATGTATTTGAATATATAAGATCTTCAGATCCCCCAAAAACTGAAGGTGTGGCAACATTAAGTAAAATTATATTTAAAATAATCACAAATGAGCCACAAGGCTACATTAGCTTAACTTCCCAACCTAGTCCCTTCCCCTCACCCTTGTCAAAAGAATACAGCGTGAAACGTGCACTTTGGCATGAGATAGTTAGACTGATAAGATGCTGCAAATGACTTTTTTATTTTCTAATCTGAAATCAAACACAGCTAATCGCTGACATTTTACTCAATGCTGTTCTCATTTTTTAAAAATGTGATTCAAGCATTACTCTCCAGAGCAAATGTAAAAGCAATAACTGACCTGAGGTTCCAGTGACCACACTGCTGTTACTCTGAGGTCTCTCCAAGTCTATCAGCAGTTCATCAGAGTCATTCTCACTAATGTTAACCTTCTCATGCTCCTTCTCACTCAGGTCAAGAGCTACAATAGACCCTCGAATTGCCTCCTTTGAAACATAGCAGCATGCCAGACCTACTTCTTGCTCTAAGGCAGTGCGAGTTAAATAGCTTGAGTCAATTAGTCGGAGGTCACAGTATTTCAATGACCTAGAGAAACAAACCCAAAAAAGAGGATGTTTTATATTTTCTGGCCTTTAGAGAGTCACTCTCAGCATTAAATAGCTTATATACAATCTGTTTGGAGTCCATTAATCACTGGAAATCTAATTAGTTTAAAATACTCCGCACATGAGCTGTGTTCCTTGGTACTTTGTATAGTTGTTCAGTTAATTATGCAATACAGACACCCTCCCCAAACTAGTTCTTCATCTTTCAGAAACCAATTTTTTTTCACCAAGAAAAATCTTTACCAAAAAGGAAGCCTTTTAAAACAGCAACTTTCATGCAACATTAACAGCAAAATTGTTATTTCCAATCAGTTATTTCCAAATTGTTATTTCCAATCAACTGAAAGTTGTACATTTGTTCTTACAAACATTTTCATTGTTCTTCAGACATTTTCATTGCACATCAATTCAAATGGTACCTAGGGAAAGTTTCTCCTAGAGTGTCCTTGCCAGTGAGGATAACAATGCAAGGCAGGCCTTCTAAATCCTGGTAAGTACGAGGGACCCAATCTTCCTGTTCATTTCCCCTCCAAGCCTGCAAAAAGACAATATTAAATCAAGTCTGGGGTCCATTTTTTTTAAACTTTAATTTTAACCCAGTACTGTAGGTCCTATTTTTAATCTCTGCACATTATTCATTGTAATCAACACTGAAGAGAGGGGACAATCTAAGGGCGATTGTGCATTCTGCATTGTAGCCAACTGTAAAAGCACAACCAGTGCATGGTATTGACACAGTATCACATATCTAGGGGGTGTCTGTCGGTGAATAAGCACACCTACAGTTAATGTGTTGGATTTCTTGTCTGAATAGACACAAACATTCTGAAAGTAGTTTATGGCCAAGGAGAATAATTTCCCCTCCTGTATAAAAAGACCTGCATCCATTTTTGCTTTACTCTTCTACTTAAGGGAATAAAAGTACACTAAAGGCTTGTTTAACCAAACATTATTGTGGAACTGCTGCAGCCACTGTATACTGCTTTAGCATGGATACTACCTATGCTGATGGGAGGGGTTTTTCTATTAGCGTAAGTAACCCACTTCTCCAAGATGCAGTACCTAGGTTGACAAAAAATTCTGTCAACCTAGCACAAAATTCTGTCAAACTTGCACTGTCTGTATCAGGGGCTAGGTCAGTAGTTTATTTTATAGACTCTCAAGAAACATGGCTATGCTGATATAATTTCCCAGTGTACACCGAGTGGCAAACTCTGGGTGTTATGCATGGACTCAGGGGCCAGAAATCCTCACATGTGGATCAGCTCATGACTGAGCCCTTTGGGCTTCACAGTCTTCTTCCACAGAGTAGAATGGCTGGTAGTTTCAACCCCAACTCTGCTCCTCTCCTAGTGCTCTTGTACAGTACAGTACATCTCCCCCATCCCCACTCCTTCCCCTCCCTCCCTGAGCTTGAGTGCCGCAAATGAACTATTTGCCGTGCTCTGGAAGCCCTGGCAGGGTAGAAGAGGAGTTACTGAGCACAGCTGGATAACGTGTGCTAGGTGCAACCTCCCAGGATCTTGCTTCAGCTCATGCAGCAGAATCTTATTGGTTCTGCTGCATATAGTGTGCCCAGAACCCTTTGAGGATGGAAGCAGGATGTGATCGTATAAGCTTTACGCCTGTAAAGCAACCGTTACAAGGAAGCTAGGCCTCAAGCAAAATGTACCGCAATGTTTTTATAATCTAGTGGGGGTATGTTCTCTGGATCATAACTAGCTTTTATTTGCAGAGAGGGGGAGAAAATCCACTGTGCCACTACCAAAAAAAAAAAAAAAAAGTAAGGCTCCACACAGAAGTTTACAAGTATTAGTTCCCAAGTTGCATTTACATGAGTGCTGCTGTTTGCTCACATACAAAGCCATTTGTGGGTGGGTGGGTGGGTGGCAGGCAGGCAGAAAGAAAGAGCACACTAAATTTCAACATCTAGTATAGGTTGTACCTGCCTGGTCTGTCACCCTTGGGACCTGACCAGTCCCGACACAGGGAATTTGTCAGACAAAGGAAGGTCAATGCCAGCTCTCTGCTGCCTCCAGCTGCAGGGCTCTGCTCTGGCAGCAGCAGAGGTGCCAGCATTGACCAAGTAGGAGTCGGGCGGGGGGAGGGAGAGACCTCAGGGCAAGAGGCAGGGTGGCTGCAGAACCCAGTGGTTGGGGGCCAGAAGAACAGCCCAGTGGGAATGCACTAAGCCCCATGGCCACCAGGCTGCACTTCTGGCCCCCACTGTTGGCCACAGAGCTGTTTTCCTGGTCCCTGGCTACTGGGCTGTGTAGACACCTTACCTCTTCCCCCAAGCATCTCCCTCATCCCCACTCCTCCAACTCCCTCCTTGAGCTTGAGTGCCGCAAATGAACTATTTGCCATGCTCTGGAAGCTCTTGGAGGGTAGAGAAGGAGTTGCTAAGCACAGGACCTGGCTTTTCCCTGTGAATGCTTCAGCCCAGGGGTACCTATGGGGATGTCAGACCATGGATGTTCCCAGACAAGGGAAGTCCAGACTATAGAGATTTAACCTGTATTTATTTAAAAAAAAAATCAAAAGCACTTGCTTTAACTGGAAGAAGAAAAAAAAATCTGCCTCTGCAAATGCTGAAATCAAATTATACTGTCTAAGTGCAAAAGCGAAGGCTAAAATCTAGCTATTACTGCCATTATATGAAGGGTACCATTTGAGAAAATTGACACTTGAGGTCAGAGTTATCACTAGGCACCTCTGCAACAGTATGTCTCTTCTTCATAAATACTAGTTGGAGACTCAAAATGTTCTACTGTGGCTGATTTTAAAGATGAAGGCCTTTCTCACTGTGAAAGGGCAAATCAAAATTAAACCTTGATACTTTAGAATCAATACATATTAATACTGCAAAATATGATTCAAATATTTCCTTTCTCTCCTTAATAATGGACAATAATCAGCTCTGAATGAGATTTCTATAACTTAGCCTTGCAAATTGGTCATGAAAATTTACCAGCTGAGGCACAAAATCTGATTTGCTGACTGAACCATGAGTACAATGTACAATGATTTAAAAAAAAAAAAAAAAAAAAAAAAACCTCAATCACCCAAGTGGTCTGGCAGAAATCTGCAAGGCTGATACTAACTTGTAACCATGCAGCTTCAGAGGGCACCTAGTTCTATGTTTTATGGAACAGGTGCATAGTAAGAAAGAACTTTTCAATGACATTTCCACTTAACTTTTCTCTATTCTCCTATATATGGCATTCGCTCTCTCTTTCTTCTCAAATGTCATGTATTATGAGTCATTTCTTCTCAGGCAACAAGAACAGGCTTAAAAAGGAAACACTCAACAGTAGATCAATGATTCAATAGGATGTCCTGCTTTCCAGTGTGAAAAACCTATGACTAATTTTTTCCCTTACCTACCCAACTTTTTGTATTAGTTCAGTCAGCAGATTCAAAAGCAGACATGTTCTGCCTTGTTCCGCGGGATTCACGGATGTACAAAGAAAAGTGATGCATTTACCCTAAAGCACATAACCAATTTTGAAAATTCTGGAGAAAGTGCAGGAAAGCAAAGTGGAAACTGGGATTAGGGAAAAGAATGCAATACCTTCTGGCTAAAAAACCTCACTGACAGGATCAAATCCAGTTGGTTTAGGTCTTTGGACTTAATTTGGTTTGTTTCCTCCAAAGGTGAGAAACCAAAGAGAAGACCAAAACACTCTGAGGCCAGGACTCAAAAGGGATAGAACATAAGAAAGGTAGCTCCAGATCACAGCACCCAGCTATGACCAATGCTGTGATGCTGTGCTAAGCACTGGTATCTTGATGCGTAGGGAAGGGCAGAGTTAATAGGACCCTTTCCAGCTGGTGCTATTAAAAGCTGTTTCACAAACTGGTCCTTCCTGGTCCCATTGAAGTCAACGGCAAAGCTCATATTGACTTTGATGAAGCCAGGATTTCTCTCATAGTTCTTAAAAGATGGAATTCAATATCCCAAAGCTGCTCTCCCACTCCAACACATCCTACTATGGGTCACCAAATGAAATTAATAGACAGCAGGTTTAAAACAAACAAAGGGAAGTTTGTCTTCACACAATGCACAGCCAACCTCTGGAACTCTTTGCCAAAGGAAGTCGTGAAGGCCAAAACTATAGTGGGGTTAAAAAAAGAACTAGCTAAATTAATGGAGGATAGGTTCATCAATGGCTATTATCCAGGATGGGCAGGGATGGTGTTCCTAGCCTTTGTCAGAAGCTGGGAATGGGCAACAGGGGATGGATCACTTGATGATTACTTGTTCCGTTCATTCCCTATAGGGCATCTGGTACTAGCTACTATCAGAAGACAGGATACTGGGCTAGGTGGACCTTTGTATGTCCCAGTATGGCCGTTCTTATGGTCTGTAGCCAGAGTTCTTCAAGGTGCATGGTGCCTATCTATATTCCACTCTGGGGACACATGCGCATCATGTGCCCAAGATCAGTTTTCAGCAGTGTTCATTAGTCCATGCCCGTGCCACTCACCTCCTCTGATCTGAGGGCATAAGGGGCAATACGAACCAATCACATCCCCTGTTCCTTCTCTGTGGCAAATCAAGTCATGATCCCAAGCAGAGAGGAAGGAGGGCAGGTAGTGCAATATGGATAAGGACTGCACATCACATAGAACTCCGGTTTCAGAACAAGTAAGCCACGGCCCTTTTTTCTTCAAGTACTGGTCCCTGTGTATGTTCCACTCCGAGTGACCAATGAACAATATCTATTGTGGAAGCGGGTGCAAACACAAGTGCGAAACAGACAAATGGAGGGGTACCCAGGCACGCGTCAGTTGTTGAAGCCTGACCTATTGCATAACTTCTGGAAAAGTTATGCAGCAAGATTCATGTAGCAATTCTGTAGCATTTGCCAATGGAAACATCTTTCACAGAGGCTATTGAAACGGTCTGGGCTCTGGTAGAATGAGCACCCTGAGGTGGGCTATTATTGGCTGCATCCAGAGATCCACTTAGAGAGTTTTTGTAATGAGACAGTTCATCTGTTCTGCTAAGGAGACAAACAGCCTTGGTAATTATCTGAATGGTTTTTCTCTCTGCAGACAGAAAGTCACTCTCTGTGAATGCCCATGGAATGTAGACAGTTTAATTCAAAGTGTGTAGTTTTAGAAAGAAGGTAGATAAGTTAATGGTTTGAATGAGGACAACGTCCAAAATGCCTTTTGGTATAAATTTAGGATGCAGTCTCAATGTGATGCTTGATCTCTTTGTGTAAAACTGTGTCTAATGGATCTGCCATAAGAGCCTTTAGTTCTCCCACAGTGACTATTAGGCAGACAACTCTTATGAAGAGATGGCACAGTAAGCAGGTTGCCATTGGTTCAAACAGAGCTTTTGTGAGCACGGATAAAATGAAATTAGTGTCCTGTATTGGAACAGATTTTGCTTACAGGTTGAAATGTCTGAAAGAAGCATTTGTGGAAGTGGATCGTTACAGGATGGGCAAAAATGGAGCAGTTATCTATCAGTGCTGATAGCTGCCAAGTAAGCACGTATTGAGCTGAGAGAGAGTTCTATGGGCTTTAGGGATAGAAGGTAGCCAAGCAGTCTGATTCTGCTGGGAAAGAGTGGCAATCAGTATTCCCTACAATCTGTGTGCTTTGTGGCCACTAAGGAGACAGTCAAATACTGTCCAGCTGATTAGGAGAGTGCCCACAGCTAGGTTTTTTGTACTGGTGGTTTTTATTTCCCTTTTTATAGATAGGCACTATATTTGCCCTTTTCCAGTCTTTTGGAATCTCTCCTGTCTCCCATGATTTTCGAAAGATGATAGCTAAAGGCTCAGATACCTCCTCTATCAGTTCCTTGAGTATTCTAGGATGCATTTCATCAGGCCCTGGTGACTTATAGACATCTAACTTTTCTAAGTGATTTTTAACTTGTTCTTTTTTTTTATTTTATCTTCTAAACCTACCCCCTTCCCACTAGCATTCACTATCAGGCATTCCTTCATCAGACTTCTCAGTGAAGACTGAAACAAAGAAATCATTAAGCATCTCTGCCATTTCCAAGTTTCCTGTTACTGTTTCCCCCTCGTCACTGAGCAATGGGCCTGCCCTATCCTTGGTCTTCCTCTTGCTTCTAATATATTTATAGAATGTCTTCTTGTTTCCCTTTATGCCTATAGCTAGTTTGAGCTCGTTTTGTGCCTTTGCCTTTCTAATCTTGCCCCTGCATTCCTGTATTGTTTGCCTATATTCATCCTTTGTAATTTGTCATTGCTTCCATTTTTTATATGACTCCTTTTTTATTTTTAGAGCATGCAAGATCTCCCGATTGATCCAAGGTGGTCTTTTGCCATATTTTCTATTTTTCCTACACAGCAGAATAGCTTGCTTTTGGGCCCTTAACAATATCCCTTTGAAAAACTGCCAGCTCTCTTCAGTTGTTTTTCCCCTCAGTCTTGCTTCCCATGGGACCTTACCTACCACCTCTCTGAGCTTACCAAAATCTGCCCTCCTGAAATCCATTGTCTCTAATTTGCCATTCTCCCTTCTACAATACCTTAGAATCATGAACTCTATGATTTCATGATCACTTTCACCCAAGCTGCCTTTCAAATTCTCAACTAGTTCCTCCCTATTTGTTAAAATCAAGTCTAGAACAGCTTCCCCCCAGTAGCTTTTTCAACCTTCTGAAAAAAAAAAAAAAGTTGTCTTCAATGCAATCCAAGAACTTATTGGATAGACTGTGCCCTGCTGTGTTAGTTTCCTAACATATCTGGGTAGTTGAAGTCCCCCATCATCACGAAATCCTGCACTTTGGATGATTTTGTTAGTTGTTTAAAAAAAGCCTCATCCACCTCTTCCACCTGGGTAGGTGGCCTGTAGTAGATCCCTATCATGACATCACCCTTGTTTTTTCACCCCTTTTAGTCTAACCCAAAGACTCTCAATATGTCTGTCTCCTATGTCCATCTCCACTTCAGTGTAAGTGTGTACATTTTTAATATATAAGGCAACACCACCTCCCTTTTTCCCCACCTATCCTTCCTGCGTAAGCTGTACCCTTCTATACCAATATTCCAATCATGTGTATTATCCCACCAAGTCTCTGTGATGCTAACGATGTCATAGTTGTATTTTTTTATTAGCACTTCGAGTTCTTCCTGCTTACTACCCATACTTCTTGCATTTGTATATAGGCATCTAAGATACTGATTTGATCTTGCCTTCCAACTCTGCCTTGTCCCTCCTTTCTCTGTGCTATTATAGCCCACACTCCCTCCCATTTCCAAACCATCTCCCAGGTCTCCATGTTCTTCACTTGGGGAGAAAGGTGCATATTGATGACTTAATCAGGGAACCAGAAGAACTTCTCCTATGGAGTTCTGACCCAAGGCCCTCCTACAACAGTAATTCACAGAGTCTGTTCTTGTAGGACACACACAGTTTTCAGTACAGGCCTGTCAACAGTGAAGATGTAGTCTCGTGTATGGGTTATGCCAGCTGACTCAGGCTAAGATGTTTCACTGTCTTGTAGACTCAGGCTGACCCTGCTGGGTGGGAAGGTCCTGGGCTCATCAGCCCAAGTCAGATAGCATGGACCAGGCACAGGTTTTTCTTCCTGTGCAGAGATATCCTTAACATTTGGAATGAATCTGAATGATAGATCTGGGAGCAGGGGGAGGGAGCTCATGTTTACAGCCCTTATGTGCACACTTCAGCACCAGTACTGGGTTTTTCCGAGCACCCAACAGGAAACCAGAAAACAAATTTGAGACCCTGAAGTTTTAACTGGCTTCCAGAGACATTTTGTCCCCCACTATGTGGGGGAGAGGGGAGGAAGACACCTGGAGGTTCTCAAGCCTGGTCTGTTCTCTCTCCACTTGTATATTACAAGATTTTAAAGGGGGTAAAACCAGCCACTGTGAAATCCCCCTGACATAAGGGTGTTCCCTGGATGGCACTGAGCTACTGAAGAAGCTCTACATTGTCCCCATTGCAGCTGTGGGGAACGTATTGTAAAGGCTGCAAACTGGCATGAACTGCTAATTTTTGTCTCCAGAACAGCACTTCAAAATGGCTGTTGTAGCCAGGCACAGGTTAAAGCAGACTCAGTACTTCAAGCTGCCCTTACTCCTGTTTTTGCTTCCTGTAACAAGAGTAGCTTGGATAGAATGGCAAATAAGCACTGAGGATACAATTATATATGGATATGTAAAACTGAGTGTCTTGCAAAACAAAACAAATCAGAAGAGCCTTTCATCTTAAAGCAGGGAAAATTATCTTCTACACTAATATCTATGGTTCTATGAAAGGTAGTCACTCTCCAGTCGTTTTAATATGGGTAATAAAGTCTATTTGGGAGATTAACTTTGCTAACAGCATCATGCACTTGCAAATACATACTAGCTAAAGAAATCAAGTTTTCAGTGTGGTACACATTAAGTTGCAAAGAAGAGTCCTTTGCTATGCAATTGACTGAGAAAAGAACAAATTCTATGCCTATCAGGATGCTTTACTAGCTAGAGAGAAGGTAGAGAACAGTCAGAAGGAAGGACAGAATAGATGACAAATAAATGGACAGAATTAGTTCACCTAATTCTAGTTCATCCTGGTGGGATTTAAGATCAGTTGTCAGAGAGTCAAGGAAGGAATCAATCTGTTTTTTTAATGAAGGTTGTTACATGCTGTTTGTTTTTCAACTTGTAGAAGTTAGATAACATGCTATATTTTACTTCTTGGACTAATCACTTCATTTTTTCCCCTGCACATTAAAATGGTTAGGAAGATGAAAAGTATACTACAGTCACATAGAAAGTACTATAGTAAATATGCCTATTTTCCACATAATATCTAACACAGCTGTCCATAATGTGGAGGTAAACACAAGAATTTTACTTGAGCCCTGCAGTGGGACTGTGATTACACAGGTCCCACAGGACACAATGCCATAATAGTGTGAGTGGGATACAAAAAAAAAAAAAAAATCAAACTACGTGGAAGTGGGTGGGAGAAGGTATTAAGGGGTGGGATGGAATTAAAAAAATAGTCCCTCACAGGGCTTTAATCTGTATGACAACACTGACACAAGTTATAGCCTTGCACAGAAACATTTAATTCCTACTAACCTTTAATCGTGTCACAAAGTGCTTAGCAACAGTAAGTTCTGAAGCTGGGTTCCCAAGAAGAATCTCAAAACGATATTGCAGACCTAATTTGTCTCTCACTTCTTGTAACCTCTCTCTTGCCAGCATTGCTAATTGCACGGACGGGACTCGAATGATAAGCATGTGGCCACAACCACTCTTATTCTTTCCTGGTGAAGTGATGAGGTCATCCATTATGCTGAGTGTCTCTGGGGTGCTGTGGTCTCTAAGGGAGGCCATGGTTGTGAGAGCCATCAGGGCTTCAGAATATTGTTGAATAAGAAGGTAGCAGCGAATCACCATGCTGTGCAGCCTGGGATACCTTCAGAGAAATACAGTTATTATGCTGGTTAGTAAATATGTTCAATAAAATCATCACATGAACATCAGCTCTGACATAAGCAGACCAGGGTGGCAAGGAAAAGGAGCTCATTTATGTACAGTACATAAATGTGGAAGTCCTCAACTTCTACTAACAATTATGAGCTGTAAGTGCATCATGTTATTTATTTAGGCATACACGGCATGTACTGCTATAGAAAAAGGTACAATGTAACTCAGACACTGTTAATATCAGTACAAAACACATATAGCACAGGTGATCATTCAGTCTCACTTAATACTCTAAGGTTCTTTTGTTTTTTAACTTGCATCATCATTGGAAAGTTTTGTGAAAGAAGGACGTTTTAAGGGGGGATATAAATGTACAGCATGCACGCACCCCATTCATGTCAAAACCAGAATTACTGATGTGCTAGTGCAGGAGCACACTTTGATAGATATCAGCCACCAGCAAACAGTTTGGTTTTCAAGCAAGACAGTAACAGTCTTTTTTCTCATATTGGAGCTAAATGCAGGGACTATAAGTCCAAACAAGAAGGACCAAATGCTAAGAAAAAGTGAGAACCAACTGAACTTAGAGAAAGCCATTTTATTTCTAGTCATTGTAACAATCGCCTACTCTATTCAATAAATATGTAAATATAATAGGAATAAAAGTTGGTTTGAACAATAATAAATGACAATATATACAGACAGCATGCTGCACTGATAAGAACAGCAGTGATAAAAATGTTAGTAGTGCCTTAGTTTCTATACTTGGCTTCTCTCATCTATATGTAACACCTCATCCAGCTTTGGCTCTGTGGAACTGGATTGCTTTTTTGTCCATAAAGGGATATGGAGATATTGCTAGTTTGTCAGGTCCTCATCAGCAAACACCAAATAGTCTGCTCTGTGACATATGACATTCTCAGTTCATTTGTTAGTGTACTTTGTCCACATCTGGCTAACTCGTTGTCACACTCTGCAGTGAAACCACAGCATAGAAACTGAATTATCCTCTCACCCTTCTAGATCAAGACTAAGGCAAAATGTTAAAGCTGAATAAGCAAGCCTGGACCACCATTACCTGGACAAGCAGAGGACTTCAGTTTACAAGGCTTTCAATCTGGCATCTTACATCATTAAATTCATTACAAAATAAAAAATAGAACAAACTCCTGGCACTCCAGTACCAGGCTTCCAAATTCCAAAAGCATCATGCTTATGCTTAAATATGTTTAAATAACTGGTGCATTTTTGGAACCCTGTCACTGAAATGTCAAAAAAGTTGTAACATCTACATTTAGTTTCTTCCAGGTTATGCACATGTAAGAGTGGTGAGACAATGCAAACTGTAAACAGGATCCATTACTGTCACTTCCTAGAGAATAACACTAGATACACTAGATAAAAATTGAAGAATACAAAGAAAATATCTGTGTGAACTTTGATCAGATTCCATTTATGACAAAGTGACTGAATGCCAACTATAAGTAGTATATATTCAGGACCAAATTTTCAAAACTGGCCATTTAAATTGCACTCACATTTGCACCTGTAAATTTTTGAGGCAAGAGGTGAAGTAAGGCATCCAGTTTTTAATAGGTGGCTCATAAAAGATATCCCATTAACAAATCAAAGTGTTTGTTCAGAATGCTACCTAACCATTTCTTAATACTCATTTACACTGTGACATTGTCTCTTGGCCCATTTGTGATAGGCATGTAACCTTGGATCATGGTAAAGCACAATTCAAAACTCTACCTTTCTAAGAGTGTGTTCACCATTTTTTCAAAGTTTTCATCACATCTCAGCAGAGGACTCATGATTCCCCACTGAAGAGATTGGCTGTATTCATTCAAGCCAAAATACAGTTTCTCCTCACTGCTCATTTCTTCCTGTTCCAAACAAAGAGATCACAAACAGAATGAAAGTTAGACAATTTGCATTTCCCCTGTATTATGAAACTAAGTATTTTTCATGGGAAAATATATCTGACTGGTACTCTTCCCAGTAATTACTTCTTCCAGTGAAAAAAAATGTTAAATACGTACTGATAATTAAACATTAATTAAATGTGTTAAATATACTACATTTACCACTTCCTCTCCCCTCCCATCCCCATCTATAAGGCTTGTTACCCTGTCAAAGAAAGCTATCAAGTTGGTTTAACACGATTTGCTCTTGACAAAGCCATGCTGATGTTTACTTATCACCTTATTCTCATCTAGATCTTTGCAAATTGATTCCTTAATTGTTTGCTTCGTTCTCTTTCCTGGTACAGAAGTTACAATGACTGGTATGTATTTCCCTGGGTTGTCCTCATTTCCCTCAAGGCTCGGGTGTCTCTTCAATCAGCTCCTCCAATATTCTAGGATGCTTTTCATCAGGCTCTGGTGACTTGAAGACATCTTGTCTGAGTCATTTTACTTGTTCTTTCCCTATTTTAGTTTCTGATCCTACCCCATTATTACTCGCATTCACTCTGTTAGGCATCCAGTTGCCACCAACCTTCTTGATGAAAACCAAAACAAGTCATTCACTTTGCCATTTCCACTTCTTCTGTTGTTGTTGTTTTTCCCTCTTCACTGACTAATGGGCCTACCATGTCTTTGGTCTTCCTTTTGCTTCTAAGGCAGTGGTCTCCAAACTTTTTAACCGCAAGATCACTTTTTCAATTTAAGTGCAATGTAAGATCTACCTCAAACCCAAGTACCCTTGCCCTGCTTCAGATGAGAGTGAACAACACTGTGTGTGTGTGAGAATGACAGACACAACCCAGGCTAAATCTAGACTGCAGGCTTCTTTCCGAAGAAGCTTTTTCAGAAAAGATCTTCCGAAAGAGAGTATCCACACTGCCAAAGTACATCGAAAAAGTGATCTGCTTTTTTGAAAGATAGCATCCATTCAGTGTGGATGCTATCTCACATTTAAGCTGTGATTACTATGGATGGAGTGGCCTCCAGGGCACCTGTGCTTTTTCCTCTTTCCTCTTCTTTTGAAAGAAAACCCTCTTACCCATCCACACAAGCCTTCTTCCGAAAGAGGTCTTTCGCAAAAAGGATTCTTCCTCGTAGAAATGGAGGAAATTACCAATGTCAGAAAACCCCCTCTTTTTTCGATTTTCTTTCGAAAGAAAGCAATTGCAAGTGTGGACATAATTGAAGTTTTTTCGGAAAAATGGCCGTAGTGTAGATATACCCCCCAGCGTGTGAGAGTGACAGAGATTTGTATTGCCAACCTCACTCCATCCCATTTTCTCGGTGTGGGGATAAGGTACACAAGTGGGGGGGAGGGACACCCTGAGATCAATGCCCCCTCTACCTCCCACACCCTGCACAGCAAGCAGGAGGCTCCCAGGGGGCAACTGCAAGGCAGAAGGCAGAAGCAGAAGGACAGTGGGTGGAGGGGCAACTGAAGTGCCAGCACTTGATAGCTTCTCAGCCAAACCAGTCAGGATCACCTGTCAGAGGCTCCAAGATCTACAGGTAGAGCCCGATCTACTAGTTGGTGACCACTGCTCTAAGGTATTCATGGGCTAGTACCATCATGACTATAGACTGATTACGGGCAAAATCAGTTTCCTTTAAACTTTATCATTTGCCTGCTAGTGGTCACTCAGCTCCCATAACGAACGACTTGTCTTCACATATAGTGCTGCAGCTGCAGCTATGCCCCTCTAGTGTGTTAGTGAAAATGCTAGTATCCCAGTGAGGAAGCATCTCCAGTCAGCATAGTTAATCCATCTCCCCAAGAGGTGATAGCAATATTGAGGCTCTCTCATTGATATATCATGTCTATACTGGAAGTTAGGTCAGTTTTCTGACCCCCTAAGTGATATAGTTATACCAATATAGGTCTGTAGTGTAGACCTGGCCTAGAAATAAATATTCTGTTAGCCTTTTTACACCTAAAATAAATTCAAGATGTTCAACAAATTTTAAATTCTGAGTTTGCTTATCAGGGCAAAGGAGAATGTGCTGTTCCTAAGTCTAAATATCAAAGTGGCTTTGGTCTCCAATGGCCCCAGGAGAAAAAGGCTGGGATTCCACTATAACCTTAGGTGTAAACAAATCTCAGTGAGGAAAAGAGATTTTTGCCAAAGGTTTCTGTTTATACACCTGGGTTATGCACTCTAGAACGTGGGGAATGTAAGGCATCGTATAACTCTTAATTTGACAGTTACACACTTACCATACTGTCAAATTGTATCCAGTGTACCTCGTTGTTAGAGTTTATTCTGGACTGCTGTGTTTGCAGGGCATAAGGGAAAGAGCTGACTTGAAGGACAAGGAGATTGAAAGCTTCAGTAACTTCTCTGCAGTTAATAACTCTATCTGCCAGTCCATGACTGGGCTCCCCATGTGATAGAGAACTTGAGATGGCACTGTGGGAATAAAAACACACAGAATGGCTTCATTGCTGCATTCAGATTTAGCTGGTAACATTAATATCTCCAAATGAACAGGGAACCAAAAGCCCTAAGTCATCAGGCTCTCTGAAAAAGAACAAGAAGAAAAACCAGCAAGGTGATGTGCATCGAAAACTGCTGGAGAAATAATGGAGCAAAGTCCTCCATTGAGAAGCAACTAAATCAGCCTGCCAATGTAAAGAAATCAGAGTATAGGAAAGTTAAAAAGAAGCTAAAAAAGAAAAGGAAGTGTCTCAGCTGGATTAGTCTGTTACATGAATGGGGATGGAGCAGGGATGCAGGGACAAAAATGAACCAGATTGCTCAATCAGGAGCAATTCTTATATAGTGGATTTTGAGGGCACATTTTTTTTTTCATTTCCTGTCTTCACCTGATGGCAGACAGACATAACTCCCAGCACAGCAGGGAGACCCCCGCCTCTGCGGCTTTGCTCCTGTCTCCTTGCTGTGCGGGGACCTACCCGGCAGCGCCCCAGCTGTTCTGTCCCAGGAGTCCAGATTCAGCCGCTGTTGAAACTGATCAGCGGCTGATTCCAGGAAGCCGGGGGCAGAGCAACTCTGCCTAGGGCTTCCTGTAGTCAGCCGCTGATCAGTTTCAGCAGCGGCTGAATCTGGAGCCAGTTCCGACTTACATACAAATTCAACTTAAGAACAAACCTATTGTCCCTATCTTGTACGTAACCCGGGAACTGCCTGTACTGATGACTCCGGACTGCATGTGGGTGCCAGCTTTAAAAATGTACAAGAGTCTCTAGCGGGGGCTCATGTGCATTTCAAAATGGCAGCACAGCATGGAGCCCCGGGTCAGCGGGGGACTCAGTCTCCCGCTGACTCCAGGCTCCATGCCGCGCTGCTGATTTGAAATGCCATGCGGAACTGAGGTCAGCTGGGGACTCCACAGCTGATCCTGGGTTCTGCACAGCATTTCAGCTGAACCTGGAATCAGCTGGTGACTCCAATTGACTATAGCTTCATGCAGCATTTCCCCAGCTGATCCTGGGTTCCACGGAAATGCCACACTACAGCCTGGGATCATCAGGGGAGTCCGCAGCTGACCCCGAGCTCCACTGCCGCACAGCTGATCCCCGGCTCAGCTGTGCGGCGCTGTCCCTTTCAAATGCCGAGGTTACATTTCAAAGGGGCAGCACCGCATAGCTGAGCTAGAGATCAGCTGTGTGACACTGCCCCTTTGAAGTGGCCCCTCTTCCCCCCCTTAGCTGCCTCTACCTGATGGGGGGCGGGGAGGAACAACTAGTCAACTGACTATCCAATAAGCATTTGCTAGTCCTTAACATCCCTAGTTATGGAATGAACATGACTGATGTCTCGAAGAACACCAGTTACGGAACAGATAACTAAGTGTCTTCTTCAAATGATTGTTCATGTCCATTCCACATTAGGTGACTCCAAATAGCCACCCACAGAAGAGGGTTGGAGTTAACGGCCTCACTGATTGCATCAAAGCTCTGCCAAACACATCATCATCTCTGGACTGCTGAGTGAAAATACAGCGAGATGTAAACGTGTGCACCAAGGATCACCTTGAAGCTCTACAGATGTCCTGAACAGGTACATGCACCAGAAAGGCTGCCATAGACACCGGAGCTCTGGTTGAATTGGCCTGGACAATCTGGGGTGGAGGGATCTTTTCCTGCTCAAAGCAGGTCCTTATGCAAGAGGTGACCCAGTTGGAAAGCTGCTGTGTGGAAACTAGCAGGCCTTTTGTTCTATCGGCCACAGCAAAAAAGAGCTGCATTGACCTGCAGAAGTCTTAGTACATTCCAGGTCCTTGCTAGGGACTCAAAAGTCTGAAGTTGACCCCAACTTGAATATTAAATTGCATCTGAATTATAGTTTTAATAAATACCTAGGCTACACAAAGATTATGACTCCTGTTTATGAATCTTTAAAGAGAAAACAGGCTCCCAGATCATAATTTTGATTAAAAATCATGAATATACAATAGAAAATTGTTTTTCTTCGTTATGTGAAACACTTACCTAGTTAAATCGATGTGTGCGTTGTCGTGAACCAGCACAAACAGAGTGTATGGATTCTGCTTCACTCGTCTCATAAAAACTTCAAACTTAGTTTGGATTTCATTGTCTAGCCGTACTACATATTTCTCAGCTTTCTGATAGGCTGTTCCGTTTTCCTCTAGGCCCAAGTCAACAAGAACACCTTCCAAAAAGAAAGAAAAAATTCCGTTGCCATTATCCACAAATAAGGCCTTGTGTATACCACTGGGTCTTGTCAGTGAAAGGCAGCTTTTATTGACAGAACACTATACACTGCAACGCTACTTTTGCCAATAAAAATCTCCTATTTTCAGAAAATAAAATGACCTCAACAAGAGGCAGAGTGCTTTTTGTGGCAAAATAATATCAACAAAACATCAGTGTAGATACTGCACTTGGTTTTGTCACTACAAATGGCCTCTAGGAGATGCCCTAGAATGCCCATCCCAACCAGTCTGGTCAGCAGTTCAAATTCCATTGCCCTGAAGCCAGATAAACAAGCATCCACACCTCTCCCTTTAAAGGCCCAGACCTTTTTGAAATTCCACTTCCTGTTTGCTGTGTGTGGAGCTCTCACATCACATCTTCGCAGCTGACTATGGCAGTTTCACATAGCAAAGTCTCTCTCCCCTTTGAACCACTGAAGAGCCGTTGGATCTGCTGAGTATATGGGGAGAGGAGGCTGTTCAGTCCCAGTTCTGCTCCAGCCATAGGAATTTGTATACCTGCAGGCAGATTTTCTCTGAGTTTTCTGAGAAGGCTAAGGATGTGGCACAGTGCAGACCAAAAATACAGGAGCTGAGGCAGGCATACCACAACGCGAGACACAAACCGTTGCTCTGGCGGTGTGTCCAAGAACTGCCACTTCTATCGGAGCTGGATACCATCCTCAGTGATGATCCCACTTCCACCACCAAAGATACTTCAGAGGGGCTGAAAGTAGCAGGCAGCAGACCTAACCCCAAGGACAAAGTCATGGATGAGGAATTGGGAGAGTGTTGTGGAGCCCACCCAAGGCAGTTGTCACAGCAAGACAGAAAATCTTTTAATCTCTAGAGAGGTCTAGCCTGGCCCAGCACTCCATCTCCAGTGAGGATGATGCAGCAGAGGAGATCCCTGCCAACTGATCTTTTTTTGAGTTCATGCTGCTTGCTTATATGACATACAGCTGTCCTTTTCTCTGCATACTGTAGAAGCGTGTGAAGGGATACCATCAAGGACTGCTTATACAATATGCTTCATATATGCAGAATGACCATGGATTGTGTGTTTGGCAGATTAAAAGTGTGCGGTTGATGCTTTTACAGCAGGTGAGATCTAAAAGAGGAAAACATTCCCATGGTCATAGTAGCCTGTTGCAAGCGCCATAATTTCTTGTGAAGCTAAAGGTGAAAAGTTTAATCAGGGATGCAATGCTGACACAGACTGGCTGCTCAAAACCAGCAGCCAGGCATATAGCAGGGGTACAGGAGGGGCACAACAGAAAGCTTTGATCCAAAATTTTGATAATGAGCTCCAGTAATTTGTATTTCAGTACAGTACTGTGCCATGCTTCATTCATTTTTGTTAGTTTATTTTGCTTATAATTGGTTTTGATAGCTGAGTGGGATTTGTAATAAGCAAATTATTAAAATTTATGTATGTTTTACTACCAGCAGCAATCACTATTTGTAGGACTCAAAGATAGGTTATCTTTCAGAGAGTTTTTTTTTTAATAAGAACCAATTATCACACAAAATGTTTGGTGGGAAGGGTTAGGGAGGTACTAGTACTGGACAGGGGAGGCTGTCGTAGCTGTGCGTAAGTCCAGCTATCATTTTGGAAGCTGTCTGGTACCAAGACACTCCAGGAAGTTGCAAACAATGTGTAGGGGGAATTTGGGGAGGGCATGAAAAACAGTTCTGAAATGGCTGTGGAGGTGGGTAAGCACACATTTGTTTTGCCTGGAGTATATTAGGGGACTTTAATGTCTGTATTTGCACCTCCATCATTCGCTCCTGAGCCTTTAGAATATGCTCCTCACTATCCTTCCTGTCCCACCTTTTTATTTCTCTTAACTCCTTGAGCTCTCTTTTTTCTGACTCAGAGGACTGGAACACCTCTTGGAACATGTCCACCTTGGTCGCTACCTCATGTAGTGGAGGCACTCCGCTGGTGTGTAGGGGGTTGCCCTGAAGGCCACATCTGCAGAAGCACAAGAAACAATTCACAGAAGCATAATTGTTGATTCAATGCTGTGCATGAGCTATTGTAGCAAAATACAATTCTAACACACCAATCACTTTCTCTCTGTCTTTTTTCATGCAGACTTATCAGTAAACACCCTAAACATGGTCATCCCAGGTGAAGGGTGGGCATTAAAGATGGGGCAAAGGGTCATGTTTTCATGTATTCAGTGAAGGCAACTGAGAACAATATAGTAAATTCTACCACCACTGTCCATAGGTGGAGGTCACTGAAGCCAATCTCTCTCCTGAGCATAAGTAAGGATGAAAGGGTGCATCTGCTGCACAAATGCAGTCTCAGACCTGGTCCCTATGCTGCTTGCTTTGATCCCTGTGCAAGTGATTGCTGAGTGCCTCCAGGAAAGTTTCTTAGAGATTTCTCTGAAGGATTCCCATGAAATCTCAGTGTGTATTAACATGCTGTTCAGTCACATTACTTAGCTGCAAAGGGAATGTGGAGCACAATTAATCACTGGTCTTGCACATTTCTATTCCTTCACCCACTTCTACAGTATACAGAGCAAAGGACAGCTGTACATCATATAAACCAGCAGCATGAATTTAAAAGATCACGTACGAGGGATCTCCTCTCCTGCATCATCCTCACTGGAGATGGAGTTCCTGAGACAGGCTAGACCTTTCCAGAGTGGAAAAGACTTCCTGACTCACCACGACACAGCACGACTCTTTTGTGGGCTCCACAACAGCCTCCAACTTCATCTATTTATCAACAACATTGCCCCCAAGGTTAGGTCCATTGTCTGCCACCCGCAGCTCCTCCAAAGCGTGCTTGGTGGTAGAGGCGAGATCATTGCTGAGGATGGCGTGCAGGTCCTGATAGAAGTGGCACTTCTTGGACACAGTACCAGAGCAATGGTTTGCCTCTCTTGCATTCTGGTATACCTGCCTCAGCTCCTTTATCTTTGCTCTGCACTGCACCATGTTCATAGCTTCTCTCACAAAACCCACAGGAAATCTGCCTGCAAGTATACAAGTTCCTACAGCTGGAGCAGAGCTAGGACTAAACAGTCCCTCTCCCCATACACTCAGCAGATCCAACAGCTTTGCAGTGATCAAGAGGGAGAAAGCATTTGCTGTGTGCAGCCGTCATGGTCAGCTGGGAAGATGTGATGTGAACGCTCCACACCAAGCAAACAGGAAGTGAAATTTCAAAAAGGTCTGGGTCTTTAAATGGGGAGGGCAGATGCTTGTTTACCTGGCCAAAGAGCAGCAAAGTGTGAACTGCTGACCAAAGTGGTTGGGATGGGAATTGTGGGTCTGGAGGCCATTTACAGTGACCAAGTACAGTGGCTACACTGGTACTTTGTTAGTATGATTTTGCTACAAAATTGCTCTATGCCTCTCATTGAGGCCATATAATTTTGTCAGCAAAACAGGAGTTTTATTGGCAAAAGTAGCATTATAATGTGTACATCTCTACTGTTCCTTCAATAAAAGCTGCCTTTTGTCAACAACACTCTGTAGTATAGACAAGGCATAAGTGGGATAGATTTACTTTCACTGTGGTGAGTGAAAGTTATTTCCTCCTGCTAAATTTCCTCCAAGGGGATGGATTTATGAGCACTCCAGAGACTCATAACTTTACTAGAAAAAATCATTTAGATCTCTGTAATTTAACAGAGTCAATATGGCCCTGAGTCAGGTTAGACTCAGTGACACAAAGTTAAGTTTCTCTGTATTTAGTTAATGCTTTCTTCCTACTGGACGGACACCTGAGAAAAGATACTTGGGCATCCCCTTCAAAAATTCATAAGCTTACAATGCCTCTTGCTTTCTATTCCCTGAGGCAAAACTAAAATTGCTAGCATATTCCTCCCTCTTACTTTAGTAGGCAGGAAGTACAGTAGCAGCTTTCCTGGCTCAATTAAAGCTGTTTTGGGAATTACATTCAACCTATGCATAAAGAATAGCTGAGAAAGAACCTTTGCTTAGGGCACAGGAGCAACAAAACAATAAACAGTGTTAGACTGACTAAATAACAGAAGGAGAAAATAATAATGCCATTATATAAATCAGTGAGGCACCCTCTTTTCAATTGTTGTTAAATTATTGTCACTATCTCAAAAATAACACCAAAACAGAAAAAGAAGGGATGCAAAGATGGACAATCAAATGTATTAGATGTATGGGAGGCTTTCTGTATCAGGAGAAACTGAAAAAGACTCGGACCCCCATTTTAATTTTTATGGGGAAAATAAAGGAGAAGCCTTGATTCCAGGAACACTCAATGTAGTTCCACATGTCAATCTCATACACCAACTAGGGAAATGTGCTCTAGATGAAATTCTGGGTGCACAAGTAGTTAAAAAACACACACTCAGATTTGCAGTCAAACCAGGAGGACGTATATAGAGGGATCACACAGAGGTCTCTACTGCGTCTGGTACTAATCAATATTTTAATTAATTATCTGGATAATGGACTGGAGGGTGTGCTTATATATTTTAGAGATGACATCAAGTTAGAAGATATTGCTAGAATAGTGTTTCTTAAACTTTTTAAGACCATGGAACACCAAACAATTTTTTTTTATGTGGAACATCTAGGGTGTTTTTTGTTGAGCAAAAAAAGAGCCAGGGAGTAACTGAAATGCTGTTGTGGCCCCTTTAATTGCCACGTGTCCCTACCGAGCTTCCATCAGGCGCCGGGAAAAGTAGAAAAGACACAAAAACCAAAGTAGTATAAAAAACAAACGAGGTCGTGGTACACCTGTGAGTTGCTCATGGAATACTAGTGTTCCATGGAACACAGTTTAAGAAACACTGTGCTAGAGCATTTTGGAGGACAGGATTAGAATTCAAAATTACCTTGTTAAATTGGAGAACTGGTCTGAAATCAACAAGATTAATTTCAACAAACAAATGCCAAGTATTACTCTCAATGAAGGAAAAAATCAAATGGACAACAAAACAGGAAATAATTGATTAGGCTGTAGCACTGTAGAAAAGTATCTGGAGGTTATAATATATTACACATTTAACAGGAGCCAATAACATAATGCAGTGGCAAAAAAAAAAAAAGCAAAATATTCTAGCTTCACACATTACTCGGCACAGGTGAGGTCTCAGCTATTGTGTCTTGTTTGGGGCACCACACACTAAGAAATATATGGTTATATTGAAAAGAATCCAGAGGAGAGCAACAAAAAAGATAAAAGGTTTAGAAAACTTGACTTGTGAGGAAAGTTTTAAAAAACTAGACATGTATAGTCCTAAGAAAAGAAGCCTAGGAAAAGGGAGAGGCAACAATTTGAAAACAATCCTCAGATAAGTCAAGGACTGTTAAAAACAGGACTATGATCAATTGTTCTCCATGTCCACTGAAGATAGGACAAAAAGTAATTTGCTTAATCGTAGCAGGGGAGATTTAGGTTAGAGGCATTAACCAACTCTCTATATGGACAGTTAAGTACCGGCCTAAGTTTCCAAGGGAGATTGTAAAATCCCCATCACTAATTTAAATTTTGTTAGGAAATATTTTTATAGTCATGACTTTTTTCTGATGAAAACCAATTATAATTATTTAAAACCCAGCATAATCTGGTGTAACAAGTAATGCATGCAGCTAATCTAAATTGCAGGATTGTTTATGCAAAATTTAGTATCTGTAGGTAATTGCAAAGTATGACTTTATTTTGTACAAACAAATCCACAAACTCTTCAAAATATATAGCTTAGTCCTTTACATAAATAGTCCATAATCATCTACTATATATTTGAGAGAGTTTGCCTATGTGTGTGTCTATCTGTTCAAGAACTCCTCCTGAACAGTAAGATCTAGGACCACCAAATTCACTATCCAGCTTCCTCTTATCACAACTTAAGCAAGGTCAGGGTTTGGTTGTGCCAGGGAAATGGGATGTGCCTTGAATGGGATTGTTTCTCATAAAACCAAACAGAAAAGAGACAGAATCACCAGGCAGGTGAAAGGGGCTGACTGGGGGGTACCCCACCATCCAGGACTGCCCCTGCCCTAAGCCTCCCACCCCCCAGTTCTGCTTTGTGGGGAGTGGGGGTTGAAGCTCCACTCCCCAATTCACACTGGAAAGTTGCTGGCTGTTCATCTTCCTCAGGGAGCATTCCTCAGTCTGGCTGGGAAGTGCAGGAGGCAGATGAACTTGGATCTTCCCCAGCCAGGGGACATGCACTCATCTCCCTATTGTACCTGCTGGAGCTGCAGTAGCTATGAAGAGGCACCTCTCACCTGGCCCCAAGCTGCTGCCGTGAGAGAGGGCTGGGGTTGTTCTCTCCCCCCAGGGCAGCCTGCACACTGAATCCCTCATCTCCAGCCTTACCTCAGAGCAATGATTTAAATGAAGTAAAGCAAAAATTAATTCAGTTATGGACCCAAGCAATACTTGGTAACTCTTCTGATATGAAATATGACAATTTTAAAAAAAGGATACAAACTGTTATACTTCAGACCCAACCACTAACTGTTAGGGAAAGGAAGAAGGGTCCTCAATAAGCAGGTCATTTCATTAATTGTCCACTAAAGGTTTCTTGTACATTCCACAGAAATATAGGCTATTGGCAATAGCCAGCCATAGGACACTGGACAAGACAAGACCAATGTTTGACATATGGCATGCCTGTGTTCTTACGAATAAATCACACCCAAAATCCAATAAACTATTGTGAGGGCAAAACGAAAAGCCATTCGTTCATCCTTGTTATCTTGTTTCAACTGCTAGATGTTACCTCAGATCATAGCTCATCTAATCTTCAGGTAAATATGGCAATGCCTTCAGAATGCGGAGTTTTTTGGAACTTACAAGTGACACTAAATAACTCAACAAAGCTAGGACCTCCAGAATACATTTTGAAACGTTTTATTTTAGCACAATATTACAGAATAGATACACACCCAGATTTTATTTAATATACTACTTTCCTCCCCATCTCTTTACCTGATTGTCGAATCCGTTGAAGGGTTTGCTGGACAAGGACCTCTGAACGAGGGACTATAATGATGAAGTCCACTTTGCTGAAGTGGCCCAAATCCAGGCTTTGATTGCCACTGTCTGCTATGGCACATACCTGGGACAAAAGCTTTCTGGCAACTGTAAGCTGTGGCTGATAAATTTGGAAGGTGTCAATATCCAAATCTAGTTAAAAAAAAGGCATTGCGATTTAAATTATTTTATATTAAATAACAGCCTTCTGAACTCTGGTTTACATAATCAACAATCATCAACAGAATAAGTCCTAAATTTATGGTGAAACTGGTGCATGTCACCACCACAGAATCTACTTTTCAGGTCAAAATTTGGCTACAAACAAGATGCTGTCTTCAGTATAGTGGCCATTTTTTTTCAGCACATGAAGTGTTTTGAAGCTTACAAGACTGCAACCCAATGAAACCTCAGTGACTATGTAGCAAACTGCAACCATCAAGGGAACAGATGCATATGCAGTTCTAATCTTCTCTTGCCACATACAGTTCTTTGAACCTGTGGACACATCAGCCATGGACTGCCGACACTGCTGTGCTCAATCACCAATGAATGACACTGACACCTACGACTCTGCTGTAACAACACTGAAATGCTTCTCACTTACTGGGTGGCAAGCCAATTGGTGAGAACTTACCTGTAGAGTTGAACCATTGGAGTTTCTACTAGGGATGTTAAAAAGCAGGGCTCAAAAAATGTGTAATCATTTACACTAGGGATGTTAGCATATAGAAGTTTAAACAATTAAACGATATGGGCTTATTGGTTAATCCCCATGACTACATGCACTTCCCCTAGTCCTCCATTGCTGCCTCTGTATCCAAGACAGCATGAGGGGCAGAGGCAGGACCTGGTGCCTGTGATGAGCTGGCTTTAAAGCAGGATCCTCGCACACACGCCAGTTCCTGTGGAGCCACCTATCCTCTTCTCCTCCTCCACCCCACCGGCCGAGGCAGCAGCATGGAGGGTGAGGGGTCAGGCTGGAGTTGGTAGACACGGGAAGCCAGTTACCTAGCCAGCTCCCCATGAGTCTTGGTCCTGTGGAGCCACCTACTACCCCACTTGCTGCCTCCTACAGACACAGCAGGGTGAGGCAGGCAAGAGCTGGTGCTCGGAGGGGGGAGCTGGATTCCCAAGAGCACCAGCTCCATGGACCCACCTGTATCATAAGCAGCAGCTAGGGGGGATGGGTGGGGAGCGAGGATGCCGGAGCAGCCTCTATCCACGGAGAGCTCAGGGTCCCCAGTGGACAGGGACTGCTGCTGTCCCATGTTACTACCTCTGTATCAGAGGCAGCTGTGCAGGGCAGCAGGCAGGAGCCAGTCCATGCAGGAAAGAGAGATTAATAGTGGGATCCCCTACAGATCTATATTGGGACCAGTGCTGTTCAATAAATTCAGAAATAATCCAGAGAAGGGGGTGAAAAGTGAGATGGCAAATTTTGCCAACAATACAAAATTATTCAAGACAGTTAAGTCTTGAATAAGCTGACTGCAAAGTGTTAAAAAATGTTCTAAAAAAACCTGAGTGTCTGGGGGGTGAAAAAAAGTGTATGAAATTCAATGTTGATAAGTGAAAATAATACACATTGGAAAATAAAAGCCCAGCTGTCCATATAAAATGAAGGGTTCTAAATTAAGTGTCACTACTCAAGTAAGACCTTGGAGTTGTCATGGATAGCTCTCTAAGAACATCTGTTCAGTGTGTGATGACAGACACAAAAGCTAACAGACTATTTGAACACATTAGGAAAAGGATATGTAGTAAGACAGAAAATATTATGTGGCCACTGTATAAATCCATGGTATGCCACACCTTGAATACTGCATGCAGTTTTGGTTATCCCATCTCAAAAAACCATACAGGCAGTCCCTGGGTTACGTACAAGATAGGGACTGTAGGTTTGTTCTTAAGTTGAATTTGTATGTAAGTCGGAACTGGCTCCAGATTCAGCCACTGCTGAAACTGATCAGCGGCTGACTACAGGAAGCCCTAGGCAAAGTTGCTCTGCCCCCGGCTTCCTGGAATCAGCCGCTGATCAGTTTCAACGGCAGCTGAATCTGGACTCCTGGGACAGAACAGCTGGGGCGCTGCCGGGTAGGTCCCCGCAGGACCAACCCGGCAGCACCCCAGCTGCTCTACCCCAGGCGTCCCGCAACAAAAGCCTGGTCTGCTGCCGGGGGGGGGGGGGGGGGCGCACTAGCTGCGCACCCTCCCCCCCCCCCCCCAGCAGACCAGGGAGACCTGAGCAAAGCCGCAGAGGCGCAGAGGTCCCGCCGCCTCTGCGGCTTTGCTCCTGTCTCCCTGCTGTGCTGGGGGAGTCCCCCCCCAGCACAGCAGGGAGACCCGAGCAAAGCCACACAGGTGGCGGGACCCTGCTGCCCATGTGGCTTTGCTCCTTTGCCCCGGAGCAAAGCTGCACAGGCGGCAGGGTCCCCCGCCTCTGCGGCTTTGCTCCTGTCTCCCTGCTCCTGTCTCCCCCCCAGCACACCAGGGAGACCCGGAGCAGCTTTTCTCGCCCCGGAGGACGAGAAGAAGCAATAGATTCTGAAAGACTGAGCCCTTAGAATTGAATCTCTAGGGACTGGTTGAGAGATTTGTCCATGTGCCAACCAGATCCTCCTCTGTTGCAAGGGGAAGAGAAAAGTGGGAGCCATTCCCATGCCTGTGGGCAGTTACCCTCTGAGAGCTCCCCTGAGGGCCACCAACTGAAGGAGAAGAGGAGGGTAAACATCAGTCAGTGTGGTTCCCTACCTTTTAAACCTCAGTATGTAGTTAGCTAATTATGTCTAACGGTTCTGAGTTTATTTTCAATTTTGAAATTGTATTATTTTAAATTATAAATTGAGGGCCAATTTTCTTCTCTTAGGGTGTGTCTAGACTACATGCCTCCTTCGACGGAGGCATGTAGATTAGCCAGATCGGAAGAGGGAAATGAAGCCGCGATTAAAATAATCGCGGCTTCATTTAAATTTAAATGGCTGCCCCGATATGCCGATCAGCTGTTTGTCGGCAGATCGGGGCAGTCTGGGCGCGATGCGCCGACAAAGAAGCCTTTCTTCATCGGCACAGGTAAACCTCGTGAAACCAGGTTTACCTGTGTCGATCAAGAAAGGCTTCTTTGTCGGCGCATCGCGTCCAGACTGCCCCGATCTGCCGACAAACAGCTGATCGGCAGATCGGGGCAGCCATTTAAATTTAAATGAAGCCGCGATTATTTTAATCACGGCTTCATTTCCCTCTTCCGATCTGGCTAATCTACATGCCTCCGTCGACGGAGGCATGTAGTCTAGACACACCCCCAGTGTTATTACCTTTTATAAATTAATGGGGGAAGCACAATTGAGGCAAAGCCAAGAAAAAAAAAACACCACACCAGTAATATCCTGACAGGCCAAGAAAACGCCCACCTTGCCTCTTTGTCTGGGGGAGAGACCACACTTTGAGGGCCCGTATCTTACTGATCACTTAATTCATCAAGCCACCCCTTACATGGTATTCCAAATAGGTTACTCCTTTTGTAATCATCTTACATTTTGCTGGCTTGGTCATAAGTTCTGCCTCATGTAAGGCTTTTAACACCGTTCTTAAATGCTGTAAGTAGTTTTCCCAGATAGATTGTAGGAGACAATATCATCAGTGTAGGCCACCACATATTGATGGTGATATTTGGGGATCTTATTCATAAACAACTGGAAGGTGGAAGCTGAAAAGTATGGTCTTAATATTGGAAATGCCACAAATGGGTAGAGGAAAGAGTTTGCTCTTGCAAGGAAGGGGATAAGGTGATCTGACAGGAATCTTATTGATAGTGTTTAGGTGCTTTGCTGGTCCTAGCCATTCTAGTAACTCATCCTCCATTGACACTGAATTTTGTGATGCACTGACCTTCCTGAAGTTGATTCAGAACAAAACCATGCCGTCTGATTTGGGAACAAGAACTATGGGGCTCTTCCATTTACATTTGGATTCTATAATCACCGAGGGTATGTATACACTACCCCACTAGTTCGAACTAGTGGGGTAATGTAGGCATACCGCACTTGCAAATGAAGCCCGGGATTTGAATTTCCCGGGCTTCATTTGCATAAGCGGGGAGCCGCCATTTTTAAAACCCCGCTGGTTCGAACGCCGTGCAGCATGGCTACCAAGGGCATGAACTAGATAGTTCGAACTAGGAAACCTAGTTCGAACTACCTAGTTCGTGCCCCGTGTAGCCGCGCTGCACGGGGTTCGAACCAGCGGGGTTTTAAAAATGGTGGCTCCCCACTTATGCAAATGAAGCCCGGGAAATTCAAATCCCGGACTTCATTTGCAAGTGCGGTATGCCTACATTACCCTCCTAGTTCGAAGTAGGAGGGTAGTGTAGACATACCCCATCTGCCTTCAGCATTGCTTGTATGTCTCAAACAGCATCCAACATCCTTCGTGTCAATGTCTAGAGTTTTCGTTGACAACCTGGCCTGGGCTAGTTTCTAGGTGACATTGGATCAACCATGTTTTCCCTGGACCTTTGAAGAACCCTGCTGCAAAATCCTCCATTACTTGGACAAGTGACTTCCTTTGTGCAGAAGATAGACCCTTATCCTCTTGCTGTTGTCGCTAAAGCTTCACCACTGGTTATCTGGTTCTGCTGGAATAGGAGGCATTCTAACAGCCTCCCAGCTCCTCCAAGGTTTGAAAATGCTCATAAATCAAGAAGACCTTGATTTCATTCCTCCACCAATATCGTCTGATCTCATAGTCCATGGACTTTACCTGCCTGACAACTGTGACTGGGCCCTGATGTTGGGCTATTAATTTGGGCTTGGCTGAGGGCAGTAGTAGAAGAACATGATTATCCATCTGTAAAATCTGTAGTCATGCCCCTCATGGTAACAGTGTTCTTAGGAGTCCTGGGCCTTCCTCAGATCCTCCCTGGAAAACACCCCTCACATTTCCAAATTGCTCCCTTAACTGTAAGATACATTAGGCCATGTTTAAGCCCCCCATGTCTTGCTCTTCCCAGCCTTCTCATAGCAGGTCCAAGACGCTTTAAGATGGCAATCATAAAGCAACTCAAATGAGTAAAACCAAAGAGAGGTTTGTGGGACCTCCATTATGGCAAACTGGAGCAGTTGCTCCTATTGCCCACAAAAATAGCATGTTAACAGGCTGGGGTTGCTGGCCTCTTTCCTAGATGTAGGGAAACCCACTTGCAGGAAACTGTCCTGACCTCTATCTGTGAGCCCTGCTACAGTTATCTGGGGTGGTCTGCCAGTCCCACTGGGAGAATTGCACCCGCCCTCCTTGCCTCTCTATGGCTGTCTCAGACCTAAAGGGCAGTCCTCTCATCCAGGAGGACTTCTTTAGGATCAACCCCCTGTGGTTGACTGCTGAGAGTTCTCTCACCCTCTCCCGGGTCCCCTGCCCTACTGATGTATGGGGTGATTCTGCCTTTCGGTGACCCTTCCGCTCCTCCGTTAACCTGACTGCTTCTAATAGTGGCCCTACGTGATTCTGTAGCATCCACTCTCCTGTCCTCCATGGGCAGTATCTTTATAAATTGCTCTGCCACACTAGTCTCAGACACTTGAGTCCCCAAGTGTTCCTCTGGGCAGAGCCACTGCCAGCAGCATTCCTTCAGCTGATATGTTACCTTTGGGGCCTATGTGTCTTGGGATCTATCTTGGTCATAAAGCATTGGCAATGAGTCTGTTCTGAAATATCCAAACAGGTAAAGATGGCGGATTTCACTTGCTTGGAATCTTTCATCCACTCTGAGTCCAGATTATGGCAGGTGCACGATACCAGAACTGTTAAGTATGGTGGCAGAATTGGAATCCATTGAGGGGGGTGTCTGATTGCTAGTGCCACCACCTCAAATGTGACTGAAAAGGCTTCAAGATCATCCTCCAGTCTGACTGTGATGAGCTTCACTGGTGCAGGGGGAAGCACTCCTTCAATGGAAGCATAACTTCCCCATCTCTCCTTGTGAGCATAGGTCCGGCACTATCTGCTGTAACATTTCCTTTGGGTGCTCTTGCCGCTGGGTCATCTGTTTCTTCCGCAGGTATTGTTTTGGGTGCCTTTAAACTGCTGCTGGATCAGCCACTGCTACAGCAACTGCAGTTGCTTAGTAGCTTGCTGCTGTTTCTTCACTGCCCACTTATACCACCACTCTGGTTTCATTGTGTGTGGAGCAGCTGAATTCAAATCACCTTAAAGGGTTTTTTTTTCCTTATAGCAAGCATAATATACCCACGTTCTCCACCATTTGTGTGGGTAGTGGGGGACTCCCTGGTTCCCTTTTCTCCCCAAGTCCCACTGTCCTTTGTCCAGCTGGGAACCCTTAAGGGAGCTCTCTGAGGGCAACTGCCCACAAGAAGGGGGCTGGCTCTTCCTTTTCCCTTCCCCATGCAAGAGGTGGAAGACCTGGCCGGTATGAGGACCAGTCTGTTAGGAAGCCCCTGAAGGCACCAGTTCAAAAGTCTTTGTCTATTGCTGCTTCACAGGGTTTATCTTCTACTCCTCTTCCTAGAGCGTATTGCTTTGTCGTGAGCCATTACGGCTTTAGGACAGTGTGTGTCACAGCTATCGCCTCCTCAGCTAGACGTATCTGTTACCAGCAGTCTCTGGGTGGAACAGACATCTTCCTGTTCATCACACCTTCCTGTGGTAGTTCCCCACATTTAAGCTGAGCTCCTCACCTCCGAGGTGAACACAGCTTGCCAGTATGTCTCATCAGCATGGAACAGGTCCAGAGGAGATCACTGGCTTCCTCCATAACAGTTCAGGCAACTCATTACAGGGGGGCCGGGCCAAAGCTTCTCCAACTACACTGGGGCACTCTTCCATTCAGTGCAGTGGCTGCTGTCAATAGAGCCTGGCTGGGGAAGGGCAGCAATGGCAGGCTGCTCCCCCTCTCCCGCACAGACTCAGTTGCCTGAGACATCTCCCCACCACTCTCTTGGGCACTTTCGGCCCCCGTCCCCAGAAGCAGAGCCTGGGCAGGAAATGGGCTGCAGCCACCATTCCCCAGCTAGACTCTCTCCCAGGCAGCTGTTGCTGTGCAGCGAACATGCAGGAGAGAAAAGACTCCAATATACTCAGCCCGTCTTGGAAGCTAGTCTGGGCAGTGTCTGCTGCGTCCACCCACCCCAGCCAGCTGGCTAAAGTGTAAAGAATAGTGACCAGGAGCCAGAAGCCAAAACACGCTGGCGGGCGGGGAGAGGGAGGAGGAACTGACACAGCAGGAGGACCGAGTCCCTCCTCACCCACAGGGGGTGGGATAGAGAGAAGACACATGGAAGAGACATTGCTTGGTCTTCACTAGAATTTTACCTTGCTTGAGTTAAGAACACAGTGAAGGCAAGATCTCATCAAGGTTTCAAATGTATCTATCAATTGCCTAGTTACTGGCAACAAAGGCATCGCTGTAAATCAGTAAAACAGGTCAAAATCTGCCAGACCAAGTCATTCAGCTCTGTAGAGCAAGAGCTGAGCCTCTGACTGGGCGGGGCTGATTAATCATCTGTGAAGCTGTGCTGCCAAGCAGCTTAGAGGGAACACTGATCAATATCACTTACTTTGCTAATACTATGATATAAAAATGAAACAATCATGAAATACTATATTTACTGGTAATATTCTGAAAAGATAAGAGGTAATTAAAGTCATCACTAAGGCAGCTAATCCATCTTCAGCTCATCCATTGAGCCTATATATTACATTATATGTCAGACTGAGCAATAGAATTAAATAATCATGGTATTTGCCCTTCTAGGGCACTTTTGATATAAGGAACATAAAGCACTTTCCCAACATTAATTAAGCCTCATAGCACATCCACATGGTAGGTACAATCACCAGTTTTATATATATATGGAAACTGAGGTATGTCAAAGCTAAAGTGATTAAGACACTTGCACAGGGTCACATAAGCAGTCTGGGCAGAGTGAGAAACAGAACGTAAGTTTCCTGTGATATAAATTCAAGATCATACTTCCTGTCCAGGCATAAAAAGCTGAAATCAGTCCAGAGGGTCAGCAATAAATGGGAATTTCCATATGCTCAATTTAGTTTGTAGCACAAAGATAGAGCAAAGATATTTTAACTTAAGAACTGCCAAATGTAGAAAGAGGAAGTTTTCTGTGCTAGAGTAAAGTTATTACAAAAGACCTCATGCCAACATTATTGCTGTGGTTTTCCTTTTTGCATTCAGCCAGTGATACTAACACTTTCAGCCTGGCTGAACAGGGTCCTCAGACTACTTTGTGGCAGATGCATCTTATGAAACCCAGCAAAAGAAAAACATTACCCAAGTCTTGTGTTGAAACCATGGCAGCTGCCTCCTGCGATGACACACATTCATTAACATTTCCATTAAAAGGGATTACAACATTGTCTCCTCGTTGCTGCTGCATTTTCTCTAGCAACTTGTCCAAATCATCACCTACGTAAGAATTTAACAAACAAAATGTGTCTGGAAGGAATTAAAGATGAGTGATGAAAATCTTTGTAACTGATGTGTTGCAATATGTCACATTCACTATCCTCAGTTTTACTAGTGACTTGGCATTTGCAAAATGTTTAACTCCAAAAGAAAACCAGAGTTGGATATTTCACAGCTCTTCCTTTGGAACTGGTAGTAATATTTGATGAAATCAAATATTGAACAAATGCCCTTCAAATATGTTGACTGAGTAGAACAATTCAACTTATGAAGTGGTTAAAACGGACTGAAACAGAATGGGGAAGCTCTCAGGGCCCAGCCAAGCAGGAGAGAAAACATGTCTTAATGGTCATTAACCAAGGCAATGAGAGGATGGGAGTTCTCCTTTGGCATTTAATAGGGGATGGGGAGCTGCATTTTGCCCACTGCTCCTTACGTTGACTCCTAAACAGAAGGTAACACAGAAGAATCAGGAGATTATTCTGTTAGTAGAAACTATCCTTAAACTCACTCACCTAAAGATGTGTTTTTGAAATGTGATGCCAGGAAACTAACTTTTCCTGTGATGAGCTCATAACTGATCTCTTTTAAAAACTCACTGGTTGTAAGCATGCTCTCTGCCAGTGCTCTAGACTGATACTGACCTAGAGAACAGAAAGGACAGATTGAGGTTAAAAACAGTGCATTCTCATTATAAATCCCCCAGTGTGTAATGGCCTTGTGGAAGTGATGGGCTCTACTAATGTTCAGCCTTTGGCTTCCATCCCCTTTTGTATAAGAAATTGTATGGGGGAAATGGGGCAATCAAAAAGAAACACAGTCAAGTCTATGCTGATGGGACACAGGAGAATACAGTAAAACCTATGTTATCCAGCACGCCCAGAGATTAGGGCGTTCTGGTTATCTAAAAATTCTGGTTATCCGAGGGTCCCATCAACCTAGGAAAAACCAATGGACAATAATAGTAAAACTCAAGTTTTAATACTGGCAGTTTTGTAGTGTGAGGCAGTTGGTTTAATTTCTATTTTAAGTTAAAGATGATTAGTACTTCTTAAATAAAAAATTGTTAAGCCAGTCATGGTAAACCAAGCCAGGCCTGTGTGCCTGACGGTGTGACAGTATTGTGGCTGCGGGCAATGCAGGTTAAAGTTTTCTGGTTAACAGAGCGCCGGATAACAGAGGTTTCACTGTATTTTGTGCCATTTTAGCACATTCTTTGCAAAGCTATTGTCCATAGTCGTGCTGGTCCATGAGCTATTCTCTGGCAAAAGGAGATATACAATGTAACCACTTGTTTTTCAGAAGGGATGGAAAATTCTGGTTAAAAAAAAAAACGAAGAGGAAGTTGCCCAATTTCTTTTCACTCTGGTAGACAAGACTAATTTGTTTATGTAACAAATGGTGCAATGTAGTCACAAATTCATATAAGGCGCACACAAATTTATTATAAAGGCCTGCTCTGAATAAAAAGAAACCAACCAAACAAAAAAAAAACCACACACCTATCTGGCAGATATAGTGCCCTGTATTTTATATTTAGAGCCCTACCATATTCAGTGATGAAAAATGTGTCATGTACTATGAAATCGTTTAAGTGCTTTTATCCTATACCATACAGATTTCACCAGAAAGACCAGCATTTCTCAAATTTGGGGTCCTGCCTAAAAGGATGCAGGAGGATCACAAGGTTATTTTAGGGGAGGTTCATGGTATTGCCACCCTAATTTCTGTGCTGCCTTCAGAGTCAGCAGCTGGTGAGTAGCAACAGCAGGTTAGGTGCCTAGCTCTGAAGGCAGCACCCCGTCAGCAGCAGCACTGAAATAAAGCTGTCAACACTGTATCATGCCACGTTTACTTCTGTGCTTCTGCCTTCAAAAGGTGGGTGGCCAAAGAGTGGCAGCTGCTGACAGGGTCTACCTCTGCAGACAGCAGCACAGAACTAAGGGTGGCAACACCATACCAAGCCATCATTACTTCTGCACTGAGGCTGGCAGTGGCTCTGCCTTCAGAGCTGGGCTCCCAGCAACTCACCACCACTCTCCAGCTGCCCAGCTCTGAAGGCAGTGCACGACCAGAAGCAGCACAGTACCACAACCCTCCTACAAAAATCTTGAGACCGCCACAAAAAAAAATTCTTTTCTTGGATCAGGACCCCTACAGTTACAACACTGTGAAATCTCAGGTTTAAATAGGCGAAATCATGAAATTTACTATTTTAAAAAGCCTCTGAACTTAAAATTGACCAAAATGGACCATGAATTTGTTATGACCCTATTCATATTTGTTATGCGAAATTACTGTAGTCTAGTAATTTGCATTAGGTTGTCAGCATTATGATGTAAGAATTGTATAGCTGTCATTTAAACTATGGAAAGAGGTACACACTATTTTGAATAAAGGACACTTTGGGTAATTTCCCAAGACAGCTATTCCAAAGAGCAAGGTTTCAGATATCCCAAGTAGAGTGACTCTGTGATGTTAGTGAATCTACTTCAGGGAGGAGCTGCTGGAAGAAGTTACTTCACAAAATCCTGCTAGAGTAGGAAGAGAAAGGGGTAATATTATTGCACAGGTGTAAAAGGGGAACAAAAACTATTAAGAAAAGATTAAAGATGAACCACTTGATCAAAATGCTTAATGCAACTGCATTTGTAACCCCCTCATATAGTAAAGTTACTCACCTAAGACTACTACACAGAACTCATTTCCTCTATTCTTTGATGCACAGATTGCAACAACATAATCTGGTAGCCTTTGCTGATGTTTCATTTCATTGAGAGATCTCAGAGTTTCTGAAATGCCTTCAGCCAGAGAATTCTGGGTAACGACCACATGCACCAAGTCCCGAGATACACTTGTGATTAACCTAGCAAGCCAAGGGAGTTGACCTGGTGACACTGAGATACACTGACCACTCATTTGCAAGGATCGCTCTCTCAGTGTGAACTCCTGCATAGCTTTCAGCATGATCTGTTCAAATTCCTCCCTGAGGGGTATCTGGTCAGGACCTGCAATAGAAAAGATCACCATCTGTCATCAAAAAGTTGTCACACCAAGATCAATCACTTGCTCATCCATTTAGGACATTCTTTTAGCACAGTATTAGCATTATTCATATTTTTAAATGGATACTTAGCAACATGCACGTGTTCTCATTTCTTCTCTGTACAAGCCATTTTTTTAGATAACAAATTGTCATCTCTTTCCCATCTTCTTTGCCCTAAATAATCAGACTACTGAAAGCTAGACACAGCTAGCCTCCCATGGTTCTGAAATAAAAAAAATCTCAGCATTCACTCTCAAACTTTAATCACGCCCATGCCAGTTACCACAGATATCAGCGTGTCCAGCATTCTGCTTTTCCCCATTATCTCCACAGGTAAACTGAATGACTCCATATGTGTTACAGTAGCCTCTGTCTTCATGCGGTTTCCATTGTACACAGGGTTTACAGTTTGGTTTAGTGGCTGTCAGCAACCCCGCTATACAAATCATTTCAGCGCCCATGTTTGATTCTGATTTTTTCAATAATGTAATGTAACAAAACTTCAAACTTCTAATCTTAAGAGTTGTATATATTAAGGGTTTTCGAACTCTGGGTCACTGCTTGCAAGGGAAAGCCAATAGCTGGCTGCGAGATGCTTTGTTTATCTGCCCCTCCACAGGTACAGGTGATCTCAGCTTCAGTTGGCTGTGGATTGCTGTTCTTGGCCAAAGGGAGCTGCGGGAAGAGGTGTCCTTGGAACGGCAATCCATGGTCAATGGGAGTTGGGATCGCTTATACCTACCGAGGTGCAGGCAAACAAAGCATCTCACAGCCAGCTTATAAGCAGCAACCCAGAGTTTAAAAACCCCTGATATATACAATGCTGGAACTTGTTTGCTGGGCTTTCAAAATTCATGTCATGAATCTGAAATGGTGAGTTAGAGGCTTTATACCTCAGTATCGATCCCTAGAATCACCCACATTTATTAACATTTGCCTCATTAAAACAAATCTGTTGAGCACTTCCAAGGATATCCTCGCACAGGGAAAACAATATATATCTATATAGATATAGATATAGATATAGATATAGATATAGATATAGATATAGATCAGAAAATATAACCATATTTTGCCAAACTCCCTCCCTAGTGCCACAGGCAATAGATTCACATTTCAGCAATTTGATCTTCAATACCGAAGAGCAGCCATTCTGCAACTAATTTATATAAAAGGCCCAAATTCACTTCAGGGTTATTTCAAGGCAAAATATATATATACACATATATAGTGGGTAAAGTGAAAAGGAAAAGAACTAAAAGGAGTAGTTTTCTGGTATGTGGAGAAAGAAATTGTTAGAGTACTTTGCAAAAAATCTGGAAGCAGCTTTTCATGACAAAAGCCTACCCATATACCACCATTGCTAGCTAATGCACATTTGTTAGACACATTAATATTGTATTATACCCAGGATGTGGGCAATTACATTAAGTGAATTCTCTTCTGTCTTTCCCCCTTTCGGTACATATATCTTTATAACTTCCCTTTAGAATGGCTTCAGTTTCTGAGATTATAAAAATATCACATCTCAGATCACTGAAGAGAAGAGTAGGGGGGAAATAATTGGTAATGGTTTGCTAAAACTGTTGTTGAAGATCTGGAGGGAGAAATGATCACCATCATGAAAGACTGCACAATATCTGCAACGTACCACAGAAAAGAACTAATCACTACTAAAAGCAAAACTGGCCAAATGAGATCAGTTACGTAAGACAAAAATTTTGGAGCTCAAAGGAGATCAAGTAAACCCAAGACTGATGGAAGCAATTATATAAATGGGAAGATCCCAAAGCAAGAAGGACTTAGTGAGATTCTAAGTGATGTCATTATACTTAATCAAATTCATCCCCAATTTGCCACATTAGAATGCTGCTTAAGAACAAGACAGAACTGCATTTGAATAAATAAGAGAAAAAAAATTCAGAATTAAACTACATTGTCAGAGTCAGCAATATGGAAATATTTGCAGATTAACAAAGAGTCTATTATCATAAGTAAAGTACCGTATATTCCGGCGTACAAGACGACCTCTGAAGTTAAAAAACATCCCCCAAAAATCGGGGGTCGTCTTGTACGCCGGATGCCCCGCCGTCGGAGCCCCTCCGCGGCTTTGAAAGCCTCGGGGGAAGCCGGCGGGGGGGCATCCCAGGCGCGCATGGGCTGCCCGCCCTCCGGAGCCCCTCCGCGGCTTTGAAAGCCTCGGGGGAAGCCGGCGGCGGGGCATCCCATGCGCGCCTGGGATGCCCCGCCGCCGGCTTCCCCCGAGGCTTTCAAAGCCGCGGAGGGGCTCCGGCGGGCGGGCAGCCCATGCGCGCCTGGGATGCCCCCCCACCGGCTTCCCCCGAGGCTTTCAAAGCCGCGGAGGGGCTCCGGCGGGCGGGCAGCCCATGCGCGCCTGGGATGCCCCCCCGCCGGCTTCCCCCGAGGCTTTCAAAGCCGCGGAGGGGCTCCGGCGGGGGGGAGCCCAGGCGCTCCTGGCGGCTTTGCTCCCGGTGCCTCTGGTCTGCTGGGGACCATCTCCAGCAGACCAGGGACAGCGGGAGCAAAGGAGGCGGAAGGGCGCTGGGTATAAGATGAAACCCTATCTTTTAATTAAAAAGATAGGGGGTCGTCTTATACGCCCAGTCGCCCTATACGCCGGAAAATACGGTATAATCACATGGTCCCTAAGTTATCCTTCTTCATGGTGATAATCTAGTGGTATATGTTTCCAAAGTACTGATGGATAGTCAACAGAATTATGATCAGATGGAAAAAAGAAATTTAGATATTGATCTTGATTGTGAACCTCTTCATGAGCGTAACTTGAACTTCTCGAGCTAGAAACAGGCCAAATATTGCTGTAAGGCTCAGTTCAGAAACCACTGTGCAAAGTACCATTTAAACTTCAAAAAACAATAATGATATTTCAAACATGCACATTAACTGTAAAATTCAATTTGGTAAAGAACTTCTTAATGCGAACATGTTTTCAAGAGTGTCCGTAACCAAAGAAAGCAAGGAGCAGCAGGAAAGAGGCTTTGATGTAAATTGATTGAAGTGCTACCAAATTCTGAAAAGCACCAATAAGAAACAAATAAATTCTAAAACGGTGGCCAGCAAAAACCAAACAAACAAACAAGCAAAAAACAAAACCCACCAACTCCATACAATTTACTAGGGAGATGAAATTGCTACATATGATGAGATTCTGTTCAAAGGACATTGCATCATAATACCTGAAAACATGAGGTTGAAAAATAGTAAGTATAACCCACAATGTCCATAAGGGCACTCTATGGTGTACTAAAAGATGTACCACATTTCACCCATCAATGTTGCCATCCAAGAAAAAGGCTGTCAATGTGAAGTTGCAATGAAGTAAAGAATGTAAAAGAACCACTGAAACCACACAGGTTTCCTAACGGCTTTTGATCTAGAAAAATTACAATTTGTTAATGGGGTTACTGCTCAGTTAAAAAAAACACCTTAGGTATTGCACGATACAATGTTACAACTCACACCAAAAATTGCATTTTTCTACAGATGAATCAACAACAGAAAGTGGCCCACAACCACAAATGGCTCTGTTTTGCAACAGTCTGTGGTATCAGCTTAGGCACATTATAAAAAAAGCCCTCATCTAGGCACAGTCAAAATGAGTTAGCTGAAAAAATCGGCATAAAGAGGAAATAAATTGATAACAAAAAAAGAATTCCAGAAGGCCACAGCATATTACCACACGACTCACAATCTTTGTATCACCTGTTCAGAGAGATTAATAGGCTATAGGCATTGGCACTATGGTTTTTGCCCTCACAAGTTTCTTGAACCAAAGGCAATTAACTCTCAAAGTTATGGAAGAGTTAGCAGAAGAGAAGAAAATACTGTGACAAGAATGCCAAACAATTACTCACCAAACTAATAGGAGAGAATGTTGGGTGGCTCCCTGCCAAGTAAAAGCTACATCATCTGCACCAAAAGTAATGAATCATAAATCATCCCAACCACCAGTAAAGAAGAATAGGAACCCTAAACAAAACCAGAGATGACATGGACTCTCTTTTTCCTGTGAGCATCACAACGCTAAGAAAGTGTTCTTGTGGTGATCCAAGCAATACATGCCCACCCACCTACTGACCATGAAAAACACCAGGAGGAGTAAACACAACAGAGATTATTTTATCTGGCACTGGTTATGTAATACTGTGCCCAGTTCTGACATCTACAACTCAAGAAGGATGTTGGTAATTGAAGCAGGTTCAGAGAAGAGCCACAGAATGATTAAAGGATTAGAAAATATGCTTTACGGTGATAAGAGTCAAGGAGTTCAATCGATGTAGCTTAACAAAGGCTATGTCTAGACTACATCCCTCTTTCTAAAGAGGGATGTAAATTAGACATACTGTACTGAAATTACAACAAATGTAGCTGGGATTTGAATTTCCTGTGCTTCATTTGCATAATCATGTCATGGCATTTTTTTGAAAAACGCTATTTTGAAAGTGAAATCATGGTCTAGACGTGGTTCTTTCAAAAAGAAAAGCCTTTTTCGAAAGATCCTGTAAATCTCATTTTTTGAGGAGTACAGAATCTTTCAAAAAAGGCTTTTCTTTTAGAAAGAACCGCGTTTAGACCATGGTTTCACTTTTGAAATAGAGTTTTTAGAAAAAACACTGTGATGCAATTATGCAAATGAAGCGCAGGAAATTCAAATCTTAGTTTAATTTGCAATTTTGATATGTCTAATTTACATCCTTCTTTCGGAAGAGGGATGTAGTTTAGACATCCCAAAGAGAAAATTAGGAGGTTGACTTTCCCAAGTACCTACATAGGAAACACTCAATAATGGACCCTTCAGTCTAGAAGAAACAGGTACAACATAATTCAATGGCTCAAGGTTGAAGCTAGACAAAGTCAGATGGGAAATAAGTGTAAATGTTTACAGTCAGAGTAATTACCAGTTGGAACAACTTACCATGGTTGTGTGGGTATCTTCATCTCTGAATTTTTAAATCAAGACTGGCTGTTTTTCTAAAAGATCTGCTCTAGGAATTACTTTGAGGAAGTTCTATGGCCTGTGTTATATAGGAAGTCAGACTAGATGATCACCATGGTCCCTTCTGGCGTGGGAATCTATGAATTTATGATGCTCCAGGTGAAGGAGATCCTGGATAATTATTCTAAGAATAAGAAGTGGCAATGTGATCAGAAATCAGTCAAGATTCAGAGATAGTTGTTAGCAATAGAAATGTGCAAAAAATAATCTGTGCCAATAACAAGGCCAATAAAACAAAGACAGCCTCAGAAGGTGGCATTCATTTCTCTGCTTCCAAGGCGCCTCTGCATCTTGCTTGTATGAAGCCAATTTGCTCTAGATGACAAGATGAACAGTCTCAATTAAATGTTCTTTTGGGATGCTTTTCAAGCACCCAGTAAAATATTATTTTACCAGTGGTCAAGAATTTTCCTTATTGTTAATTCTTGACATCAAGAAAGGAAAATTTCACATTGGCTATGTCTAGACTGGCATGATTTTCTGGAAATTCTTTTAATGGAAAAGTTTTCTGTTAAAAGCATTTTCAGAACAGAGCGTCTAGATTGGCACGGACGCTTTTACGCAAAAGCACTTTTTGTGGAAAAGCGCCTGTGGCCAATCTAGATGCGCTTTTCCGCAAAAAAGCCCCAATCGCCATTTTTGTGATCGGGGCTTTTTTGCGGAAAACAAATCTCAGCTGTCTACACTGGCACTTTTGCACAAAAGTTTTGCGCAAAAGGAACTTTTGCCCGAATGGGAGCAGCATAGTATTTCCGCAAAAAGCACTGATTTCTTACAGTAGGAAGTCAGTGCTTTTGCGGAAATTCAAGCAGCCAGTGTAGACAGCTGGCAAGTTTTTCCGGAAAAGCGGCTGATTTTCCGGAAAAACTGGCCAGTCTAGACACAGCCATTAGGTTTTATGGGAAAATCCTACAGAATTTAGAAGGGAAGCCTCCAGTAGAACTATAAGATATTTATGCTAAAAGTATTCATAATTTAGTGGAGAACAATAGCCATTCTATACATTTACCCCCATCCAGTAGAATAATATAGCAATGAGATAATTTTCTATCATGTTCTCTTATACAGGTCAAAACATTTATGGAAAGGTTTTCCTTTTCTACTACATTTTTGCTAGGTATGTTAAATATTGGTTAAATGAATAGTTGATAAACCTCATGAATTCTTATTGGTTATTCAACCATCCTCTAGTACCCGGGGGTGGGGCGGCAGCCAGTGCACTCCAGCCCCACTCCCGAGGAGCCCCCTGCAACTCCACGTTGAGGTCTCTGTAAAAACCAGCTTCCCACATGGACTGGCTGCCTGATACAGAGGAAGCAGCATGGGGTGGCAGCACCCCGTCTGGGGAGGGAAAGGGCTGAGCTCCCGGACCTGGCATGAGCCAGAACTGAGCTTGGCTACCTGTTCGCCTGGCTCCTAATAGACTTTAAATGCAGATCCACGATGGGGATAGGTCCCAGAGCCGGCATGAGCCAGGATTGAGCCAGGCTGCTGGCCAGCCTGTTAAAAAATTTACTGGCGGGGGGAAGAAGGGTGCATGTAGTCTACAGCATTAACCTATAAGTTTATCAACTACACTATTACAGCCCTAATTTTTGCATAAGGAAAAAAGGAAGAAGCCCCCGAAAGAGGCTTGTTCACAAATATTTTTAATATATTCAGCAGCTATGAAAAAGTATTGCGCAGGAAGGGACAGAGAGTGAGAGAAAGAGAACGTGACTAAGTTCTGTATGTGCCACCTGGCTTCACAATGCAGTTCAAATGCTTTTCTTATAGCTAGTAAGACACCTTTTACAAATAAATCAACCACAATGGAAGACTATCCTAGTCCATAAAAAAACGCTAGCCTGGCCTTCTGTAAATTTCCCAATGTCGAGTTAGACAATATATTACTTACAAAATGGCCTATTATCTATAGAGGACATGATCTCTTTATGCCCGTGAGTATCTTTCATGCCCTTGAGTATCTTTATTCAGCTGAGTAGTTTCGTTGAAGTCAAGTACTATTTTAAGCCCCTCTCAGTTGCATCAGTCCTGATCTACAATTTCCATGTCATTTTAATCCTTTGTCTTCCTTGAAGCCAATGGAACTACTCACTTGAGAAAACTTTCTTACACATCTATTTGAAGGATTGGGCCGGTAAAATTAAAATTACTAATCCATGCCTTATATCATAAGAGTTTCTGATTTGGGAGAAATGCCCGTGCAACTACTTTTTTATCCGCTAGTGTACACAAACACTACAGAAAACAGACAGAACTATCCCTATAGCATGAATTAACTTTAACAGTGCTTGAGTACGAGTTCTCCAAATCAAGAGAAAACTATAAAGAGATAATTTGGCAGTCACAAATGTTTTGCCAGAGTTCTATATATACACACAGATGTACTCTAACAAACCAAGAGATAATGAGGATGACAACAAGACAGACTTAGTTTATAAATCGTTACCCTACAACAGGAACTGCACGAGCTCCAAGGACTAGCTATAAACCTATTACATAATTTTTGGTTCTCATAAATAAAGGAATTTAAAAACACAACAGGGTTTAATGTTTCAATTGTATGTCATTTTAGTGAGGTGGCTTGACCTCCCTCTGACCCTGAAGGGGAAGAACGCTCCAAGACACCCTGCTGGGCAGAGCCAGAGCAACCCATCCCCAGGAAACTAGAAGTATAAAGGCTGGAGCTTAGAGCTCAGGTGGGCCCCAGACACAGAAAGAGCCAGATTCCTTCCCTGAGCTCTTCAGGGAAGAGAAAAACTGGCCAGGACCACTGGCAATCCCAGACACTGAACAGATAGACTCATAGACTTTAAGGTCAGAAGGGACCATTATGATCATCTAGTCTGACCCCTTGCACAGTGCAGGCCACAGAATCTCACCCACCCCTCCTAGAATAATCCTCTCACCTATATCTCAGATATTGAAGCCTTCAAATACTTTGAAGGCCCCAAGATACAGAGAATCCTCCAGCTGTGATCTGTACCCCATGCTACAGAGGAAGGTGAAAAACCTCCAGGGCCTCTGCCAATCTACCCTGGAGGAAAATTCCTTCCTGACCCCAAATATGGCGATCAGCTAAACCCTGAGCATGTGGGCAAGACTCACCAGCCAGACACCCAGAAAGTTCTCTATAGTAACTCCTATCATCCTTCCATTGACCTATTTCCCACTGATAATGAATGGTCAATTAGTTACCAAGATCATGTTAACCATGCTTGAGTCTTTGTTCCCTCAAGACACTGAGGAGTTGACCCCAAGTCAGGCAGGCCCACAGGGGGAACTGGGAAGTAGCCCGGGGTAGCTGACCTGGGTCTGGCTGAGGAAATGGAGGTAAACTGAGTCAGCATGTTTTAGTCTGGATCCTCGCTGACTCACTGGGAGCTGGACCTGCCACTGTTAGGGCCCTGAGCTGGGATGCAGTGGAGCGAGTATGCCTCTGTCCCCCTCTGCCACCCCAATCAATCCCTGGGTGGCAGTCTCCCCGTTTTGGGGCAAAACGCCCGCGCTTGGTCAGCTTTCCACCAGAGCTAAGAGATCTGACAGCTGGCTCAGCCTACAGATGTGAAAGGTTAACCAGTGGGGCCTGGAGCAGCTCCCTACCTGCCATGGGCAGGAGGCTGCTCTCTTCTGAAGCACACCCTGTCCACAGCGTGCCGGGGAGCCCCACAGGTAGGGGCTGCTCCCAAGCGGCCTCTGACCACGAGAGCCCAGGCCCACCACAGACAAGGTCTGCTCTGGCGGGGGATGGGAGACAGCAGCAGCACTACTGTGGGGGATGGAAGTTGGCAGAGTTTGTTTTCTAGAAGGATATGCTAGATATGCCAAATTCTCATCCCTAGAGACAGTGGACCAACATACAAGCATTTAGCTCGTAAAGGAAAAGCACATGACAGCTTCAACCAAATACTGAGAGGACAACTACCACTAATCCCCAGTAGAGAGCAAAAAGTAAAGCAAATAGGCCACCTATGCAGTGACTGATACATTGTTGGAAAATATTGAGAGGACTACCTGTGCTATTGGGGTTATTTTTCCAGTTTTCCATTCAGAATAGTACTGCCCCAGCGAGGAAGGCACATTGGCAAACCATACAGTAAATAGACACGTTCAAGACAAGTCTGCTCTCAATTATGGCCTCATCATCACTTGTGCACGACTGAGAACAGAAGTGTGTGTGAATGCATGGCATATTACATGCATGCTGAGGGAAACATTTATCTAGCACAGAAAAAGTCATGAGTCCCCCTTACAAAATCACAGTGTATCTCATTATGACTGGCAGTCTCAGTTCAAGGGTATTCCAGGACTAAAATGAAAGGAAAGCTGCAGGTCAAGACTGACGCAGCCGAGAGAGAAGGCTTACGTAGCATATGCCGGCACTATTATCTTTGCCTACATTCACTAACACCATGAAAGGATCTATCCACAAAAGGTTAGAAAAGCTGCACCTTGCTAGGCTACCCTAAATTCTGGGTAAAGCACATATTAAACACATCCAAGAAAAAAAAGAATTTATTGTGTACTAAATAATTTATTCTAGTTTGCACAACAGAGGTAGTTTTCATGTAAATGTTGCAGTCCCCAACACAATGGTGAGAACACATCTGTAAGCACCTGTCACATAATTGAATGAAAAAAAGGACTGAGTGCTCTTAGGGATGTGAAGAGAGAAGGTTTAATACACAAAGCAAAGGAAATATTTACAATGCAGAATCATATTTGATTTTCACTAAGGTGACACTGATCACAGGGAGGAAAGAGAGCGTATCACCCTTCAAATTGACCTCATTTTCAGGTACATTTGCAAAGTTGCACTGGCACTGGCTGTAGGTAGAGACTACTTATCTCTTCCAGCAGCAAGATTGACAGAAAACTGGCTCCCAGCAAGAGGTAGGACACCTTGGAGATGAAGGCAGAAAACAAAAGTAATAAACCATACAAACTGGAATGAATATGAGAAATGGCTTACCTAACCGGACAAGATACTGTACAGTTAAAAGAATCATGTTCTCCACACTTAGTAACTGACTGCCAGTCAACCCCAAAAGATCCAAATCCTTTTTCTCCAGCTGTGGAATCTTGTAGCAATTCACCAGCAAGGGACTTACTACAATATCACCAACATTGCCATAGAAATAGGGTAAAGTGCCATAACCTTCAAAAACAAAAACAAAGACACTCAAAACCTAATATTACACAAAATCTTGCAACAGTAATATTCCTTAACTTCTGCTTAATGCTACATATCAAAAGATGGGACCACAGTGACCAAACCAGGCAGAAGAAATCAAGTATGCCAGCAGTGTATTACCCGGTGTATGTATACCCCAAGGTAGTAATTATTTATTCACAGACAAATAGTAAAGTAATCCATACAGTTGTTACCATGACCTTTAATTGCATAAAGCTCTCATTACCTATAAATCAGTGTGCAAAATCTGTCAAACAGCAGTACAGAAATCTTAACCTAGTAAAAGCAGCACAAACTGAATTAAATATGCTTCAGACACTGCTTTACTGTGTACTGTTAGGATGAACATCTTAGCACTTTTTACCCACATTAAACAAACTATGAATGAAAATAAAATATTAAGACATTAAAATAAGCGTCTTTCTGTTAAGATTAAGAATGGCAAAGATAGAACTATTGACTACAGTTTTCTCATATACATTTTTCTTTTAAAAATAGATTCTCCACAATATTTGGTAGATCATCAATCCTAGTACATCTGGTACTTTACTACAAATGAAACTCTCTTTTTTAACAATGGGCCCACCTGAGGACTGCACTGATAATCTGCCAGGAGCCCAAAGGCTGCTCTTACTTTTCCTGGAATTAAGATAACTACAAGAACCCGCATCTTTCATAAGGAAATGCAGCTACTGAAATTACAGAACTGTATACATTACACTTCCATAAAATAACCCCTCCTCCCCACATACACACACACACACACACACGACTGTAATCCTAACCTTCCAATCTTTATTCACATAGGTAGCTCCATTACCTCCAGTGAAACTATGTATAAAGACCAGTTGTATAACAAAGGACTTTTAGGAATTTTTCACCTTTTAATTTAGAATTAATTCTTTGGATCATATGGGCATATATGGTTCCCTAATATGCAGGGTGATTTATACAAAGGGATAATACTGAACTGAATTGAACAATCTTGGAATTAACCCTTGGAGTTTTTGGCACTATTCACCAATATGAAGAACTTTCATTATTATTATTTTGGAGGAACATACCTCAAAGAGACATTTGCACAGTAAAAGTCACATTTTAAAATAACAGTAATGTCCTTACATATGGTACATTACTAACAACACGCATTATACAGGTGAAATTTCAATATTCTCATTTATTATTTAGACACTGGGAAAAAAGAGCGAGTCAGTTTTGACTGATCAATTCAACATCAATTTCACTTTCTTGGTTTCAGGTAATGGCACAGGCTATAGTGTTGAACGTAAACACTTGAAAGAAATGTTTGTGTGTCTTGGGAAACTGTTTGCATCAGAAAGTTGTTTTAATTTCAAATAGTCTATTCTTAGATTCTGTAAAAGCTTTGTTTATTCAAAACACAAATTTAGGGTCTAATCTGCTCTGGCCAGGAATCTTTCGTATGTGAAGTCTTGGCAGTAAATCACCCAATTTCTCATTATAAATATTACACAATTAACACAAGAGGCTGCTGAAAGTCTTACGAAACACAGCGACCTTTCTGTTATACTTACTGGCTGATCATAAAAGTGAATTTCACCACCCCCAAAACCTCAAATCCCAGAGGGAGCATGCTATTATTCAAGAAGTACAATGTTGCTTATCCAATGTGAGACTTACCTATGAGAATCACTGGTCTGATTCCTGAGTTATTCAGTAGATTTTCAGGAACTATTACAGTCTCCCCTGCAGGGATGGGCTGAGGCTGTAAAATTCCAGTTAACATGGATTGAGGAACTGGGACTGACAAAAGGGGCTCTATAGAATAAAGAAAGAAAAACTTCCATTACCAAGAGGCTCATACTGTGATTTGCCCCATGAACAAACAAAAAACACTCCTTTAAATCTCTAACTGCAATAAAATTCAAAACACCTTTGCATTTCCTATTACAGTTTTAAGGAATTTAAATTAAGACCCAATATCATTTCCTGGCCCCACCACTAAAATACAACTTTTTTTTTTTTAACTACTGTATTGTTTGGTGGAGAGGGACAGGAAAAACCCAGGTTTGAATATGCATCTTCTCACAAACCTAAGTACTAGGAAAATTGTCCACACAGGCAACTTTTCAGTGCTACCTGTCAGCATAAAGAAGGAAGAGAGATCATGCTCACTTTTGACTTACAACATGTAGGCCAAAATTTCATTGCTGTTTGCATACCACTTTATGCCATTCTGAAGCCAGGAAGATGAAAACTACACTTCAGTCTTGAAAAAACAACAGCAGCTTTCAAAAGAGGAAAAAAAAAGCACTATGCCTTGTAAATCTGTCAGTGTAATAGCTACTTCATAGGGATGTTATGAGGCTTCCTTAAATTGTCCATAATGAATTTTACAATTCCCTGGTGAAAGGTGTTAAAGAAATTCAACTTTTTAATTGTGAGAACTTGTCAGTTTCTAGAAGTTCGTTTAACTCAGAACTTCCTTTCTGAGAACAAATGATACATTGGCATGCAGTAAATCTATACAAGTAAACTGGCAACAACAACAGAGAAGATGGTTTCTAACCACAAGTAACTGGCCACTTACAAAAGTTGCTCAAGGGCTTGTCGGTAAAAGTGTATTCATGGCTAACACAAAAGGACTTAGTGTTTGAGTGAGAAGGCATAAGTCTGGGAGTCAAGTGATCTGGGTTCTAACTTTCTGTATTACCTTCAGCAAGTCATTTAGTACAAGGTCTTAAGAAGTGGCTAGTGATTTTGGGAGCCCACATAGGGTATGTCTACACTTCAGGGCTTAACTCGAAATAAGCTAAGCAAATTGAGCTACATCAATTGTGTAGTTTATTTCAAAATAGCTTATTTAAAAATAGGGAGCGTCTACACAGTACTTATTTTGAAATAGAGCACTCTTCCTCCAACTTCCCTTACTTCTCGTACAATGAGGGTTACAGGAGTCAGAGTAAGAAGTCCTCCAGCTTGACAGTATTTTGACACTACTTCAAAGTAACTGCCTGTGGTGTAGACACAGACTAAGTTATTTTGGAATAGCGCTAGTTATTTCAAAATAGTGTTGCAGTGCAGCGATACCAATAGACACACAGAGGGCAAGGCTTTCAAAAGTGCTGTGCTCCCACCACTCCCATTGAATACCACTGTGGATGCTCATGCTCTCAAAGTCAAGCCCAAACTGAACACAAAATGGAGGCATCCAAAAATCATTGGCAGTTTTGAAAATTTGGGTCTTAACTTCTTGCTTCTTTCACCTTTTCTACAAAATGGGGACAAATGATACTTACTTCCCTTTGCAAAATATCTTGAATGCTACAGCTGAAGAGCGCTATTATCATAGGAGTTATACATTTCGATGTAATGTTTTATAAATTGTTAATGTACTTTTTTATTTAACCCAAACTCTTTATCTCAATATGGATGCCAACCTTCTATGTCCCTGATAGAGCCATAATGATTCGCCATCCCTTCACTGTCAAGATTCCAAACTGCGATCATCATCCCTTGAGCTAAGGGTGAATTGACAGGATTTTCATGTATGCCATTTTGTTCCGAGAGGCCATGCAGGAGTGGAGCATCTGTAGTATGCTCGGTTGGTCTGGGAAGTTACAATCTCAAGGTGAGGACGAATGGACATTCCATATATTTGGGTTTTTATTTGTGTGTGTGCACGCGTGTGTGTGTACACATACATACACACAGACAATCAATTTTGGAAGCACTAAATTATGGACAGTTAACCATGTGTTTGTATTACTAGTATCCTCATCCTCACTTTTCCCTCTTCTCATTAACTGTCATGTTCCCGTACTGACTCATTTTAAATTAGATTGTAGGCTATTTGGAGCAGGCACCATCTCATCATGTGTGTTTATACAGAATCTAGCAAAACTGGACCTCAAACCCAAGTGAGACCTGAGGTTATTCCTTCAGTAGCAGTGATGATGTGTCCTGCACAACATTTCAGAGAAGCACTATTATGCCACTGAGCTAGATGAGCACAAGTTATAGTCATGAGAATTCACATAATTGTTTAAAAAAAAAAAATCTTACCTGTTCTTGCAAGAGGCCGAATTGTCGGAACAGGTACAACTAAACCAGGGACAGGTGGGACTGGTGACCCAGGAGACCATCCCCGGTGTCGTTTCTTTGGTGGCCCAGAACTAGACATTGATGCTTAAGAGGAAAAAATAATTCAAAATACTCTTCTTCCTTCCCATTTACATTCAAATACACAAACTCCAGGCTGGATTTTGACCTCATACCTTTTTATGTTGGCATAGCCATAAACACTATTGAGTTAGAGGTACTTTCAATTAACATAAAGCCACATTCTGATCAGACAAATACTAGTACAGTAAAACTCCAACTGTCCAGCATCCAGTCGTCCGGCACTCCCGATAGTCTGGCACCAACTTGAACCCAGAAGTGCTCTGGCCAACCAGACAATTGGAGCTGCTGTGAGCCCCTGGGTGCTCGCGGATGGGAAAAGGGAAGGAGAGAAGAGGGGAAAGGGATTATATCCCTGTGACAGGTCTGCCCGGACCCGCACTGAGACTGGCCGGGGGGTGGGCGGGGAACGGTGTGACGAGGGGCGAACCCTCTGCCATTTTGCAGGAAGGCAGGGGAAGCCCCATGCAGTCTCCGAGAGTTTCCGGGAGCGGAGCGGGCTCCCCACCCCCCATACTGCAGTAATTATCGCCAAGCAGGGGGGTGAGGGGCAGCGCTGCGCGACCAACCCGGAAGCACCCCAGCTGCTCTGCTCTGCAGCTTCCCCAAGTCCGCCGCTGCCGAAGCTGACAAGTGGCGGACTTGGGGAAGTGACGAGGAGCAGAGCACCTGGGGTGCTGCCGGGTTGGTCCCGCAGCGTTGCCCCTCATCCCCCTGCTGCAGTCTGGGGGGGTGGGGTGGGAAGCCCACTCCCCTCCCGGAAACTCTCAGCAGTGGCGCAGGGCTTCCCCCGCTTTCCTGCAAAATGGCGGAGTGTTCGCCCCTCACCACACCGTTCCCCGCCCACCCCCCGGACACAGTGCGTGTCGCAGCACGTCACAGCCCCCCACCAGAGCACCTTCCGATACTCGGGCATATCCGATAATCCGGCACCACCTAGGTCCCAAAGGTGCCGGATTAGCGAAAGTCTACTGTATCTACAATGAGGTGTGTATCATTAGCATCAACAATCATGTCAGCAACACATTAACCTGAAACAAACAGGTATGCTGGAAAAGAAAACAAAGCTGCAGTTTTCTGGCTTAACAGCACATGCAGTAACGAGTTCAATAATAAAAACACAGATTTTCTTTTACCTTGATCTACAGAAAAACACCCAGGGCTGGGGGAAGTTGAGTGAGGCATCGGCCGAGAGAATGTAGAGCTCAACACATTATTTCTTCCTCCACTACTGTTTCCATTTGCAACATCGCCGGTGCGCAGTGTAAGTGGGGCTAAATACAACAAAATACACAGAGAATGAAGCTTTAGACAACCTTGAAAAAATAAATCCTATTGCAAAATGTAAAGCAAAGAGAGAACAAGATTTGTGACTGAATGAACTCTAATACTGGGGCATTTTCAATGCAATGTATCCATCTCACCAGGAACGGGGCTTCTGCAGTTCAAGGGGGAAAAATGAAACAAAACAAAGCCAAAAAAGATGATGATTTTGAATAGTAATAGAGAGGTAGTCGTGTTAGTCTGATCTTGGTAAAACAAAAGGAAAAAATATGTAGCACTTCAAAGATTAACAAGATAGTTTATTAGGTGATGCGCCCAGATCTGAAGAAGTGGGTCTGGCCCACGAAAGTGCATCACCTAATAAACTATCTTGTTAATCTTTGAAGTGCTACATATTTTTTTCTTTTGTTTTATCAAGAATTTTGAAGCATTTTTACTGGAAGTTACAAATGACAGGTGCACCTACTGCACGTGACACAGTGGGGCAGGACCCGTGGGAGTTTTTGGGGCAGGCCGACCCCTTGCAGTGTGTCAAGTGCAGCCTCCCTGCTGAGTCCCCTGCGCAGAGGGAGGTTGGTGTTTCAGGGTGATCTTTCACCAAAATGCTGCGACTGCTTTGTGCTACCCACTTCCATGCTGGAGCCACATTTCTTTATTGACAAAGAAAATTTGCAGCATTTTAAAATACTGTGGGTATAATTTTAATTTTCTGCTGCAGAACTCCCTCAGGGTATGTCTACACTACCCTCCTAGTTCGAACTAGGAGGGTAATGTATGCATACCGCACTTGCTAATGAAGCCCGGGATTTGAATTTCCCGGGCTTCATTAGCATAAGCGGGGAGCCGCCATTTTTAAATCCCCGCTGCTTCGAACCCCGTGCAGCGCGGCTACACGGGGCTCGAACTAGGTAGTTCGGACTAGGGTGCCTATTCCGAACTACCGGTACACCTCGTTTCACGAGGAGTAACGGTAGTTCAGAATAGGAACCTAGTCCGAACTACCTAGTTCGAGCCCCGTGTAGCCGCGCTGCACGGGGTTCGAAGCAGCGGGGATTTAAAAATGGCGGCTCCCCGCTTATGCTAATGAAGCCCGGGAAATTCAAATCCCGGGCTTCATTAGCAAGTGCGGTATGCATACATTACCCCGCTAGTTCGAACTAGCGGGGTAGTGTAGACATACCCTCAGGAGTAAAAATCTCTAAGGGTGTGTCTAGAGTACAGGGTTTTGTCGACAAAACTATACCTGCGTCTACACTACCGCTGAGTTCTGTCGACATAACGTCAACAAAACTCAGCAGTTTTGTCGATGGTGGTAAACCTCATTCTACGAGGAATAATGCCTTTTGACAACAGAGTTCTGTCAACAGAAGGCGTTATTGCATCTACACTGTCCTTTGTGTCTACACTCTCATGTCAACAAAGTGGCTTGCTTTGTCGACAGAACTGGATGTAGTCTAGACGCTCTTTGTCGACAGAAGTTTTGTCAACAGTATCTGTCGACAAAGCCTCTGTCGACAAAAGCCTGTAGTCTAGAGGTACCCTAAGAGATTACATAAGGTCATTCTTGGAGACTAACATGTGGACAGGGTAAGAGTCTCACCTCTTTGAGAGCTATTTAAAGGTGCCACATTACTCAAAGTTGATTTGATGGGGTTAACCAAGGAAATAACTGGCCCCCGTTAAACTATAGTGACCAGACTGTCAAGTTTGAGAATCAGCACACTATGAAGGGTGTAGAGAGCAATGGCAATGCCAGATGTTGATGTCCAGAGTTTTTGAATGGTACACAAATTTGGGGATTTGGATAACAAACGTGCCCACTGCTACACAGACAGCTCCTCACTCTACTCTTGTTCCTGTAAAGTAAATTATTACCTGTTGCAAATGTCTTTCCTACAAGCTGCACAGACAAAGCCAGTGGTTTCACTATGTTCTTGTTCCGGGATAGGTCTTGAGTTCCACTTATATTAACAGCAGAAGATGATTTTGCCGGACTGAATACTGAGGAGTCTGATAAAAAACAGTTTGATTAAATCACTATTTGAAAATATCTATAAATATATCAGTACATGCCTAAGAAGTCATCACATAAGGATTTACCTCATGAATTAATATTAATCGATTAATATTGTAGGCAATGCTAATAGTATGGTACACTGCCAGAATGATCAAATGGAATCAGGAGGAGAAAAAAACTGACATCCAAACAAAAAAGATTCTAAGGATGCAGAGTGGCAAGCACAGAATTAAACAAACCATGTGACATTATGACCACGGAGTCAAAAGTGCACTAAACAATAGAAAAGCGAAGATTTTTTAATGGGATCTGAAACTTGTCATAGATCAACCAGTGTAGGAAAACAGGCTGAACACAGCTGCAGGAAAGATGGGTTAATGGACATCACCACACCAGGAGACAGAAATATAAAAAAGAACCAAGAGAAGATGAAGTATGAAGAATTCAGCCATGAAGTGGAACAACTATAGAAAACTAGACTAAAAGATGATCCCATCAACTAATGGAGCACTTGAAATGGTCCCTAGGGTATGAATGAATAGCTCAAGAATGCATTAGGAGTGCAAGAATTCCAGAAGAGACAGTGCTTTTAGACACTGCGAGGATTTTGAAGGAAGCTAAAGAAGGAGGAGTGCATTTAAGCACCTAAAATACAGGAATTGCATGGAGGACTTAACAAAACTTCTGATTATCCAAACCAATGAAGTTGGATCATGGTCGGGATTTATACGTGACTCACGGTAAATTTTTGACAGTACTTTTCTCCTTTTTATGTTTAAGGATCGTGTATGTTGTGAAGGCTATGTGTTTGCAAAATAAAATCTCCATATCTTAATATTGAGGGATGATAATATCACTGTACTATTCCTAAAAAGCAACTCTTCATCATGCTTATTAATACTTACATAATCCACATACCATTTTTCACATGTAAAACACTTTCCAAATATTCATTAACTGTTCTTCATAATAGCTCAATGGGATAGGTGAGTAAAAATTATTGTCCCATTTTGTAGATAGGGAAGGTGAATCAGAGAGGTTACGTGACTTGCCCACAGTAGTAAAAAGAGCATGTATCAGAATTCAAGGGTTCCTGATGCCATATCTTATATTCAAACTATAGTTTGAACCTTTCTGGTCCAGCACCCTCAGGACCCAACTGATCCTGGATGAGGGATCCAGGACCCTGCCCCTACACTGGGCTTACGAGGTCCCCCGCAGCTCAGCTGAGTTGCACGCCAGCTCCCAAACCCTGCAACCCTTGCACTTAGTGCGGGCTCTTGTCCCACCCCCACGCAACCTAGCTGACTCTCGGATCCTGGAACATCCGTGGTCCTTTCTGACCACGGATGTTGCTGGATCAGAAAGTTGGACCAGAAAGTTGCAATGTATAGAGGTGCAACCTGTACTAGAACACACTTTCCTCAAAGCACTTTTGAGAAGTGGATAAGAATTATTATTCCCATTTTATAGGTGGGGAAATCACAGAACAGAAAGTTTAAGTGAATTGCCCAAGATCATACAACAAATCAGTAATAGAACCCAGCCTTTGACTTCAAGACCTCTGATCAAACCATTCGACTTTTAATACCAGCAACTCCATTCAGATCAAATTCTTCACTTTTTATGTGGACACACTGCCATCTCTAAATTCTTAAGACAGAGCTGGCAAGAAGCTGGGGTATGGTGGGAGAAGTAGAACCGTATGGGCAAATAATAGAGTGTAGGGGGAGCCAGAGTGGATGAGGAGCAAGACTATGATTAAGAAGCAGAGGGCAGAGGAAAGAAAAACTCAGACAGTGAGCCTGGAGTGGAAAGAATTGGACTGGCTGGGCAAGAAGACTGGGTTACAATGAGAAGTGTGGGGAGTGGAGACTGGGACTCTGTGCAAGGAGATTGGAACTGGGATAAGGAGTCGTGGATGCACAAAAGACAGGACTGGGATAATGGTAGTTTGGAAAGGATACAACAGGAGTCATCAGGCTTACAGAGCAAACGGGCAAAAGAGTCTATGCCTACCAAAAAACATTGTCTTCCACAACCCAGAAAGAAATTCAAGATAATCACCAACGAACATAGATGTGAAAGCCACTGGCAAAGCAAGCATCTCAATTTACTAGTGCTATCAGTTACTCTGTTAGCTCCAGCAGCACAGGTCTGTTTGGTTCATCTAACAGTTCAAACTCTGTTGGTGAACCACAAAGGTGACCACCTGTCATTACACTGAGTTTCTGGCTTGCTCAGTTCACTTCTTAAAAAAAATTATATAAATACAGTTTATGAAGGTTGCAGATTCTAATGCTCTAAAGATGGAAATACCATCATTAAGGTTGCCTGTCTAACCTGAATTTGGGCTCCTGGGTGTAAGCATTATATTCCACTATTTAATTACATGATCACATACTCAGGGGTAAGGATGTTAAACTGTGGTTATCTAGCTAATTAGTCAATAGGACTGCTCTGCAGAGCCACAGTGGAGATAGCTCCAGGAGCTAGGTCGAGCAGGGATGGGGCATCCTGTCTCATGCCAGCTCTGGGAGCCACCTGCACTACAGCTCTGCATTTTAAATGTAGTTTAAACTGCAGAGGCGCAACATCTCAGACCAGTGCCAGCCAGGACTGCTTGTCTCTGCCTTGCTCTGAGTCCGTTCCAGGGCTGGCCGCAAACAGGAGCTGATTGGCAGTAGCAGACCCTGTCTGAGGGGGGGCCCAGTTCCCCACTGGGACCCCTGCGGATAGGGGCTGCTTAGCAGTAGCCTCACCATCCCTCCACCTGCTGCCTCTATGAGTGCCAGTGGGGAGGGGGAGCAAGTGGCACCCCAGAGACAGTAATGGGTAACCAGCTTTTAAGCCAACTACCCCCAGCATCAGCTCCTGTTCACCCACCTCCACTGCTGCCCCATAGGGCTCTTGCTACATTTCAAAGGCTGAAGCACCACAGTAGAAACCGGCGCGAGCGGGATGGCTTCAGTCCCCATTCATACTTTCCCCACCACTGTGCCTCTGCTTTCCCTGCCTCCCGTGGAGACGGTGCTGGAGGGAACTGGCTTTTATGACAGCTCACCTCAGCACTGGCTTCTGCTCCCGCCAATGGGACCGGGAGGGGTGGGGGGAAGCTACTAGCTGAGTCACTACTCGACTATCCGATAATCTTATGCTCATCAGATAGCCGACTAGTTGCATACATCCCTACTCAGAGCTGGCAACAGACTTCACTGGGCCCTGGGCAATGTGGTACAGGGGGCTCAGCTCCAGGCCCCGCAGAAGGGATGTAGTCTGGGGAAGAAGGGGAGGAGCTATGGGCAGCTACTATTATAAAATAATTGTTTGAACCTCTCCAAAATTTCCCCCAGATGTGAAAAATTAAGATTAAAAAACCCCTGAAACATGCTTACAAATAAGCACTGATATTATATGTCAAAATATAAAAATACTGAATTCTACTACAGGTTGGACCTCCCTAGTCCAACACCCCTGGGACTTGACCAGTCCCAGACAAAGGAATTTGCCGAATCAGGGAAGGTCTGGGGTGGGAGGGGTGCCGCCAGCATTTCCACTGAGATCCTCTCCCCAGCCACCTAGCACTGCTGTCCCCAGCTGCCTGGCTGCAGCAGCCCTGAGGGCTCTGCAAGCTCCAACAGCCCTGCTGACTGTGGGCTCTGCAGCCTCACCCCCACCCCATGGACTCCAGTAGCCCCACCGGCTTCCTGACCTTGCTGGCTGCAGGCTCTGGTGCCCCATGGGCTCTGAAGTCCCACTGGCCTTGCCCACTGACTCTGCTCCCAGCTGCCGGCAACCTCTATGCTGGGGCTCTCTAGTCTAGCAACATCTGTGGTCCTGCTAGACGATGGATGTTGCTGGACCAGTGAGTTCCGGACCACAGAGGTTCAACTTCTAATCGTAAATCATAATGCATACACACAATGGGGCTGTATTCAGGTTCACAGGCAACCTCAACTCTAGAATTTCCTGCTTTTGAACTACTTTACTTTGCAACCTTAATGTTCTTTTAAAATACGTGTGTGTGTGTGTGTAGCGTGTTTGTATATAAAATCTGTGCAATAATCATATAACTTCTAAGGTTACTAGGGACTTGTACTTCACTTGCAAAGCTAGAAAAAGAAAAGTACTCACAATTTCAAGTTCAGACCTCAGGAAAGAAAAATGGTAATAAATAGAGCATAATTTTAGAAAGCAACCTAATTTTATCACACCTAACTGAAAGCAATAGAGAAAGTAGTTCACCTGAATGTATACATGCCATGGAGACTTCAAGGGAGAAACATGAACTCTCCTTACAGGTGGTCACACAGTATTATACCCTACAAACAAATATGGTGGGCTTTTCCCCCTTGTCAAGTGGAATTTGGATGTATGAATGTGGCACTATCTTCACTGGGAAGGTAACAATGGTAAGAGATAAAAAGGATTTGATAACCGTGACCAGGGAACAAACATTGATACAAAAGGACAACAGAAAGAAAACCATGGTGAGCTGATAAGAAGAAAGCAGGCTATAAAAGGTGTACCTATCAACTTGTCAGCTGCAACCAAGACAAAGCTAGGTAAATATTAGATTACTTGTTATGTCTTTAAAATGGGGTTTTGTGTGCCTGCACATTTCCCAGGCAAGAACCTGGAGGCCATGGCATCACAACTTTCTCATTCCAGATTCAAAATACAATCTAAGTAGGAATAAATCCCCAAATCTCAAAGTGTCCCTGAGCACACTACCTAATATTTGCCATCCCAATAGGAATGCTAATGTTCACTCTTATTTTTGGCATCCTTCATAAGCAAATGAATTACTGAAACAAGGTTTTTTTTAAATATTGCACTTCATATCATTCCACGTACACCTATGTTCTACCATGTGCATCCAATTAAAATTCCTGGATAACTGAATTTTTTTTTTTTTTAGAGATCCTGTTCTGTCTTTACATCGTTCAGAGACAGCAGAGATGTGTACTTTATTCAATCATGGCTCATCTGAATAAAAGCCTCGTGTTTTCAAAATCTAGCAAATAAAGAAAAGACAATCAACTACACCAGATAAATCAACTTTAAAAGCTGCAATAATCTACAAAGCATACCAAAGAAAAAAAAATCACCTTTAGAGTGCAGAAGAGAAGCTCTTTTAGGTGAAACTGTTATGGTTATTAGAAAAAAATCTTTATTTCTACTTAAATCAATGTACAGCTCCAAAAGGTAAGAATTTCAAAGCTTTGGCAATATGGCTATGATGTGTTTTAGCTCACTTTGAAAATCACTGAAATGTAACATAACTTTTATCACAAATCAATTGTGAGAGTCTGGAAGAAAACACCCAGAGGAAGGGAATATCAAAAATAGTAGGCTGTTTTTCTTCAATGAAGAAAAAGATGTCAGTTCAAGGTACCCATTCTGCTAAGGATGCTTACTATAAATTAGTATGTCATAACCTTTGGGACATCAGTGATAGATAGATAATCAAATGGACTAAAAACATTAGACTATTTCAGCATATTATTAAGAGCTAAATTTATACCAGTCTCATCTGCTCCTTATTAGTATCAAAATATATATTTTGAAATTTGTTTTTCCATCTTTAACCTATAAATGATACACATTAAAATCTACTTGGCAACCCTAACCAGGAACAAGTGAGGTACTTCATCACCCTCACAATGGTCATTTCTACGGCATACAGCATTTTCACAGCCCCTACCTGTCTGTGTGAACCCTGATTTGTATCCATTAGCTCTTCCGCTCTCTGGGGTCATGGATGGCGATACTGAAGAATTTGGTTTAGCAGAATGGCTAGCAGCAGATGATTGTCTGCTTCTGCATTCTGGAAGTGAAGCAGCTATAGTACAGATTAACAAGGCCGGGCTTTCAGTGCAACAGTTTAGTACAATGGTGTAAAACACTGACAAATGTTACAGCACATACATGCAACAAATAGCAAAGCTCAGCTAAAATATCTCTCAGGATTCAACCAACCTAATTTCATTATTTAGTCACAGAAACCTGGCCCAAAACACTCAGCATGCCAGCAAATCTGTTATGATCAGAATACCAACCTGATCCTGGGAGGTGTCAAGAGCCCTCAACTTAAAGCTGAAGATATTCACCCAAGTTGCACCGAGGGTGCAAAACAAGCTAACAGAACCTGAGTACATATGATCCCTCTTTCCATTCCCCTGAGATCAGTGCCCCCAGATTTATCTTATAATGCTCTTTGTGGGATTAGCTGTTCTATGAGTGGTAGCATGAATTTGTAAGAGATAAAATCAACAGACCAGTAACAGAAACTGCTGCTGGAGAATAGGCTGACAGCTACTCTGCCAGATGTTGGAAGAAAACACCCAGACAGAGGAAGGGGTTATCAGGTTGATGGACCACTTTATTTCTGCAGAAGGGGGGATTTGAGGTCACCGTTAGGCTTGTAGCAGGGTGGGGATAGAAGAGAAATGGGTCGGAAACCCTCGTTTAACCTAAATCTTTAACCTCCTGGGAAAAATCCTGGCTCCACTGAAAGCAATTAGAGTTTTGCCACTGAGTTCAATGAAGCCAGGATTTCACCCCCTTACTTATTAAATACTAAGCCCCCAAACTTTTAAGATTCACCCTACTTTACATAAAAACATTCTATACTGTGTTCTAGCAAATAGGAGATTCTTTACCTTTCCAGCAGATAAGGGGTCCCTTTGACAGTACACCTTGGGAGCTTCTTACTAGGTAGTACTTTAAGTGCTTCTGCTTCTTTGGTTGAGTGGTTAGTTTCAGGTTAATGTGGTTGGAAAATTCTGTGAAGTATCGAAATCCCCTTTCTCCACAGCCTATACAATTCCCAGAAAAGCCTGAAGGAAAGGGGTGGGGAGAGGTACACAAGCAAAATGAATTCATTTGACATACACTACAAATCCTACCATTTTAGAGGTTTTAGCCTTACCTGAGTGTACTAATTGATACTTCCATTCATATGTCTACTGTAAGATTCACACACAGCACATAAATGACAAGACGACAAACAGAGACCGACTTTTACTGCATCACCACATAGTTAGAGAATTCCTTTTCTCCAGCTGTTGATAATTTAGGCCCAGCAGCTACCTCTCAATCTTCCACACTGTCCAGTTCCACAGAGGGCAACATGTTTTCAGAAGTGAGCATAATATGTACTTGAAAACTGGGAAAGTGATTACATAGGATTAGCTAACCGACTCCATGTTGGTACCTTTCACCCCTGCCCCTAGCACATGGATAGGAAGGACCAGCTCCAATAAACATGCTACCTTCCCCAAAACTGACTGGTCCAGAGTTTTCTATATAAAATTAATGCTTCCTAAGGCAGCCTGAATTCCCAGTGGTCTCTCTCAAACGCCACTTTAGTCTTCCCGAAGAAGAAGCCCTCAAAGTGTGTATGTAGGGTAGGGGAGTAATACTTCAGTATTACTAAGTGGTCAAATGTAAAAGTGTGACTGTGTCCCAATTTTCTTACGACTCATGATTTTTTCCCCTTTATTAGGGTTTTAATAAGGAATAAGAAGAATACATAAGAAATCATTTAATCCCAAATCCTTAGTTTTACAGGGACAAATTCAGTGCTTTCATTAAATTTAAGAGATTAGAAACGCGACAGATTAGGAATACAGCAGAAAAACTGTGCAGAAGATCATTTGACAGTAGATACACTGAAATTATTTTGTGCAAAAAGCAGAATTACAGGTTTGAAGTAGGGTTTGTAAGGTGGTGCTAAAGAATTAGGGCTATGTGATTTTCACTGAGGTCAATGGAAATTATGCACAAACAGAACTGGCTTTTGAGTAATGGATGGGGAAAGGCTAACGGGTTATTTCTAACTATATGACCTCGCACTTGGCTTTTCTAAAACATGTTTGAATAAGCCCAGTTTATCCATCAATCAAGATTGTTCTGTACAGCTGACACGTTCTTAATATTTGCCAATTTACTAATTTTTGCATCCCCTGCAAACTTTACCACGAAAGTGTTTATATTTTCTTTTTAATCACTGATAAAAATATGGAGCACCACTAGACCTAGAACAGATCCCTGTAAGCAGATGCGTTGGAACTAGGGATGCTGAGGGTGCTGACACAACCAGAGCTGTCCCGTCCCTAGGATGGTTTGGCATGGCTACCCCAGACCCTGCTCTTTGGGGGGCGCCCGGAATGGCCACCTCAGCCATCCTATGGACGTGACAGTCTCCCACGTTATCCCTGGGGACATTACCAAGACAGCCTGGAGCATTTCCAAGGAGCCTGGCATTTGGTGGCAGCAGAGGTTAGGTCCCCAATACATTCACCACAGTGGCAGGAAGAGGAGCTACCTGGCAGCCTGCTCTGCTCCACTGCCATCTCTCAGTCCCTTGCGCTCTGCTTCACTGCAGTGGCAGAGCAGGGACAAGGGGTGGAGCTGGAGCAGGGTCTAGCTATTCCTCCTAACTTGCAGTTACCTGGATCATCCGGCTTACCTTTTTAAATACTGCATGATATGACTTCTTTTACCCACTATTCCATGATTTATTTTGTTTTTTAAATCAATAATGGGCTCAGAGCTCGTGAGACAATTATTTCACACCTCTTGTATATATTATTAGAATTTTATATTTTTAACTTTAATAGCTCACTGGCAAAGCAGACATGAATTGTTGGCTCCTTGCCAAATAAAAGATGGTAGGCAGCATAAGACTAAACTAGTAAGGGAGTAAGCAAGTTAAATTTTGATTAATTAACTAATCGAATAATTTGCTGGGATTTCCATCAACTATTCGATTAGTCGATAAGGACTAGCACAGCATTCCGCCTCTGAAATGTACAAGAGGCCCAGTAGGGGTTCTTGTGTGTTTCAAAGACTGAAATGCTGTGTGGAGCCCGGGGCCATCAGAGAGTCCTGCTCACCCAAAGCTCCATGTGGGTGCTTCCACTTTGAAATGTATAAGAGCCCCAGTGGGGACACTTGTATATTGCAAAGCTGGGACACCATGTGGAGCCGGGGGTGAGTGGGGGACTCCTTGCTGGCCCTGGGCTCCACACAGCGTTCCAACTTTGAAATGTACACGAGTCCCCACTGGGGTTCTTGTGAATTTCAAAGAGGAAGCACCACAAGGAGCTTGGGGCCAGCAGGGAACTCAGAGTGATAGAGGCAGCAAGGGGGGTAGCAACTAGTCAACTAGTGTGTCAACTATCCGATAAGCTTTTGCTTATCGGATAGTTGACTAGTCAATTAGTCACTTACATCCCTAGAAGGGAGGGTCTTAAAAGGAAAGAGATGTAATTGGTAACACAAAAGTGGAAAAGACTGAGCTAGAATAGGAATAAGCGGGGGAGATACAGTGCGGGGGGGGGGGGGCGAGGCAGATAGGGTAATCTGAATGGAGAAGGGGCAAACAATACGGTATCTGTGAAGGACAAAAAGGAGGAGGCTGCAATAGTTAGGATGCAAGATAATTATGGCCCATACTAGAGCTTTAGCTGAATAAAGCTGTTAGAACTTTAGTGTAATTTCTTGGTTACTGAAAAGTCCATCTCAGTGTATTCCAGGTACCACAGCAACTGGGGGGGAGAGAAAAAGGGATTCAACATGGTGCCAAGAAATCAACAACCCTACATCATTGTTCCTCTTGAAGTCACAGGGCAAGCGGGAAAGTCAGGTGGGCAGATGCATGTCTCCAATTACCAAGAAAAGTGATTCTGTAAATTAATCTTTTAATTATTATAAAAATAATCTGTGCCTGCTTATGCACATTTCTTATTCATGAAATAGAAACAATTGTAAGCAGTTAAAATTAACTACAGACAGTCCCCGAGTTACGCGGATCCGACTTATGTTGGATCCACAGTTACTAACGGGGCTTTTCTCGCCCCGGAGGACGGGAGCGGCGGGCCGCCCAGATGAGCCGCGGTCCCGCCGCCCGCGTCCTCCAGGGCGAGAAAAGCTGCTCCCCATCTCCCTGGTCTGCTGGTCAGACCAGGGAGACGGGGAGCAAAGCCTCGGAGGCCGCCCGCGGCGGGATAGCAACGGCGCGCCTGGACTGACCCGCTGCGGGCGTCCTCCGCAGCTTTGCTCCGCGTCTCCCTGGTCTGCTGGGGGGGGAGGGCCGCTAGTGCTCCCTCTCCCCCAGCAGACCAGGCTTTTCTGCCCACGATGCCTGGGGTAGAGCAGCTGGGGTGCTGCTGGGTTGCTCCAGTAGCGCCGAGGAGCGGCGCTACTGGAGCAACCCAGCAGCACCCGAGCTGATCTGCCCCAGGCGTCCCCAAGTCAGCCGCTGCTGAAACTGACCAGCGGCTGACTACAGGAAGCCCGAGGCAGAGTTGCTCTGCCCCCGGCTTCCTGGAATCAGCCGCTGATCAGTTTCAGCAGCAGCTGATTTGGGGACGCCTGGGGTTCTTAAGTTGAATCTGTATGTAAGTCGGAACTGGCATCCAGATTCAGCCGCTGTTGAAATTGATCAGTTTCAGCAGCGGCTGAATCTGGACGCCAGTTCCGACTTACATACAGATTCAACTTAAGAACAAACCTACAGTCCCTATCTTGTACGTAACCCGGGGACTGCCTGTACACTTCATATTTATGCCCCAGCACTGCAACTGACTTTGTGCATGTCAATTCCTGTGGTTGTAGAGCCACAGGCAGTTACTTGCAGGACAAGGCCTTATTTTGAATGTGCTTTGAAAAGAAGTTCAGTTCTAGATTTGGTTTCATAAATACAGAAAACACTTCAACATACCACTAAGAAACATTCATTTCTTGAATCAACGTAGTATAAATTTAAAACCAACCTCTAGTTGTTACCAATTGTTGTACCAAGAATAATAATGAAAACTATTTACCTAAAAGTGCATTTTTTCCATGATCATCTGGCAAAAACCGCTTGTCAACAGCACAGACTAAAATATGCTCAGGAAGATTTGGAGACTTGGCTCCTACCAGCAAGAAGCCTGCTGGGATATCAATTTGTTCCATGCACAGCGATACTAATCGCAAATCCTTGCCTGCTTGACAAAAACCTAAAAAGAAAAAAGAGGTGATTAAATGTTTATGAGTAGTTTATTGTCACTTTTGCTTTTGTTTGCTTCAGCTATGCAAAGCCGCCAATGAAGATGTTTCCCATAGTGTAGAAATATCTAATTTAAATATTTTAGAACACACATACAGTATGTAAATATACTATCACTTGGGAGCTAATCCAAAACCTACTGAAGTCAGTGGAATGATTTCCACTGAGCATAGCTCAATATGGGCTTTGGATCAGGTCATTAATAAGGATACAGATCCACTGGCTGAGGGCGTCAGAGAAAATAAATAGCCATTATTTACCTAAAAGGCTTCTGACTGGAGAAAGCAAAACTATGCAGATCAGAAATCAAATGGCTAAAAGGATTATATCTTTTCCACCGTTTAAGCCGAATTTTAAATGGAAGAAACCCTAACACTCAAAAATATTTAAAAGCCCTATGATATGTTAAACTCATCTACTGGTTCATTGCCATCTATACCATACATGTCACTTCAAACTAAACAAACAAAAAGTTGCAAGTTCATAAAAACAAAGCAAAGAAACCTCTTAAATTATTCCCAGGGAGTTCTAGCTTCTTTGCAATAGACTGTAGGCTTTTTAAGGGGGTCAGTCTTGACCTTTGTGTTTTGATGCTAAACAAATATAATAATAAAAAAAGACTGCCATATTTATTAAGTGTTTATTACGAAAACACAGTAAAAATCATTAGTACTTTATGTAATTTGATCCTAAATTATATCTACACCCACCCTTTATGCTCAGGTATACAGGAATTAAAAAAATTAAACAATTTATTATTCAAGTAGAAGGATTGGCAGGGCTTCAACTTCTATTTTCCATCTGTGTATACATTGACTTTTTTTAATATATGCTTATAAAAAGTTACTGCTTATGTGATGCACTCCATCATTTAGAACTTTATGAGGTTTCTTTGAAGAAAAATAGGCATGTAAAAGCACAGCTCAGCAGTGAGTTTTTCAGAAGATCGTTGTTGTTTGTTTGCCCCTCCCCTCATTAAAAAACTATACACAGCCATATTAGACCTAAAGACATTTTGAGAAACTCAAAACTTATTTGTTTAGGCATAGTTGATGTTATCATTGGTTCATAATGTAGGTTAACATGATGGTAAAGTTGACTTTGAGTTCTTTTTTAAGTTTAAAAATAAAAATCCCATTTATGGGCAAGTAAACCATCCAATGCATTGGACTTACAAGGATCAAAATGACTGGCTACTTTCTCTCTTGACATAAGACAGTGAACCTCCATTTTAGTTCCTAAACTATTTACACCCACAGAGAATTTTGTCCTACTCTCTTCCCTGAATAACTTCTAGTTCTGTTTTGAAAACAAGACAGACAGACACCAGGGGGAGCCTTCTTCATCTCGTCTCATCCACAGAAAGGGATATTGTGACAAGGGACCTTTTGGTCTCTCTCTTCACAGGCAATGACACTATTAGTGGAAGCATTGTAAAGCCTGGTCTAAGCCTATTTTTCACTTCTGCAGGTGCAGAAAAGGTGCGACAGCAATAAGAGGCTGGCCTGACCCGTCGGTAAGCTGCAACAGGAGGTTGTAAGTCGCGTCGTTTCAGAGAAATAGCAAATAAGCGGTATGAATACTGGCTGACAGGGAGCATGGTCTTCCCTTTGCCACAGTAGCAGAACCTTCTTGGTGTGCAAAATTAAAGTAAAGCCAAAAAGTAAACCCAAAAAGCTGTTTTCAATGCCCATTTGTGCAGACACAGTACAGTTTACCAAAACACATTTCAAAATACCGTATCTGTTGTAGGAAACTATTATCAAGCTTATGAATTCAATTTTAACAGCCAAGGTATTACCACCTATAATGTAAATATGAAAAGGCATATGTACTTTAACACCGTAAGCCCTGTAAAACTTCCAGCACATCCATCATTTTATCCTTGCAAGTGGTACCCTCAACAACAGTTTGAGTCATGCTGCATGGACGCCACCATTTTGTAATGGAATTTCCCCAAACAGTATTACCTCACATACGTGTGTGAGTTCACACCAGTGGAGGCATTCCGGTAGCACACAGCTTCCCTCAGTACTACACCACTGCTTGAAGGAAAATCTTAATTTTTAATCTAACAGAAGATACGCAATATTCCCGCATAAACAAGTTTAGTGCACTCTAGGAAGATTTCAACGTAGACAACGTACAGGAGTGGGAATGTAATCAGGTTGTTCTTCCGGGTAAATTTTATTATACTCAAAAGATAAAATACCTAGATATATTATAGCTAAACTTGTCAAAGAAGCAGTATTTCATTAGATACTCAGATCTCATTGACATTCAATTGAAGTTGAATGCTTAACTCTCTTTGGTACCTTTGAAATACTAACCAATACCCCTGTTTAAAAAAATAAATAAAGTTACCCACTGATGATAACAGGGGTCAGCAATGAGTAATTCTGCTATTATACACAAGGCTTATGATACAAAATATATGATGCTTTTAAACAGAGTTTTAATAATTACATCTTAGTACTGTCTTAATTAGGACATTTTATTAAAAAGTTACCTATTGCACTAATATGGACTGTTTAAACTTTGTTCATGTTAGCACCACTAGGAGATCCAGGCTATCCAGGGTTTCGGCTATCAACAGCTTGCAGCACTTTTTAAACCTAACTTGCCAAAATCAGTAGGTGTCACTATGCTGAAAAATCTTGTTAATGGCTCAAAAGCACACCTACAGCAGGTCTACTAATACTAACATCAATTCAGCTGCACTCAGGTTTGTACTAGTAGGAATTTTTGGATAAAATTCCATAGTATGCACATCATCCTGACTTTGACATTGAAAAATTGTTAATAGGAACACAACTAATCTGTGTTTATGACAAATTCATATAACCAGTTCTGATGAGATCTTGATGTGAAGGAGAAAACAGGAGATCCTCAAAGCCCTAGAGAGAGAGCCCCAAAGAGAAAAGGCAACCAGGAATAACATTTTAATAGTCATCTTCTGAGCATGGACCACTGCTCCAAGACCTGTTTTATACCATAATGTCTTTAGCGGTACAGACTGAAACTAGCTTATGTACCAAACACTATAGACTCTGGACAACAGTATCTTATCTAATAGGCTGTTTTATCTACATTAAATATCATGCTCACTATTCAATTACAAAAAAATTAACTCTATTCTATAACTGCTGTACATACATAGGCTACAGTGGTACAGTTTACAATGTAGATATGTTTTCTAATATTTACACAAGATAATAGATGAGATGCTACCATTAGTGCATACATAGATATTCACAAACTGCAAACACTTCTTATGGAACTGTTAAAATATAGTGTCACCTCACATACCTTTATAATTGTTCTCTTGTTTTATTTTTTGTTTATGCTATTAAAAATAGCTTCACAAATGCAAAATCCAAAAAGATCTGTGAACATAAACCCAACATTTATACAAGGTTTACCATCTAACTTAAAAGTCTGAAAAGCCATGAAAAAACGGAGCTGATGCTAAAAATTAGGCTTACTCTCAGCATAAACAGGAGGTTGAAGAAATGACTGCTATAGATTACACTAAGAACTGAATTTCAATCTTGTTTTATGCATTTAATTCACACCCTTTATGCGTTTAATTTACACCTTTAGGATCTGTAGTTGACTTCAATTTGTGCGAGCAGCTTTATGTGCAAGTTGTTAGAGATGTGTCAAACACAAACTTTTTTTTTTTTTTTTTTTTTTAAACACAAAAGCTTTAGGGGATTTCATGTTTTGATATCAAAAGCCAAATCAGAAAAAAAGTAGATACATAATTTTGGCCAGGTATCTCTGTGTTAGCTTAAAAAAAGGTTGTGGGAGAATACCTATCTGCTCTATGAAGAAAAATCTTCACTTTTCTTCCAAAGAAACATAGGCACTTTACCCAAGAGCCATCCATTATTCTTCTTTTCCACCCACATAAAAAATGCTTCTTTAGCAACAAAATGGTTAATTTGTATTGAGTATTTTTGTTAACTGTTTTCTCAAAAAATTCCAGTAATAACGTTTTATGTTTCTGGTTAGCCAGCAGTTCACAGCTCTACTTTTTTCCTCCAACGTTTTTGTATTGATAATTAAATATGAAACAGATATACCAATAGCCATGTAAATATCAACAAGGGCATGTCTACACAGCAGCGTTATTTTGGAATAACTGATGTTATTCCAAAGTAACGTGGTGCGTGTCTACACACCAAACCCACAGTTTAGAAATAAATTTGAATTACTCCAACTTCTGTTAACCTCATTGTATGAGGAGTAAGGGAAGTCAGGGGGGGAGCGCACAATAAGTGCTGTGTAGATGCACCCAAAGACAAAATAAGCTATTTCCACTTAAGCTACGCAATTGACGTAGCTCAAGTTGCATAGCTTATTTCAAGTTTAGCCCTGCTGTGTAGAGATTCCTTAAGTGACACATTTTTAAAACTTGCACCTTGTAGATTTGGAAATGTAACCCTTTATTTTTATATAGGTACCTGCTTATGCACAGTTATGCATGAACAGGGATAAAAACACCTTTTAGCTGTTACTTGTATAACAAAATTAGCCATTATATTTTTTATAATGTTTAGAAAATAATTAACAAATAAAAACATACAAATGAGCTGTTTGGTTCCCTTCCCGCCCCACCCCCACTCCAACTCCCCTCCTTTTTTTTTTTTAACCTAGGGATCCTCCACTTTGTTTTAAAAAGCAGCAGGCACTTAAAACCTGATTAGTAATATGCAAAGAGCCAAAAGCAATGGAAAAGAAGAATAATCAATTGCTCTTTGGGACATCATCTGCATTTCTTTGGAAGAAAATTCAAATGTTTTCCTTCATGCAAGCATGTTTGCATTCTATAATCATCTCTTAATTTAAACTACCACAGATCTATCTGCCCAATAAGGAATAGTCTTGCCTACACAGCTGTGAAAATACTAGCAAGAGTGTTAAAATCTTTTGAAAGCAAAGATTTCCTATTTTGGTCTCCTCTCCCCCCCGCCCTTCAAAAAAAAAAAAAAAAAAAAAAAGTAACAAACATCAACCTTAGTGTGGAGTACACAACCCTATAGATGTAGTGCAAAAAGCCAGGATATCTGCATAAGAAATTCGTTTCTAGGAATTACATATGAATTGCAGTTCACTGTCACTCACTCTTGCAACTTCACAGCAACTCATCAAGTGTTAAGTATCTGCTTTCTTAATTGCCTCTGAAATTACTTTTGCCCTCAATTTACCCCAGGTAAATTGAGGATTTACTAACAAAAGGAAGGTGCTACTATTGTGTTTCACACATATCTTGCATACAATGCCATTCCACAAATTAGGACAAGCAAGTTTTTAAGGCACTGCAATCAAGAGGTTAAGAAAAGTTTACTGTATTACCTAGTTGTACTTTTGAGGTCATTATGCTAAAAACGGGTAGCACTTTATAGACTAACAAAACATGTAAATAGTGATAGAAATGTAGCCGTGTTAGTCTGGTGTAGCTGAAACAAAATACAGGACTATGTAGCACTTTAAAGACTAACAAGATGGTTTATTAGATGATGAGCTTTCGTGGGCCAGACCCACTTCCTCAGATCAAATAGTGGAAGAAAATAGTCACAGCCATATATACCAAAGGATACAATTAAAAAAATGAACACATATGAAAAGGACAAATCACATTTCAGAACAGAAATGTCCTTTTCATATGTGTTCATTTTTTTTAATTGTATCCTTTGGTATATATGGTTGTGACTATTTTCTTCCACTATTTGATCTGAGGAAGTGGGTCTGGCCCACGAAAGCTCATCATCTAATAAACCATCTTGTTAGTCTTTAAAACATGTAAATGGTATCAAGAGCTTTTGTGGGCATAACCCGCTGAAGTATTTCCATTGTAACCTTCACAGAATTTTATAACTGGGTTATAAAAATCAATTTAAAGCTAAAACTTGTGTCCCCCAAAAACCAAACACTTTCTGCGCATATTGCTAAAAAGGGGGGCTTTATTTTTTACAAACAGAAAGAATGAGTATGTGAACTTGTCACCATACAATGGTCTTCCAATAAGAAAAATACTACTGCTACTACCACATTAGGAAGAATGCTCAAGAAAAATGTTACTTATGGGACATCTGCATTTTATTATCAACAATAATACAAACTAGTTGATGTGCATCTGACTAATGTACAAGTCAGCAAAGAGAATTTGGGTAATTATGTGATTTCTTAATAAAAATTAGGATATTATATGGACTATGAAAGGGTCATGGGTGAAATCTTGTCCTCCTTAAAAATAAATGACAACTACCATTGACTTCAATAGGGCCATGATTTCACCCAACGTTAGGTACAACCACTGAGATATGTAACCCTGAAGTATCTGTGTAATCAGTACAGTTGAGTACAGTTCATGAATTGCAGATTCAGGCACCAAGGACCCACTACAGTACACACTCTGAGCAGCTCCACGGACTTCAATTATTAATTTTTCAACTATTAATTTGAATTCTATCCTAATAATACTTGTCTTTTTAAGCATCTGCTGAGTTGCTTTAGGGATACCATGAAATGGAAAATGGAAAATGGAAAAATCTATATGATCACGTACAGGAGAAAAGGTGGTCACTGAGTCAATTTCCTTGTTTAGGTGAGGTGTAGAAAATGAATTTGTTTAGGTCCCCATGCACTTGTAACAATACATACAATCTATCAACTGAAGTGGGTTCAGGGAAGAACCAAAAGGATAACCAGAAAATATGTCTTAGAGGGATAGACTCAAATAGCTGTGTGATAAATGGGAGGGGTATTACCCTTTTCTAGACACCACAGCCATTCAGTTAACTTAATTGCCTGTAAGGGTTAAACCCAGAGAGTCCTTAAAAGTCTCCAGGAAGTGTTGGCAGGGAGTCAGCAAAGCCAATGAAAAGAGAGTGTGTTTTGAACTGAAGCAGGATCCTCCTGCTGCAGTTTTTTGTGTGATCAGAGCAAGAGCTGGAAGAGTGAGTTAATCCAGGACAAGACATGGAATTTCCACAAATATCCATGGCTAGGAAAGTCTAAACCTTGAAACAAGCAGAACAGGGAATATTTAGTTAGATGTAATCAGGTTATTTTATTTATTTTTGGTTTTGTTGAACCCCCTCTCCTCTTTGCTGAGCCCAAGTACCCCCTTGTACACTGTAACTTTTAAACTGAATCCCAGGGAAGCAGTTACCTATATTTTTAATATGTCTTTTTTCAGTTGCTCTAACACCAAGCAACCAAGTATGCTTTAAAAAGTATGTCTTCTTTGTTTTGTTAATAAAATAAAATCACCTTTTTTCAGACTATTGTGGTGGAGTGAAGCAACCTCACCACTGCCCCAGGCCGAGGGAGGTTCGGGGGGGCGACGACGCCGGCACCCGCGCTACATGGGAAGCAGCAGGGCCGGCCTTGAGGCCATTGGATGGGCAAGGGGGAGGGGTCGCATGGGAAATGGGGGCTTCACAGGCAGCCGCAGGCCCCCTCCGGGAGCGTGACGTCAGGCGGGCACCCAGAGACGCCCATAGGGAAGGGGGTAAGGCCGGGGAGGAGTGTGACATCACCAGCCGAGCCCAGGGACGGAGGTAAAAGAGGGACGCCCAGGCAGGAGAGGAGAAAGGAGGAACAGGAGGAGGAGTGCAGGGAGACAGAGGCACTGGAGGAGAGGTGTGTGGGGGAACCCGGGAGCGGGGGCACAGCAAGCGCACATTGCACCCGCTATCTGAGCCCGGGCAGTGGAGCTGAGCAGTAGCCCAGGGCGGGGTCGCGAAGCCTGCAAGCAAACGCGTTTAGGGGCAACACCCCCATTTGCTACAGTAGGGAGCTTAGCTCCCTGAGTTAGGGCCCTGGGTCGGGGCCCGGGAGAATGGGTGGGCCCAGGCCCCCCACTCCACCATCCGAAGGCGATTCTCGAGGCCCAGTCGGAGCGGTTCACTGGCCCCAGGGCGATCTACCTGCGTTTGCCTCTGAACTAGACGGCGACTGGGTGTGGGAAAATGCATGATTAAATAAAAGGGTGAAATTCGCATCAACTACGAGTGCAGACTTGTGACAACTATGATCTGATTCCTGTGTCCTAGAAAGCAGAAGGTTCTGTGTGCACACATCTGAGACTGAAAGGTCAGTTATTAAGAAATTACAGGTTGCTGTTTTTTCCCCACAAGCTCTCTCCTGAGGAAGGAGATGTCGGCAGACGGATGTAAATTAGATGTATCCAAAGTGCAAATGAAGCCAGGATTTAAATAGTCCACAGTTCATTTGCGTAATGGTGGCCGACGCTTTTTTTTTTTAAACGGGGCTTTTCAGAAGAAAACACAGCAGATTAGACGGGGCATTTTTGACAGAAATTCCCTGTTTCAAAAGATCTTGTACTCCGAGGACAGCGGTCATATCATCCCATGCATAATAAATTCAATACAATCCATCTTAAAACTAGTTAGGTTGATTTCCCCCCACTAATCCTATTGTAAGCCTGTTCCAGAGCCTCACTCCTTCGATGTTTAGGAACTTTCTTCTAGTTTCTAGCCTAAATTTATTCATGGCCAATTTATACGCATAAAATTTTTAGCTTAAGCTGCTTTCTCCCTTTCTGTTATTTACCTCTTTAATATATTTATAATGTGTGTCTACATAAGGTCTGGGAGTGAGCCTCCCATGCTGGGTCCACACAACTGTGCTAGTAGCACCTGCGCTAACATTTTAAAAATAGCTACGTGAATGGTACTTTTACGATGCAGCTCAGACTGTTGTTTGGGTTCTGAAGCCCACTCCACAACTGAGAGCCCAAGCTCAGGTTTCCAGCTGAGACAAATATACATATTATTTTTTCTAGTGCACAAGCATGAACCACCACAAGTCTGTCAACCCAGGTTGTGAGACTTGCTCCTGGCTGGTTAGAAATACCATAGACAGGAATCATATTCCCCTCTCACCCTTCATTTTGTTAAGTTCTACAAGCCAAACCCAGATTTCCATTCTCCTGCTCATCCTAGTACCCAATCTATGCAACCATTCCAATTTGAATTCAGCTTCCTTGAACGCAGGTTCCCAGACTGGTGGCGAGGAAGGCATGGGTGATGGTGGCACAGTATATAACATGAAAAGAAAGATCACATTCTCCAAGCCAAAGATGGAAGGAACATGCCTGACAAGCACTGTTGGCTAGACAGCTGGAAGCAGCCAGGTATCCAACTGGTCTCCAGAGTTGTGCAACTTAGGAATCAAAAGCAGGAACATTTCACACCTGAAGGGACCAAAATCACTCCCATCATCTGTTCAGGTTGTTTCTCACAGTCTACCACTAGCACTTTATGGCTTTAACTAGGTGGGCTTCTACCAGCTAGCTGTCAATCAAACCCAGACCTTGGCCAGTCCCTGGGAATGCAAGCAACCATTCCCATGAAATAGAGACACAGAGCTAAAATCACCCCCACACGCCTAGTACTCCAATGAGTGAAGCTGGGAGCAGGAAAGCAATTGCCCAGAAGCTATCAGAGACCACTAAGAGAAAAAACAACAATGCCACTATACAGATATCCTTGCCAAGTCCCACACGCATGTCAATGCAGCAGCATCATGATACATGGTATCCTATGCTATGACAGATCTAAGTGAATCAATATTGGATCTTGGTATATTGCTACAAGACTATCATCCAGTGAGACCAACTTAACTTCTGTCCCATTCCCAGGTGTGAAAGTAGTAAAAAAAGAAAAAAAAAACAACAACAAAAAAACCTTCTGAAAACACCAGCCGATGTGAATACTATAGCTCAAACTTCTCTCAATAACTTTCCCCAATTTCTAATGATAGCAGAGGATTTTGGGATTCAAAGCTTTTGGGTTTCCTTTTTTCTGGAGGACAAAGATGCTCACCTAAGAAAAATTGATCCAGAAGGGATCAATATATAAGAATTATTTTAAAAGTTAAAATTTGACATCACTACAAAAAATTCTATTCTAAGTAAGTTCTTTTCTTTAAGGAATTTTGGGGTCTGTACAGTATCATACCAACAATATAAACCAGTTACTTAATATTTACTCCTAACAGCCCTCTCTCCAACCATTCTATCCACATTCCACACAATATCCAACATCATTTCCTTACTGCTTGTGTTTTCAATAATTAGCACTGTCAACAATTCTGTGTATTCTTTTTAAAAAATTACAGGCAACTGAACCTCTTACACTCTTAATCAGATACCCAAAAGTCATCAGTAATGCTCACGTGAGTCAGTACTCAGTAAATGTAAGTAAAGTGTTCACTATCTGTCTGTTAGTACCTAAATAAGGGTCATAATGAAGCCTAACCACTGCTCACAGATAATACATCCCTTTTTATATCTTGTACCAAACACGTTATTTTAAACAGATATTTTAACATATTTTGGAATTCTACAACGTCATACAAAAATTTGAGGCTGATCCTCTGTTTGTTACTCATGGAAGTCATGAGCAACTGGCATAATTTTATAGGCTTTTAAAAACATTTAAAATAGTCTAAATGCTTTAAAACCTCTTGTTAAATGTATGTTTGAAAAATGTTACAATACATTCTATTCTGGGACATAATTGAAAAAGCAGCCTCATTCCAAAGCCAACATTTTATTACAGTTCCAAACTTTTGAACAGGACTATTCACGTGAGTAAAGGGTTGCATTACTGGTCCCTTTATTAAGATCACTCTGTTAGTCACCAGACAATAGCACAATTCAGCATATTCATCTGATCAGTTTCCATTATCATTAGTTTCTAACCTTGAACACTATAAATGACAAGGCAAAATAAATTAAGTACGGGAATAAAAACTAACCATCAGTAGTGCAAGATCCTTCTGGGGCAGGTTTTTGTGAATATGGGATTGGTGGACTACTAGAATCTGACATGTCTTCATCCTCCTCTTCGTCTTCCAATTCATTAACAGTTTGGTTATTAGAAAAATCCAGACTACCATTCTGTGTGTAACGATGTACCAATTCCTTGTCCAATTCTTCCACCTTTGGTTTCACATCTAAAAAGAACACAAAACCAGAATCAGGTCTACATCCACAGCAGTTTGAAGCAATATTATGCTAGGAAACAGAATGCCACAACCCTCTTTCTTTTGAGAGGCTCAAAAGATGGATTCTATGTCATAATGCAATTGAATTTTAAGTCAAAGAACTGAAATGAAATATTTTATAACCACAGTCCCCTAGTGTTTGACAATTTGAAGTGTACCATATTTGCATAATTACCTTCTGGCAAGAAAGGAGGTTGGTCCGGGTCCAGGTAGAGTTGAGAGAAAATTGGCCGTGGGACAACACTACTGCATCTCAAAGAGGCTTCTATAGAGTTGTGAAGAGCTTCTTCAAAACGGGCTGATTTCAGTTGCCCTGCATATGAATTCCCCATGATCTACCAAAATTTAAAAAAAAGATTGCTATTAAGGGAGTAGGGAAATATATATACGATACTATTTGCTCAAACAGATCATCTATGAATGAATACGTCATACAGTATAGTACTCAAGAAAGATTGAGAGTAGCAGTAACATTTCGTAGGTTAAAGCAAAATGCAGTGAAAAAGCCAGATGTTCCCATTTGATCTTGTTTGAATTTGGAAGCCTCCATTATTTGCTTGTTTCAGTAAGAGCTACTACTGCAGTCAGCACATCTCAAATACAGATGTTAAACAGTTAATCAGTAAGTATCGGAAAGCATGAGGCTTACTGGTATGCTTATCAGTTAACCAGTCCTTGCCAATGAACTCTGCCAGTAGCCAGCTACACTGGCAAAAAGCAGTCCTGGCCATGGAGGAGCTGGGGGGCTGGGCAGTGGGACCCCACAGAAGGACCTCATAGCTGCAGCGGTACCCCACAGCCACATTGGGTCTTGGCAATGGGCCACGTGGCAGGCCCTAGGTTAAAACGGCTAACGAGAGAAAGCACTAGCGTTTAACTTGTTAACCGCTTTAACATCCTTAATCTTAAATACATTAGTTACACGCTAATTCCCCCATCAATTTTACCTCAACACTTCTATCTGATGCAGAATTTAATGAAAGGCAGCTGAAATAATCTGAAGTGATGTGAATGAGTTTTAGTACAAGGTATACAATCCTACCTTTACTCTCTTTCATCTGTGTCTTCTGGGATTTAAGAAGGTGGATTTTGGTAGAGAACACAGGAACATGAAGAATGTACAAATTAGCTTCTCATTAAGGTCTTATCTAGACTATGTGGAACAGGAGAAAGAGGATATGCAATTCCGCGGGAATTTGCATATCTTCTTCCGATCGCACTTTCGAAAGCAGAGCTTTCGAAAGTGAAAGTAGTTTAGACACTGCTTTTTTGGCGAGCCCCCTCCCCTTTGTCAGAGCGGCTTTTCGATAAAGGGGAGGGGGCTCGCCAAAAAAGCAGTTTCTAAACTACTTTCACTTCTGAAAGCTCTTGCGATCAGAAGACGATATGCAAATTCCGCAGGAATTTGCATATCCTCTTTTGACTGTTCCACATAGTCCAGATAAGCCCTTACTGTCCATTTTTGTGCCTGTGTTAGGAATGTGAAAGTGTAACCATGTACACATGTGGCTATTTGGCCAGTTGAGTGTGGCTAGTTCGCTATAGCAGTAGCCACTATAGTGGCTACTACTTCAGAATTGATTGGACACCATGGCCTGGCTAATTGGTTAAATGTTAAGTTTAACTAGTTAACTGATTAAAGGGGTAGAGGGAGGCACTCAGCTGATCATCGGCACAACGCGGCAGTCAAAACGCGGATCGGTTTTGTCGTGAAACGAGGTTTACAGGATCGGTTGACAAAGGCTTTCCTTGTTGACCGATCCGCGTCCGTCGGCACAACGTGACAGTCAAGACGCGGATCGGTCAACAAGGAAAGCCTTTGTCAACCGATCCTGTAAACCTCGTTTCACGACAAAACCGATCCGCGTTTTGACTGTCACGTTGTGCCGACGATCAGCTGAGCCGGCACAACGTGGCAGCCATTTTTAGTTTAATGAAGTGGGGGATATTTAAATCCCCGCTTCATTGACTATATCGGTATGTCTAATTTACACGCCTCTGTTGGCAGAGACATGTAGTCTAGACATACTCTAAAGGTGCTAAATATACCCTTTCAGTTTTAACCATTAAGTGGTGGTACAACCCAAGTAAGATTTTACAATGACATGAGGAAAAACATATACCAACTTATAATTCTATCATTTGAATAATTCTATCATAGAATTATTAGAGCACACAGTAAGCATTACAGACACACTCAGTATCCACTAATCACAGGCAGTACTGTGACTGAATTATTGTAGAATTTTATTCCAAGTTAACTTCTAAGCTATTTAATCAGACAAAAAAAAGAACTGCAGAACAACCTTCCACTTGATCTAATTCCCCTTCCACCTTCCTGATGTAGTCTAGTTCTATGACAAAGGAAGCCATGTGGCCTATTCAATTGGACACAGCGCTGGACTGGAACTCAAGAGACAGAGGTTCTGTTTCTAGCTTGGCCACTGGCTTTCTAGGTAACCGCTTAACCTCTTTGGCCGCAGCTTCTTCATCGATAAAATGTGTATGATGATGGGACTTCCTCTGTAAAGCATTGTAAACACCAATGATGAAAAGCACTGTATTAAGTATTAAGTATGATTTCAGAAAGAACATTTTAACAGGAAGGATGGCTCTGCAGTAAAGTGCTAGCATAGACATGGGAGATCTGAGTTTAAGTCCCTACTTTAGCACAGACTTCCTGTGTGACTTTAGGCAAGTCACTGAGTTTCTTTCTGCCTCAGCTCCCCATCTGTGATATACAGATAAAAACAATTTCCTGCCTCAGAGGAATGCTGTGAAGATCAATACCCTAAACAGATTGTGAGGTGGTTTGAGACTGTGTTTAGGGGTCCATAGTGTACCAAGGGAAATTGCTGTCTTCCATCTATTTGTAAAGTCCTGTGCATAGGTAGGATAGGGGAAGTAGGTGCTGGAAAATTGATCTCCTTACTGAAGCAAAACTAAGTTTGCCATGACTTGTCTGTGGCAACATTTGTACATGTGGTGGAGGAACAGATGGTGGGTAACACAGCCAAATTCCCATTGACTTCAACAGTGTCAGGATTTTACCCGGCATGAAGTTAAGTTGATTAAGATTTCATTTCTTTGCTTTCAAATCATGTGCCAGGTATGTTATAAGCACATTATCCTTAACTCATACAATAGTGCTATTATGTAGCTACACAATTTTGACAAACTTTATTAGATGGCATATTAAACTCTAAACTTCGGAAAGTCACAAAATTCAGAAGTTTAAAACACAAACCAGCTTTAAAACTCAATCTTGCCCATATCCTCAACCATGAGTAAACTATGCTAACTATGGATCTATGAGAAGCCCCGTGACTATTTCCAAATTCTAGAAATTATTAAAGTAATTTATTTTATACCCTGGACAACTGACCTGTAATAGTCATAGTCTATTTAGATTGTTGTGGAAAACGAGGCATGCAAGGGTCTGCACGAATAGCCTTGTTGGTGGATGGCAATGATGACCTAGGTGCAAGCCAGGAGACTGTTTAATAGCAGCATTTCTTGTTTGTTGAAAGGAGGCCAAGCAGATTGGGCACCGTGATTTACAGTGGTATTGTTGATAAAGGACGGTGTTAGTGAACTGCAAGATGTGAAAATGTTGGTCTAGTTTCTGCAAGTAAGTTAAGAGAGAGATTGGTTTTCAATTTTTTGTGGAAGGTGGACATATAGAGCTTCCAAGATGAAATGGGGGGAGAGGGGCCGTTGACAATTAGGTCTATCAGCACTAATAGCAGGGGGTTGGCTGAACTGAGCAGGGTCTCAATTGAAGAGGAAGGCTAGCTCTCAAGGAGTTAATCCCTTGGAGCAGGAAAGATAACAAGGCAGCTGATTTCTTAAGGAAGCCTGAGGCAACTAGGACAGCTGGGCCTTGTTTGGAGTTCAAGGGAACTTTAAAGGGACAGGGCTCCTCAGAAAAGAAGCAGCAGGGAAGCTTCTGCAAGGAAGGGGAGTCTGGGTATGGTTCAGCACATTCATAGCAAGCCATTGTCTAAGTGAGTTTGCCTAATTTAGACTGTTTGTTTGGGCTTCCCTTAAAAGACTAGAGCATCTTAAGTGGTTCAGGACATTAATAACCTTGTCTTTCTTCCATTGAACAGGCTAATACAGTCATGGTTCTATTGAGAATCTTATTTTCTTCCCCTTAAATAATCTGTGGGTAATTTATGGGGCACAGCTGGGTGATTCACAGGGACTGAACCACAACACTGCCACAGACAGCAATAAAACAAATATTCAACACTTAAAATACTTTCTCTCTTCTAAAGCACAATGCAAACAAAAGCACCCAACACATGTTGGCAGGCCTGAGGGAGAAATAGATTTATGAAAGACCAGGGGAGGGTGGCCTCAGCTCACCCCTGCTGGCAGGAGGAAAAGAGAGGAGAAAATGATGCTGAAGGGTTATACGAGTACTAACTTGCTGGATGCAGAGAAGGAAAACCAGAGCACAGTACAGAGCTTGCAAATATTTGGAATGTTCCTGGAGTAAAACTGAGGTGCTTGCTTCAGAGTGAAAAAAAGCAGGACTAAGGGGGGGAAAAAATCAGACTGTAATAGAGGAATTAAAAAAGAATGGAGATTTGTCATATGGGTTCCAGTCCAGATGAACTACAGCAAGGGGGGTTGGAAAGAGACTGGGAGAATAATAAGTCAACAGGATAATTTGGGGGAGGGTAGAGAGAACTGGTGTGCCTGATTGAAAATGCTGCTGCAGACACACAACCCCACCCTGAAGCCTATTGGGGGCTGTTGCTAGTTTCACTTGGACCCTGTACAATCCTGGCTACAGCCCCTGCAGAAGAAGGAAGATGCTGGATCAGCTAGCTCATACAGGAGTAATGAAATGGAGAAGAATGTTTGGGTAGGTGGTCCAAACTCAAGATGATTTACACAGTAGCATGGAAAGAATACAGAGTACGAATAAGGGGCCAGGAAGAGTTTATCTACGATTGAAAATAAACACCCTTACACCATGTCTCTGAGATACAGAAGTACAGGCAGTCCCCGGGTTACATGGATCCGACTTACATCGGATCCCTACTTACAAACGGGGTGAGGTAACCCCGCACTACCTGCTTCCCCCCAGCAGACCAGGGAGACGCGGCGCGGCTTTTCTCAGCAGACACCTCAGCTTGAGCATAAAGGACTGAGGGAAGTGAGGTGTGGGAGAATAAAACTGAGTTCTGGAGAAATGTTTGGCTAGAGTTTCCCCTACAATATGTACCAGTTCCGACTTACATACAAATTCAACTTAAGAACAAACCTATAGTCCCTATCTTGTACGTAACCCGGGGACTGCCTGTACAAAATCTCAAAGGCTCCCTGTGGAACATGTATCCTGTTATCTTACAGAGCCCCATATGTACTCCCCAATTCTGCAGCCACTGAAGCTGCTGCAGAATTCACCAATTGCTACAGAACTGAGCTCTAGAATCCCACCTGTCATTTTAAAAACATGATGCATTATTCATTTATGCAAATGATACGTCTCACAAAGTCATGAATTTTGTGCTACCATTTATACAGCCAGGCAGTTCAGTCAAGCTCCTGTTAGAGCCACAGACTGGCATTTGGCCACATGCAGTCACCAACAGACCCTTCTATGGCCTGGAGAGCCTCCTGGATGGAGAAGGGGGGACAAAGTAGCAGCCCCTCCCTGCAATTCCTCCTCAGCTGTTGCTCCTGGATGCACTACCTTGGAGTTTGCCGGTACCACCTGCAAAGGATTGGTACCCTGCACTATGCACCCTCCTGGGGCCTCTGGGCAGCAACTCTGCAGACACACAGTGCTTGTCTTCTGGTGTGTGCAATGAGATGGGGGGAACCTTGGACTCTGCAGATGAGTTCCTGACCCATCTTCTCTTGGCCAGCAGGACTTCAGGGCTCTGGTGGCAGGGCTGGTCTTACAGGTGGCAACCAGAGGGCACAGTAGTCAAATGGCAAGGATGGGGTGAATCTGGGGTGTGAGAACACAGAAGGAAGCTCAGAGCCACGGGAAGAATGCTGAGAAAGGGAGATAGTTCTATTGTGTTTAGGTCCAGTAAAGAAGAGATAACTGTACATGACTTTTATTACTGAATCTGGAAAAAAACAAAGAAATGATAACAATTGGACATACATGTGTACTTATTTGTTTTCTTAAAGTTAATTAAGAATTTTAAGAAAATTTGTCAAAGTGGCCAGCAGCAAGAGTTGGTGGCCACATTATAAGGCCACCAAATATTTGTTGTGAGAGCCCTTGCTCTAGATCAACAATCGTGATAGTACAAGGACAACCCCTTACAGGCCTGGAAGCTCTCAACACCCTAAAACAGTGGTTTCCAACCTTTTTACACCCAAGATCACTTTTTAAATGACAGACCAAGCCAAGATCTACCGCCCCGCCCCTTCCTTGAAGCTCCGCCCCTTCCTTGAAACCCCACCCTCTCTATTCTCCTCCTCTCCATCACTTGCTATCCCCAATCCTTATACTTTTGCTTTTTTTTTTTTTATTAAAGGTTTTTCAACATTTGGAAGTGGTGCTCAGCTAGGGTGCACCACGCTCCCTGTGGGCTGGTGCAGAGAAGAAGCTGCCTGGCCAGCTGGCTGTGGCCTTCAGCCCAGAGGAGGCTGAACCGCGGTCCAGCTGATCGGATGGCTTCTCCTCTTCGCCTGCCCACGTGGAGCTTGGTGCACACTGGCTGAGCGCCATGGCCAGCTGGCCGGGAAGCCGCTTCTCTTCACTCCTGCCCGGCTGCCCTGCGCTCAGCCCGGGAAGCTTGCTCCAGCACAGCTGGAGCTAGACGCAGCCTCCCTGGGCTGAGTGCAGGGCAGCCGGGTGGGAGCGAAGAGAAGTGGCTGCCCAGCCAGCTGGCCATGACGCTCAGCCAGTGTGCACCAAGCTCCACGTGGGCAGGCACAGAGAAGCCATCCGATCAGCTGGAGCGCAGGGCAGCCTCTTTCAGCTGAAAGCCATAGTCAGCTGGCTGGGGCGTTTCAGCCCTCCCAACCTCCCAGCTTCCACCATTCCTCGCAGCAACTCACCTGTGTTGTTGCTCGGTGAGTAGCTGCTCCTCAAATGAGGAAATCTAATGTAAATGTCCTGCGCAGACACGCAGTTCAGAGAGGGCTCAAGAGCTACTCTTAGAGCCCTAGAGATCTACCAGTAGATCGCGATCTACTGGTTGATGACCATGGTCCTAAAATGCCCCCTGAAGCCAAAAGTTTTGTAGAAATGCTTTTTTGCTTTGGTTGCCTCAAATCTTATCCCCACTGCCTGTGGTAAGATTCAGTCATAAAGTTGCTGCATTCCCCCACATCCTCTGAAATCCATATTCCTCTTCACCTCCCAATCTCTGTCATTCTTGAGAGTACGTCTTTTTTTTTTTTTTAAGTACAGTAAACTTCCGATAATCCGGCACCTTTAGGACCCAGAGGGTGCCGGATTATCAGATATGCCGGACTATCAGAAGGGGGGGCTATGCGGGGTCTGGAGTGGGGTTGGAGCGGATGCCACCCCAGACCCCCCATAGCCTCCCCTTACGATAGTCCGGCTCTGCCCCGGGGTCCCTGATTCAGCTGCTGCTGGTCAGTTTCAGCAGCAGCTGAATCGGGGTTGCCTGCAACAGAGCAGCTGGGGTGCTGCCGGGTTGGTCCCGCAGCGCCGAGGGGCAGCGCTATGGCACCAACCCAGGAGCACTCTAGCTGGTCTTGGGGACGCCTGCAACAGAGCAGCTGGAGTGCTGCCGGGTTGGTCCCACAGCGCTAAAGGACGGCGCTGCGGGACCAACTCGGCAGGACCCCAGCTGCTCTGCCCCAGGGGTCCCCGATTCAGCCGCTGCTGAAATAGATCAGCGGCTGATTCCAGGAAACCCGGGGCAGAGCTGCTCTGCCCGGGGCTTCCTGGAATCAGCCGCTGATCTGTTTCAGCAGCAGCTGACTTGGGGACCCCTGGGGCAGAGCAGATGGGGTCCTGCCGGGTTGGTCCCGCAGCGCCAAGGGGCGGCGCTACGAGACCAACCCCGCAGCACCCCAACTGCTGTGCCCCAGGCGTCTGGATTCAGCCTGCTGGTGAAACTGACGCTGCTGGTCAGTTTCAGCAGCGGCTGAATCCCAACGCCTAGGGCAAAGCAGCTGGGGTGCTACCGAGTTGGTCCTTTGGTGCTGCGGGACCAACCCGGCAGCACTCCAGCTGCTCTGCCCCAGGCGTCCCCAAGTCAGCCGTTGCTGAAACAGATCAGCGGCTGATTCCAGGAATCCCGGGGCAGCGCTACGAGACCAACCAGGCAGCACCCCAGCTGCTCTGCTCCCGGCTTCCCCATTCAGCTGCTGGTCAGTTTCAGCAGCAGCTGAATGGGGGAAGCCTGTTCGGCTGCCCCAGCACTTCCGGGTTCCTGATGGTGTCGGACCATCAGGAGTCCCGGAGCATTGGATGCCGGACTAATGGAGTTTTACTGTACTACTTCTGCCCCATCTGCCCCATCTCCCAGGCAACGAATATGCCCATCAGTACTGCACCTTTTCAGAGGAGAGCTACAGTTCCCTCCAGGTGTCACCTGCAGTGTTCTATCCCACCGAATACAAGGGTAAATTGAGGTAGCAACTTCAATAAAGGGGAGACCGGGGGAGGGGGGAATCATTTGTCCTTTCAGTCATCCTGGGCAAGATCAGATGATAGCTTTATATCCAAATGGATTTTGACTTAAAAAGAGCATAAAATATAGCCTATGAAAAACAGCTTATGAAAACAATTTGGTGAGAAGAGACACTAACAATGGAGCCAAGGGCCAGAGATGAGAGAAGAAAAAGAGTGCTTATTGGTCATTTCTGGGACATCATGGAAGTTAAGGCAGGAGACTGAAATTGGAGAACACAATGAGTAATTGGTTATAAATAAGAGCTCACAGATGGTTTTCTTTAAAGTGGTTTGGTGATCTGTAGAGAATTTCTGGAGAAAAATAAAAGTTCTTCATACAACAGGGCTCTAAGATTTCCAGTAGGGATGTAAAATCCCATTTAATTACTTAACCGGTTAAACATTAAATGTAACCAGCTAACTGGGGGCAGATAAGGGGACTCTGCAGCACAGATAGGGGGCTGCTCCAGACCAGTTGCTTCCGACTCCACTCTGAGCCAACAGCTCCCAACCTGTGTAGGCTAGGAATAGGCAGCCTCTCTGTAGCAGCCTTCCGCTTGCAGTGGACCGTGGGCTGCTCCTGGGTTACATTACCTGGTAAGTATTACCCATTGAGGATAGTGCTTACTGGGTAACCGGTTACCTGTTCACATCCCTGATTTCCAGCAAGATCAAATTCACTCCCTGTAATCTGAAGGTTAATATATCCCTTGCGGCAGACCGAAGGTAGTGGGTACAGGAGTTTGGTGGAGGGCAGCTACACAGGTAGTTGGGTGAGTAGGTTCCTGTTCCCTGAATAGGCTGCCAAAAACTGCTGCTCAACAACCAAGACGGGGGGCACCTGAGACTCATTAAGAGCCAGCCTGCAACAGCAGCCAGGTAAGGCCTGCTGGTCCGCAATAGAAGACTTCCCTCAGGTAAGGTGGAAGAAGGAGAGGAGGGATGGACTGGAGAGTAGACACACAGAGTGGAAGCAAAAGTATAGGTTGCAAGCAGGAGGGGGTTTTCTCCAAGATGCCAGAGAGAATCTACTGTGGGAGGAGTTGGGGAAATAACCCAGGGAGAGGCTGCTATTCTGTGGGGATAAGGCAAGATCCCCACTAGTGGCTGCCAACTAGAGCCCTGGGCCAGAACCCTGAATAAGTGGGCAGGGCCACCACCAGGGAAAAGGGGACCTTAGGACTGCAGAAGGGTTTTTCCTTCCAAGCTAGTGACTGGCCTATGATAAAAATGGCTCATGAAGCAAGGAACACACACCTCAGAGAAATAAGAGGCAGTAGGAGGGTCACCACAAGCCTCTGAGACATACCAAAAAACCTGCCAGGAAGCGCAGGACCTAGGGGGCACAACCAGAGCTCCACCACACCCTATAAGATGAACATCAGCAGAAATCCATACTTTAAGGGTAGTGCATACAAGTCAAGTTCATCCATGGTTTGGTGAAATTCCACTCTCCATCTGACACATTTTACCCTCAGAACAAGAATATATGGCTATGGATTTGGTGTTCCACATCCATTAGCACTGTGACTACATTGTGCTCTTTGATACACAAGGGAGGTCTTGAGAACATGTCAGTTCTGAATAGTGCAAAAGCACAACAGAATTAAACAAATCTATGACACATAATAGTAATATTAAGTAGCTGAAAACTTCACTGTACAGCATTTCCAAGCAGCTGGAAGATTTCTCTTAAACCCTGCACTGACAGTCTGGGAGAGCTGGATGGGGTCTTTCAGTTCTGACCACAGTTCTGAGGCCCTGTAACAGAAGACAGAGCCAGACATGATAAAATCTCAAACACCTGTCCCCTAATGAGGGAGCTTTTTAATAGAAAGCTTCAATGACCATAAAACACTGGGAATAATCTATGATTTGCAGCAGCTTCCACCATTCCAGCTTCCTTCTCTTTCATAAAGGGGAAAATTAAAGCGAACAACAACATTTTACATTTAAAAAGGATTAGTTTTGAGGGCTGTATCTCCAAATTGTGCAGTGAAGAGCACAGGGAAAACATGATGGCTTGCTCACCATGACTGTGACGAGCTTACTTTCAGCTCTTAGCAGTCAGTTCAAGCAAGGATCTGAATGTGTGGTCTGTGCATTCCCATTGCTTTCAATTGGTTTGCACAGGTTTAAGAATTTGATAGCCCACACTGTTGGTGGTGCTTAAGGACTTCTACAGTAATATCTCTGCAGCACCAGGAGGAATAAAATACTATTAAAAATCTTATTTTCATCTGAAGAGTAGGCAGGAATACCTAAAAGCAGACAAACAACCGTGCATGTGCGCACGCGCGCGCGCGCGCACACACACACACACACACACACACACACACACACACACAGAGTTGAATAGAAAAGTGTGGTGTTACTCAGTACCTTTTCAGGGTAAAAGCTATGCATTTAGTGAAGGCCCTAGTACCGAATAAACAGGTCATTAGTATAAACTAGATATACACACCGTTGGCCTCTGGGTGGGTCATGACCTCAAAGACTATTAAGAGGAATAGAGGCAGAGTTTTTGGTGAAATTGGGGGAGGGGGCAGGGGGGGTTAAGCAATTTTACAATTGCCCTGATAACAAATGCAAAGTCTGATGCAAACACCATACTCTAGCTTGGATATATCAAAGTCCTTTCCTGGTTATTAGCCTAATAATGTAAGAATGTTCTCTAAAATGCATAATCTGAGGATCTCATCTAGTCTAACCCTGAGGAAAACTTCCCTTCAAAATAAAAGAAAGTGCCTTGGTAAAAACACTAAGCTACTCCTGGGACTATTTGCGGTTTTTGTGCCTCAAAAAGGGGCTCACAAGGAAAAGAAGATCAAAAGTATTTATACTGTAACATATTTGGAATTTGCTGCTTTGCTTATATCTAGCAATTTGTATGGCTTCATTCACAACGTCGTGCCTTTTACTTGATGCGCTAGGTGGGATTTTGTTTTTTAAACACTTTCTTTTCCTATAGTAGAGTACCATTAGGTTCTCTATTTTCACCATACAAATATACATACAGCAAAGGTGACAATAGTTAGAGCATAGTTTGCCCTCATCAAAGCCAAAAGTGGAATCTTTTAAGTCTAAAGAAGGTAATCAGCCTTAGCCTAGTAATTGGGGGGAAAAAGCTTGGTTACCAAGAAGACAGGTCAGGAGGACCACTCAAATTTGGGAATCTTCTCATTAACAGAGTTTTTTTGCCTCACTAACACTCTTCATTTTTGGTACGCTGTTGGTCAGTAGATCTTCACCAAATCATAAGGTCTGGAGACATATGAGTCCACTATAGCAGAGAATAATTTATACCTCTTCCTGTGATAAGCAAAGGCAAAAATAGCAAAGTCTTGTCCAGCAAAATTGTTCTCAGCAGTGGGAAATCCAGTGGATCCAGCTTGTTTTTATTGTGTCACTATGCTCTGCAGTAATGGTAAGTAGCTTAGCTAGTGTTCTGTGCATAAAATTAGATATACAGGCAGTCCCCGAGTTACACGGATCCGACTTATGTCGGATCCGCACTTACGAACGGGGCTCTCTCACCCCGGAGCTCGCAGGCAGCGGGACCGCCCAGAGCGCAGCGGTCCCACCACCTCGACCTCCGGGGCGAGAAAAGCTGCTCCGGGTGCCCCTGGTCTGCTGGGGACCGTCTCCAGCAGACCAGGGACACCGGGAGCAAAGCCGCAGCAGCAGCGGGGCCCCGCGCTGGGGACCATCTCCAGCAGACCAGGGACACCCAGAGCAAAGCCGCAGCGGCGGCGGGTGCCGCGCCTCTGAGGCTTTGCCAGAGAAAAGCCTCAGAGGCGTGGCACCCCGCCGCCGCTGCGGCTTTGCTCCCCGTGTCCCTGGTCTGCTGGGGGGGGGGGCGCAGCTAGTGCTCCCCCCCCCCCAGCAGACCAGGCTTTTGTTGTGGACCCTGGGGTAGAGCAGCTGGGGTGCTGCCGGGTTGGTCCTGCAGGGACCTACCTGGCAGCCCAGCTGTTCTGTCCCAGGCTCGAGATTCAGCCGCTGTTGAAACTGATCAGTGGCTGATTCCAGGAAGCTGGGGGCAGAGCAATTCTGCCTCCAGTTTCCTGTAGTCAGCCCCTGGTCAGTTTCAGCAGCAGCGGCTGAATCTGGAGCCAGTTCTGACTTACATACAAATTCAACTTAAGAACAAACCTACAGTCCCTATCTTGGGACTGCCTGTAGTTCATAATCTTAGGTTAACTAACTGCTTGAGTCTTCAAAACTGTGCTGGGAACCTTCTTGTGAGATTAATGTACTTTCTATTTCCTGGACAGGAAATATTACAAAATGAGAATTTTTGCTGATGTTTCAGTTGAGGTTATGGCCCAAGTCAAATGAGGGACCCATTCTAATCCCTTTGGCTACGTCTACACTGGCCCCTTTTCCGGAAGGGGCATGTTAATTTCAGCTATCGTAATAGGGAAATCCGCGGGGGATTTAAATATCCCCTGCGGCATTTAAATAAAAATGTCCGTCGCTTTTTTCCGTCTTTTAGAAAAGCCGGAAAAGAGCGTCTACACTGGCCCCGATCCTCCGGAAAAAGCGCCCTTTTCCGGAGGATCTTATTCCGACTTCCGGAAAAGGGGCCAGTGTAGACGTAGCCTTTGTGTTGATCTTGTGGCAAAAAGGAAAAGGAAAGCTGGTGTACCAAGCCTGTGTTGGGTATCCTGAGAGATGGGATATCCTTGGATGGCATAGAGATAATTTAGGAATGAAGTACATTCCAAGACTCATAGTATGTAGCTTTCTTTCATAGAAAAGCCCATCAACAGAAGGAAGGAAAAGAAAAACATTTACTCTAATAGTTTATTTATGTGAAGCTATGCTGGAACAAAAACACTAGACGGGTGAATGAAAGACAGTGCTTGTGTCTGCATAAAAGCGTTGTGGTGTTAAGAGAACTTAAGACACACATACAAACATGCTAAGTACTTTCCAATTTAAAGTAAAATGAAATTTATAACAATAGACTAAATTATATTATCCCTAAAAGAGCAAAATTGTCACTGAAGTTATTCCTGAGTTTTGCTCAAATTTTAAAGCAATTATTTTGACTGAAATAATTAAATGAATTACTAAGTATTGTAATATGAAAGAACATAGCTAGTTATGTGCATACTATCTCTTATAAAGATTCATAGAAATGACCTCAAGAGATCATCTAGTTCTTCTTCCACTCTCCCCTCCCCCATGCTGAAGCAGGGTCAGCATACCTAGACCATTCCTGACAGGCATTTGTCTAACCTGTTTTTAAAACCTCCAATGAGAGAGATTTCACAATCACCTTTGTCTGTTCCAGTGTTTAACTATCTTTGGATGTAGAAAGTCCCCCCCCCCCCCCACAACTGCTAGCCTAAATCTTCTTAGTTGCAACTTAAGATCATTATGTTCTGGTCTGAGGGCTGTTCTATGGGTATATCTTCTACACTGCAGGCTCACAACAAAGACGTGGTAGAATACATATACTTCACATACCCGCTAACAGTGTAGCCCAGTGGTTTTCAACAAGACCCAGGATTGGGTCGTGGAATGTCAGGCAATGGGTCTCATTGCTCAGAGTGATCAGGTGACCAGTGGGGGGTACTAAGGGAGACTCCTTGCCTGCTCCGGCTCTGCAGACTGCTCTGTGACCTAGAAGCAGCCGGCAGCAGGCCCGGTTCCTAGATTAGGCGGGGGGAGGAGAGCGAACACACGATTCCACGCACTGTCCCCGCCCTGAGCACTGGCTCTCCACTCCCATTGTCTGGGAAGCTGCTTCTGGCTGCTTCTAGGGTACAGCACGGTCTGCAGTGCCAAGAGAGGCAGGAAGCCTCCCTTAGTATCCCTGCTGCACTGCTGAATGGGAGCCACTCAAGGTAACCTACTTCTGCCCCAGCCAGAGCCCCTTCATACACTCCAAAGCTCTTGTCCTCATCCCCACCCCACAGGCCACGCTTGAGTCAAATGATGTTGGGTCACAGGCATCAACAATTTTCTTTAACTGGGTCATTAGGAAAGAAGTTTATGGTTTTCAAACAATAAAAGACATGCCACAATTCCCATAGCTCTCTACATAAGCACAGCACAGCATGGCATCCTGCTGTTTCCCCACTGTCGGAGTTCTTCCCCCTGAAGCGAAAGACTCAGGTAGCCGGGAGAAGCTCTGATTGAGGGGAGGAAGTGGCGAGAGGGTCCTACAACTGCCTTTTGGTGGTGCCTTGCCCTGCTGCAGAAAATGGCAGCTTACTACAGTGGAGAACCAGCTCTGGAGCTCCTGGAGCATTTCCCTGCCAACTCTCATCTGCCAGAGTGTTTTCTTGTCACATGTAGCTACACACCATTTGTGTATGTAGCTCTCTTTTCACTGTGGCATGGAGCTACATATACCCCGTAGGCTGCCAACAATGTATACTGTAGACATACCTTATGTTACAGACTTTGGCTGGTTCCTAATAGTCACAAAGAACTGAAAATTCAGTCCAGAATCAGCAGGAGCCTGGTATTTCAACTACTGTACACTCATTCTTTTCAAAGCACACCCTCTTTACTGTACTATCATAGAATACTAGAACTGGAAGGGACCTCGAGAGGTCATTGAGTCTAGTCCCCTGCCCTCATGGCAGGACCCAGTACTGTCTAGACCATCCCTGACAGACATTTATCTAACCTTCTCTTAAATATCTCCAGACATGGAGATTCCACAACCTCCCTGGGCAATTTATTCCAGTGTTTAACCACCTTGACAGTTAGAAAGCTTTTCCTAATGTCCAACCTAAACCTCCCTTGCTGCAGTCCATTGCTTCTTGCAATTGAAGCCCATTGCTTCTTGTCCTATCCTCAGAGGCCAAGGAAAACAATTTTTCTCCTTCCTCCTTGTGACACCCTTTTAGATACCTGAAAACCACTATCATGTCCCCCCTCAGTCTCCTCGAGTATGTCTACATTACCTCACTAGTTCGAACTAGCGGGGTAATGTAGGCATACCGCACTTGCAAATGAAGCCCGGGATTTGAATTTCCTGGGCTTCATTTGCATAAGCGGGGCGCCGCCATTTTTAAAACCCCGCTGGTTCGAACCCCGTGCAGCGCGGCTACACGGGGCACGAACTAGGTAGTTCGAACTAGGCTTCCTAGTTCGAACTACTGTTACTCCTCATTTCATGAAATGAGCCGCGCTGCACGGGGTTCGAACCAGCGGGGTTTTAAAAATGGCGGCGCCCCGCTTATGCAAATGAAGCCCGGGAAATTCAAATCCCGGGCTTCATTTGCAAGTGCGGTATGCCTACATTACCCTCCTACTTCGAACTAGGAGGGTAGTGTAGACATACCCCTCCTTTCCAAACTAAACAAGCCTAATTCTTTCAGTCTTCCCTCATAGGTCATGTTCTCTAGACCTTTAATCATTCTTGTTGCTCTTCTCTGGACCCTCTCCAATTTCTCCACATCTTTCTTGAAATGCGGTGCCCAGAACTGGACACAATATTCCAACTGAGGCCTGGAATAGAGCGGAAGAATGACTTCTCGTGTCTTGCGCACAAAACTCCTATTAATGCATCCCAGAATCATGTTTGCTTTTTCGCAATAGCATCACGCTGTTGACATATTTAGCTTGTGGTCCACTATGACCCCCTAATCCCTTTCTGCAGTACTCATTCCTAGACAGTCACTTCCCATTCTGTGTGTGTGAAAGCAATTGTTCCTTCCTAAGTGGAGTACTTCACATTTGTCCTTATTAAACTGGCAACAGGTAGGGTTTAGGGTACGTGAGCTCCTGCATCAGGTTTTATGGCACTACAGCATTTCCCTTGCACTGGTGTTATTTATTCTCCCAGGAAGAATTAGATAAATTTTGTGGCCAAAGTGAGCCAGAGGTGAGGTGTGCCACAAATTAGCCATACTGCACCAAATGATCAGACACATTGTATCCTATACCTCTTCTTCATCTACTAAATGTGTAATTCTACCAAAAACACAAACAAGGTTTGTTCTCTCATGTTCCCTCTCTTAAAAGAAACTGGAAAACAAACAAAAAAAAATCCACAAAATGATTCTATGGATAAAAAAATGCAAACAGCTCAGGGAAATCAATTTGCTGTGTTTGGCAGACCTGGATAAAAGTAGGCAAATTTATTAGAAATTCCCTACCACACTGAGTTAAAACAATGCATTGCAGATAAAATACCTTTTTCCTGGTTTTTAAATCAGGCTTCAAAAAAAGGAATCACTGATGGAATTAAACATCTCTTTGGCTAAGTGTCTATGCCAGACTATTTATAAATGTTCTGACTAGATCCTCAACTGCTTATAAATAAGAATAAAAATGAACATAACAGGTATACTTTATCGTTTACTTTCAGTATGTGAAACCTCACTACAGTCTTCTGCAGTTAACAGACCTATTAACAATCACACTTTTAAGCACAGTCAGCCATTGCTCAAAACAACAAAATAAAATTATTGGACATTTGTTTTCATAGCCATTTCTTTGCCAAAAACAGTGCACTAGTAAAGCAAACAAAAAAATATGGGCATACAAATATCTTAAAAAAACTAAACTCAAAACTATGTCAAGGTTAATGCTATATGTGCAATTTTCTGTGAAACAGTCTTATACTGTTGCATAATAGTGGCCACATGGCTCATTTCATTTTTATTAAATAAATCCTTCTCTCGCTCATTACTTTTTGGTGGAAACAATCATAAATTGCTGAATGATTTGAGGATTTATTCCTAATGGTTTTTCTTATTTATTCATCTATGTGACGTTCATTTATAGTGCATCAAGGCTGAGTCTTTACTTTCTCTTTTCCCAGAAATACCAGAAATTCTTCTGTAAAATAAACAAATATCTGTCAAGAATATCTGGAACTACAGAGGCTGGGAGAGATCAAAGATTCAAATCACTAATAGGCACTGTGTGACCTTCCAAGGTGTCACAGGAGACCAGATTTTTCAATACAGAGGCAACTCAACAGAACAAACTAAAACAGTAAATAAAGAGAAGCGTCTTTTTTTAAAAAATAATAAAAAAGGAGTAGCTGTCTGCATTTGTGCTATCTTTCTAAGCCAAGGCTACCTCAGCAATCCAAAGACTAACATCTATTTTCAGGATTTGAATTTATTTTCTAAGCTACAAAATGCAATACACAATGGTTCATGATATGGGGGGAAAACAGTTTTTAACTAAAAAGCTAACCAAAGAAATTTATGCAATATAGGAATTAATAAACAAAGAATCGCAAATGTTTGTTAGCATTTGCTTATTTGCCTATTACAAATAGTTAATATTCACTTCAGTAACTAGTGCTTTTGGGTTTTGTGGCTAAGAAGAAGAGGAAAGTATATAGGACTAAATTATTTATTTTAGACATTTTGCTGTGCATCCCCTATTAATTTTCCCTCACAATAAAGTTTCTTAGTGGTATTTACTATCTACACTCTGTGCCTACCACACAAGCACAACAGTCACAATTCCTACATTCACACTTTGATTCAGGCAGATAAAATCAACATTAACTGTCAGCATCCAATAGGAAGAAAATACATCTTACTTGTACAACTTTCTATCTAGCAGGTAAAAACTCAATTTAAAAAAAATAATATTTTTTACTTTCGGAGCATTTTTCATCAATGGATGGCTAAGTGTTTTAGAGAGATCTATACGATCTGCATTTTATATATGTTAAGTATCATCGTGCTACAATCCTTAATATTGTTTGGAACCCCTAATGGTACTGTCTAATCTATGCCTTTTCTGACACACACATGATCTTGGATGGATACATATCCCATAACAATTTTCTATAAATGTATTAGTAAGAATCTAGCTTTGTGTTTAGAGACACAGGTACAAGCCTGGAGATATCAGGCCAATCCAGTCTCTGTTAAAATCCATCCCACTGTATAACATTTTTCAATCTTTCCACTATGCTATAGACTAGTTTTTCATCGATAGTTTGTTGTACAGAAATTAAATACTAAGGGTACATCTAGACTACAATCCTCTGGAGACAGAGGCAAGTAGATTAGGCATAGGAAAATGAAGCGGCGATTTAAATAATCGACGCTTCATTTAAATTTAAATGGCTGCCGTGCTGAGCTGATCAGCTGTTTGTCGGCTCAGCATGGTAGTCTGGACGTTCCGCAGTCAACATCAAAAGCATTTGTCGACCTCCCAGGTATGCCTCCTGAGATGAGGTTTACCTGGGAGGTCGACAAATGCCTTTGATGTCGACTGCGGAGCGTCCAGACTACCATGCTGAGCAGACAAACAGCTGATCGGCTGTTTATTTAAATCGCTGCTTCATTTTCCTATGCCGGGTAGCCTAATCTACATGCCTCTGTCACCAGAGGCATGTAGTCTAGACGTACCCTAATTGGTGGAGGCCTGGAAATTCAAAATGAAGGTTGATATTCCTAACTCCTGTACCTCCCCTTTGCATACTCCTTAAACTTACACCCCTTTGTCTCCTGATGAGTTTTGAATGGGGCATAAAAAAAAAGTAAAAGAATGTGCCAGTTTTAAAGCAAAACTAAGCTCTTATTTAAACAGGGATTATGTTTAATAGGCAATTTGTATTTTAGAGGGTTTACTCATTTCCAAGATATTTGTTTAAAGGTGCCTTAACCTTGACATAAATTGTGCCAAACATCTGCATACATTAAGTTAAAGGGTTAATAATTAAACCCTTTGGACAATCATGCTTCACAAAAAAGACAAGTATTTCTTTTTTCCTGGTATGACACTATATCTACTTGATTCCAGTTGTTCTACAGATACACAGATTATTTGATATCCACTCTTTCTAATGTATTATTTTAAAGATCAAGATTGTATAGTTGTTATAACACCACCACCATCACCTCCCATCTCCTAAGCGTCTATTTCTTCCTATTGTAACTATGATCGCTTGTATAAGATGGTAAGATCAAAATCTGAGACCTTGGGATTGTGAGCTGTGGCAAAATCCTTTTCTATAACACGCATATTCTTTCCTCCACCCCCTTTGCTGGGAACAGGGCAACCTTTATTACATTTTTTTATATATATTTTACAAGGTCTTGACTCTGACATTGATTTCCTATCTGCTTCATTGAAAAGTGTTGAGAATTAACCATTTGTGGATAATAAAAACAAGATTATGCCAAATAAATTATAGGTATTCCTCAGTCAAAAACTATTTTTCTCTTTTGTTCAGTACATAGAACAAATTAAATAAACAAACAAAAGCTTACCCAGACAAGTTTAAATATTCACAGAATAAATATTAATGGATGAAAATCAGCTACAGTTTAGACTAGATGACATGCTATCAGTAATTTCAGATTTTCCTGTTAAAAGAAACACACACACACAAAAACAAACTTACAGCAGCTAAGCGACTTCCCTAAGGAATAGAAATCTTTAATTTATTAGTAATTTTTCCTTTTGTCTTTTTCAAATATTTCACTCACTGTGTTAACTTTGATATCAAAGTTGAACAGCCCAGAATTCTTTTCAGATAGAGAAACATTACAATGATAATAATTTGGGAAGCCAAAGTCCATTTTAAAATGGTCCATTCAGTCCTGTAGTGACTGCACTATGATAGCTGACCACATTTGGCAAGGCTTAGCCTTTCATTCAGACAAAAGCAAGCATTCCAGATAAATCAGCACTTTTTGCCATCAGACTCATAAAACCTTTTCTCAACGTAGATTTTCAAGAGAACCCTTTAAGATTTTAGGATGCTGCTCCTTTTACTAAGTAACAAAATACACCCTATGGTGTCTCATTGACCCCACTCAGCCGTCCTTTGACCTCTTCAATTGTTGTTGCCTAACTTCAGGGGCCACAGAATTTGCCTCCCATATCAAAAAAAGTCTAATATTGCTTCCTCCTAGCACCTGGTGAAACAAAATGCAACAGGCTTCCCCCCCCCCTCCCCCCGCCCTCCCAGGCTACTACTATGTTCCAGATGTTCCCAGCTACAATGTTACAGAGAGCAGGTTTTGATATCTGTGTGGTAACCATGAAGCAACAATTAGGACCTGGACTGTGGCAATGACCCTCCTGTTATACTGGGCCTCAGTGCAGCCCTTGCCCCAAGGATATAACAGGTCATAAAGCAGGAATAGATCTTTGGCCTCCTGGAAATGCTGGGTCACTTAAATACAACAAGAAACGATAGGAGTCCAGTGTCCTATTTTGAATAAGCCAAGCCTCTCCCAATCACAGCAACATCAGAAACATCAGAAAATACTACTGTGAAGCTCTCAGCTGGAAGTACACATCTATTTTTATAAGCCATAACTTTCAACTAGAGGACTCAAATTCTCCACCCCCATTGTTTTAACACTTCTGAGATTGCAGAAAAAACATACAGTGAGTGTGTGTGTTTAATATACACACCTACGAATATAATACATGATATATAACTTCCTATGCAGTTATTTGACTACCAGAGTTTGGAAACTTGCAAAGTTCTGAGGTCAAACATCAAGCAAGGAATGGCAGTGGAATCAAACAATTATAATAAAGTAATAAAGTTGAGGCTATTTTAATACATAGAAAAGCAAGTACATAGAAAAGAAAGTATTTAGAAACAAAGTCTTTTCTAGTGAGCATTTTTAAATTAAGTGAATGAATTTTAAAAAGTTTTTGGGAGAGGCTGGAATAAGAGCATAACAATTGTTAAGAAATAAAACTTTTACAGTTGCAGTTTCTCAAAACACAGTTTTAAAAAGTTGATATTTAAGACAAAAGTATACAAAAACAAACATCATATATTCCACATTATGAATGTGGTAAGTACTGTACCTTCTTGTAATCCTTTTAACCTTTTTGAAATACATTCATGATTAAGGGTTTTAGCCAAGAGTTTAGGGAAATCTGCTGCCACGTTATCTAGGTCTTTAAAGTTCTTAAACCTGCAAAATAATGAAGGAGGGGGAAAAATAATTGATGGCAGTTCAGATTCAACATATACAAATAGCAACAAGACATTAAAACCTGCCTCAACATGATATTAAAACCTGCTTATCAAAGTTCACATAGGGCAAAACTGGTCAATACAGAGATGCTCTCAGATAGATCCTGTTCTTAATTATATGTTTACAAACCCTACAGCACTCTTTCTTCACTGTGCACACAAGCTGACAAAAAAGAAAAATGTGGTGGTGTTTTTTAAATGGCCATATAAACTATATTGCACTTGCTGCAGCATGTTTGTGGCTCCTTTTGTGCCATTAAAGAACAAAAAGCATTCAAGTTCCTTTTGCAGAGTAAGGATCTGATCCATCACATTGTTACTAAGTGCAATGGCAGCAGGATCAGGGCCTAATAGTGGAAGACATAATCACTTAAAGGAAAATTCTCCAGGCAGAGATCAATACTTAGTGATAACCTAAGGAGTATACTATTGACACACAGTGCTTTTAAAATATACCTTTGTATGTGTTTTGGCATATATAATATGCATCAAAAATTATTTCCAAACAAAAATTAAGTCAGAGATGGATTGCTAATTTCTCCCTTCTCCCATACTCAAACAGCTACTGTAAATATAGTTTTAATACAAGAAAAATATCTAAATAGCCCAAGAGGATATCAACAGGGGCTGTAGCAACCAGTAAGTAAAAAACGTGATGTTTTAAAACACGTAATACAGTATGTAAAATTTATCATCAGGAGGGAAAGCCTTAAATAGACTTCTTGTTGACTGGCTTATATTTCACATACAAGCACTCCCTAGTCACTCCAGCCAATTCATTTTCTCTGTATTAATGGACCATACTCTTTCCTAACTGCTTGTAAATGGAAGATTCTCCTTAAAGCTGACAGCAGAACTTGGTCCAGTATTGTCAGGCAACTTATAATTGTATATGTTTAGAAAGCATGCTGATAATACAAAAATTAAATAAAAACGAAATAAAAGGGTTTTCCAACAATATAATTTTGTTTTTTTTCTTTTCTTCAATACTAAAAAAGGAATGGGCTGTTAAAGATTGACACTCTAGCTTATGGATCTTATTTTATCAGGATAAATGTGTTTTACTGTAACATGAAAAGCCTACACAACTCTTTTTTCCCCTGAATTATAGTTCTTACTGCACTACCTCGCCATGCTATTAGCCTAGCATGGATCATTTCTGATCAAATCATAAGAATCTGCACACACAAAAAAATCATGATTTTTTAACAGGCCCATGATTCAATTCAAACAGCTCTCAGATCTGAAATTGCTATTTTTTGCCACGTGCTGAACATTTCACCTGCTAGTAATGACATTTTTGTATTTTCTTCTAATTACACCCAAAGCTAAGACCTTTGGCCCTAGGCCACAGACCTCTATTGAGGCTGCACACATCCTCTTAAATGCCCTGATCCTTTGTTGTCACTCTTAGTCTTTCATCTATTATTTACATCCATTCAGAAGGGAGATACTCTACCATTTGTGAAGCTTTAAAGCTTCTAATCATCTTAATTTCTTCGCCTTTCAACCCATGCTTCCCCTCATGGACCAATGCCAAATAATGTGACAAAATCATTTTTCAAGCTTAGATCCCTCCCTACCCCTTGTCACATATGGGCTCCTCTGAACGTAAAAATTCACTTTGTTCTAATCGGATAGCATCTGCAAACTGGGACTTTTGCTTCTTTAAAAAAATAAATATTATATATATAATTTTTCATTCAGTTCAAAATGTCCAACTAAGTCAGAGAACTTATAACTTCTTTTTATATTAAACACTCTGAATTGCAAATTGCTCATTAAACAGCTTCATTTGCATCTCCAAAAGCAAAATTATTAATATTCTCGGTTACTGCTTGTGCACAAAATTAAACTAGCATTCAAGATAACAGAATGGGGGTGAGGGATACATGTACAAACATCCAAGGCAGACGGAGACACCAAGATAAATAAAATAGTGTCACAACCGGCTTTTTGGGAGGGCGGGGGGGTTGATGGTGGTGTTTTACTTTTTGTTTTGAGTATTGATATTTAAAATTTATCCTAAAGCTAGAATGAAAGCTATAACAAAAAAGCACAATTTCTTCCTCATAATCTACCACACTATTTTGACTGTCTGTCCCCCATATCCAAATAAAATCTAAAAGCTAAGCAAATACATTTTACCATAATATAGAAGACTTCCTCGGACCACTACAGCCACTGACACTCAGAATATGACAACATGTGATCAATCTTGGTTCTTTCTTCTATATTGCTCGGCTTACTCTTGATTTTTAACAGTGTTTCCTTGTTGTCTGTCCTCTCTGATCTCTGAATGCTCCCAACCCCCTTGCCTTTTCTTATTTTCACCATTTGCTTCAGCCAGCAGTTCACTTGAGACCAATCCATCTTATAATGCCTAAAGTGACAGATGCTCTTAGGAATGACCATACTGCTGAGTGAACAAAAGATAACATCACCTCTACGAACTCAAGGGAGAAATACAACTGCAACTTTAAGATGGGGTTGTCCTGACGGACACTGCACCATAAACCCCTCAAGTAAAAAAAGAATGACTGCAAAGAAACGGAATCTGACACAATCAAAGGCACAAAAGAGTACTCCCCCCTCCCATCCGCTGTTGTTGTCAATGGCCTTTTCACTACTTACTCTTATGGAAAGAGTCCTGTAACATTTAACCGTGATGAAAGCAATAGGTTTAAACAGGAACTAGATAGGACTCCATATAAAACTGCTCTAAATGCTCTCCAAATTGTAATAGAAAATGATGGTTTTTCAACACAAATTTTAAACCATACTATTGAGGATTATAGCAAGAACACAATTATTTGTTAATTAAATTTTACAGGATGGATTAAAACTTCTACGGAAGAGTGATCTATTAATAGAATTCTGGGGGACTTTTTCATAAAGACAATCTTCTATTCTGGAGAACCAAGCACGGGAGATACACACATGTCTACGAGAGAAACTGATCTCCTTCAAGTAACTGTTTTAATCCCAGAAGTATTAAATCTGTTTCACATATAACTATTGTTTACTACAGTTCAACAAAATTTAGACTAAGTTTCCCTGTACATTTTACAACAGATTTTTCAATTAAAATAGTGAAGAATAATTATTTTAAGAGATATTTCTTACACACAGTCCATAACATATCATGCAATTTCAATCTAGATTATAAACATCTGACTAACAAAATAAGCATAGCATTCACTACACAAAACTATGTGTTTTTCAAGAGAAAAAAAATAAAAACAATTCTTGGAGGTGCTAAAAAAATCTCTTCTGCAACAAGAAGAACTAAGTTATATTAACATCTTCCAGCCAAAAACTACCGAAAGAGATGATATTGACAAACTGAATTTTTCCTTTCTGATGGAAAAGGATGGTATAAACTCAGAGTCAAGGAAATCTTTTCCTTCTTTGCCATCAAGGTTTTAAAAAGCATCTTATGTTCACCCAGTAATGGCAAATATCCATCCGTGACTGCAGGATACAAAAAACACTGAGATCACATGAGCATTATACACAAAAACCATCTAAAAAACACAGAACAAAGATCAAGACGGGGGTCAACTAAGCCAACATCTTGTGATCAATAGTAACTCATGAAGAAGATTACATGTGATCTCAATGTGCATTTCTTTACCATATTCATCAGCTGTATAGCAATTTACAATTGGTATGCAGTGTGTAAAGAAAAAACAAAATAAAAAAATCCAAACACAAAACACTGTAATAAATTGTCATATGCAATGTGCTGCATGCCAAACATTGCTAAGGATTTCTTTTCCAATGATCAGAACAAACAAAGTTTTATAAAACAGATATCATCAGATGCTTCCCAACAAACTGAGGAGGATGTTTGTTGTTGTATGTGCACTCTTAGACCAGGTCTACACTATAAATTTATACTGATATAACATCACTCAGGGCGGTGAAAAATCCAAATCTTTGAGCAACAAAACTGTAATCGACCTCAGCCCTGCTGTAATCAGTGCCATGTTGCCAAGAGAAACCTGTCAACATCCTTCTCATGGAGGTGAATTAACTATGCTAAGGGGAGATGCTCTCCCATGAGCACAATAGTGTCTTCACTGCTTAAGCGCACAGCTGCTGCTGTAGTGTTTTAAGCACAGATCTGCCCTTTGGCTCAGACCTTGCATCAGGATTCACTAACACAGACCCCTACACTCAAACAGAGCCCCTTTGACTTCAGCAGAGGCAAGGGTCTACATTAGCAGAACCTGGGACAGGATTGGGCCCTCAATTCCCTAAGCTCTATTATAGGTAATCATTTCCACAGAGGGTGCCATGTAATGTGGTTTCATTTCCTCATATTAAGAGCCTCCAAAGTGTAGAGAGTTAAACAACAAAGGAAGGAAATTGTCTCTTTCTTCAATAAAAGCCACAGCCCAGATACCCAAGAGAAGGTGATGATTATCACCTCATCGAATTCCTCCCAAATAGATCTCATGAGGGTGAAGTTTGCCTTCCTACTGGGGATGTGAACGTATAACCATGTAAATGGTTACGTGATAAGCCTGAGTCATCGGCACCATTCATGGTCACGTGCACGATCCCACTCCACTCCTGGGGAGAAGGCTGCCACCCTGCGCTGCTGCCTCTGTATCAAAGGCAGCAATAAGGGGGTGGCAGCCAGCTCCCTGGGAGCGGGGCTGCAGACAGGAGCCAGTGCTACCCCATGCCGCTACCCCGATACTGAAGCAGGAATGCGGGGCAGCAGACAGCTCCCCGGAGGCAGCGCATGTAGGCTGCCAGGGAACCACTGCGGGTGCGTATAACTGAGATTTTCAGCAGTGATGCGTTCACACAATTAGCCACATTTTAACACCCCTACTTGCTACATGCTCCTACATCCTGTCCAGGATCCCTGCTTCTTTCACCACCCATGCTGTCAGCACTTCTGTTGTTGGCCAATGCCTCACATTAATCTGAGTGCTCGCTTACAAGGAGGAACTTTGCAGAAAAGCATCATTTGATACGTGTGATGAGGAGGGGGCTGCGTGGAATAAACCATGCAGTTGCCTTAACCCCCTGACCTGCCCAATGTACACCACAGCCCATGCAGATCTTGATCTAGGTAGACCTTTTTTCAGCAGGGAATGGGAAGAGAAGGAGTGTATCCAGTATGTGGAAGAAATAGGATGAAAACAGGACAGTAGAGGAGCATCCCTTCTCTGAACTGAGATCTAATTTTGCCATTTATCACAGTTTTGTCATAATCCATAGTATGAGGATTATTATTATTTTAAAACTTCCACTCTTGGTGGCATGTGATTACGTGAGAAATCCCAGCTTTCTTTTAAAAAAGATTCCAGCCCACATGATTATAAGAGTAAAACTTGACCTCTAAAAAGATTTTTTTTAAAAGCAGACAAACAACAACCAAAACTGATTATTTAATAAAACCTTATCATTGTAAAAATCTTAGGTTTTGGGGGAGGGCTAACTCATGATTTTCAATACTTTGATTTGTCAACACAGTGGATCTCTGTGCAGGATCCAGGCCAAAACTGAACTGAAGACTATCTATTTTTGATTCAGTAAGGCAGGATTTCATGCAAGTAGTCACTCACAACTCCTGAAGTTATCTGTTCAGTGGTTAAGCACAATAAAAAGGGAAAGCATTTGTAGTGCGTAAGCCATCAATTTTTCCAAAGCACTTATTTTAATCATTGTGTAAAAAGAAACAGATGGTCATAAATAACAGAAATAGACCTAAACCAAACCCCCTGGCTGTTAACCTTGCAAACATTTTATCTGGAAAGAGGAGACTAGAATATAGGAATCCAAAACTGCACATGGCAGGTCACACCAAAAACCTGGGTCCAAACACCATTGAATATTGGGGTGTGTGAAATTCAAATCTGAGGTTTGCAGCTTACCTGCGCTTTGACAAAATTAATACTAAAACAAACATATTGCAAAAATATTTTTATGACCACTCTGGTTCTGTGAAAGAAATGAGAATATGAAGTTTGGGGTAGTTTATTTGTTCATAATTTATTCCAATGGCTTTATGGCCAACGAGCCACTACAAAACTTCAAATTGTTTTTCATTACAATGAATATGTGTGTGCACATGTTTGGATTACACATGCTCACAATTTTTACAATATTTTACTTAGAAATCTATTTACTGACAAAACTAATTTGCACTTTTGGATAACTTATCTTCAAATATACTTCTTTATATTAAAACATATCTTAGTTAAAAAGGGGTTTTGATATGTTTCACTAGTACTGCTACATGTCAGTTTGCAAATGAATAATATGCTTTACAACATCTCTCTTCAGCCAATACCACTGAAAAGATGCCTTGAAAACAATCCAGACAATCTTAATATCTAATACGACAACAACGTGCCATTTTTATTCACACTGAACATTTTTAAATGCATATATTTAAAATCGGATCTCACCCCAATTAGACCAACAGCCTAGTAATAAGTAAGTGTAACAGCCTAACAACATTTCACTTACAGGTAACTTGTGTCATTAATACTAATTACTGACACTGAGGCATGACCTTGAATTGACAGCTCCATTAATGCAAGTCTTATTGGGGAGGGTTTCAAAAAGCCTTGATTAAATTAACTACTTTTAAACACAATGGGATCAATATGCATGCAGAGAATGTATGCCCCCATGGCAAGTTCTTCTTGCTTGATTGATCAAAAACAAAACAAACCCCACCCCAAAAAAACCAAAAACCCACACACTGGCTTTCCAGATCACAGCCGGTGCCAGAAATCCACACAGAAAAAAATCCATCAAAATGAAACTCTGAAAAGGTTTACCCTTCACCAAACCATTTGCACTTCAAAAAGTCCTTAAGTCCTTCATCTAAACCCCAGGGTTGAACCATTTCAAAAATGAGAGAGGAGACCAGTTGTAATTTATCTTCCTTTTGGCCTCTGGACTGTCTGCCAACTTCAGAAAAACATTCTGTAGCCTTGAATATGTACCATTTTATAAACAACTCTGATTCAAAACCTTACTTGCGTAATTTGACTCTTTCTGTCAGATGCACCAACTATCTATAAAGCAAAAGTTTAGCTTCAGCTCCTTGGCACAAAAGCTCATAAAAAGTCTAAAAGCAATTAAACATCAGGTGAACCAACAGGTTTGAATTTATATTTTAGAATACAGTTTGAATACAAAATAACAGACTTGATTCTGATCTCATACATGTGAGAATCAGCTGTTGCTCCACTGAAGTCAATGGAATTACACCAATGCAACACCTATGTGAACTCAGAGTCAGTCTCATTAAGATGTCAGCTAGCATAAACACACTTTCCACTTCATATTCATATCCCATCTTATACATGATGATTCAGGACACAAAATATTCAACTTTCAAAGCATTTCTCAAACTTCTGCACTTCAATATAGATTACCAATTCCAAGGAAAGTGGGGATTTCATGCATCACAAATCTCTGGGTGAATCACAAGGACCTTCTATGCAGCTGTCAGGCCACTAACCAATCAATTATTCTTAGTTTATATGTTCGACCCTCATTATTAAATATATCCTGTAACTGTATTTTTTATACAGTAACATTTTTCTTCAGTAAAACAAACACTAAACAGTGTTTCTGCTATTCTTTGATCAGAAATTCCAGCTCCTGCCATCCACTGTGATGCATAAAATTTGGAAAACTGTCAAGCACAAATTGTCTGCTATGAATGACACTTCCTCAATTCTTTCCTCCCTCCCCTCCCCGTTATATTCTTCATCACTAGGTAGTCGAGAGATGCAGTTAATCCAACCTAAGCCCTGATATGGTAAGCTCTTGGTTAGTGGAAGAACTCTTCCATTGACTTAGTCATCATCTGTTGAAGAGATGAGTTTACTCTAGCAATGGAAAAAATCCTATAGCATTGCTTCTGTAGAACTTGTAAAGAAGACAGACTAAAGCTACTTCTGTACTATGGTCAGGATCCATGCTCCGAGATTCAACAAACTGATCGCAGTTCTCTCTACATTCAGACCTGGTACTCTACCCCCAATATGGAGAGTAAGGTAAGTTGACAGAGGTGCACAATATACATGTAAATTTTACTGAAATGTGCATATGGAATATTAAAACTTCTGCTAAAGCCTAGTTATTAAAACATTTCCAGTTCCCTATGTATCACACGGGTTCACATTTCTAGTCTAGATATACAAAATTGTTTTTTTTAAAAAGGGATCCATCTCCCAGTGTTATAATCAGATATACAAAAGTACAAGGAATATTTATTGTTAAAACAAATGATAATTATAAAGAAACTCTGAGGATTTAAAAAGTAGCAATATATCTTTCTGTATACATTTATAAGCCTTGAACCAAAAGTAAATGGCTCCATAACAAATGGAATTTACTACATTTCTTACAACACAGCTGGTAAATCTGCTCTAAACATTGAACTCCTAAGCAATGAGGAGGAGACTATAAAAACACAAACAGAATATAGATTGTCTTTTAAAAGAAAGCTGGAAAAGCAAAACAAAAACAGACTACCCTGTGGATTCATTAGCAACCAGGGTGGCAGGCCATAGTCTAATTCCCATATAAAACCTCATGACTACCTGCAGAGCGTGAGAGTGCAAATCACATTAGTGGAGACACCAGATGACCAAAGAAAGCATTTGAGGCCTGGTAAAACCAGTCAACAAAAGGCAGCATTCCAGATGAATGCCATTGCTAGAATCAGTATTGTCAGATGCCTGGATTGATAACCCAAAAGCAGATTAGCTGCAGGCAACAAAAGAGTAGGATGAGAAACAAAGGGGTCATTCTGACACACAGAAATCATCTTCATTAAGCCATCTTAACTTTATGTGTAATTATAAAAACTGTTCTTACTTTAAGCGACATTTGAGCCGCCGAAGCTGTGATAGTGCAGAGACTTAAAGACAAGCTACTGAAGGTAGTATGTTCTTGACTGAAGCTAATTTACCAGGCAATTTTTTTGCTCTCCCTTTGAATCTTTGTGACATTTTAAAGATCTATAATGATTTTAAGATTGTTGTACAGATCATTTCAGTTTATTGTCTGACTCAGATTGCGGAGTTTGATAAGCAAATGATTCACTACATGCAAATACAACTAGAGGACTCCTCAAAGTACACAACTATTTTTTAGAGGGATAGCCGAGTTACTCTGTCACAGGAAAAACGTAAAACACAACAAATGGTCTGGTAGCACTTTAAAGACTAACAAAACATGTAGATGGTATCATGAGCTTTCGTGGGCACAGCCCACTGACAGAATACTTATGTAATGTGGGGAAGGCAAGATTCAGCCCATGGGGCTCGATCCAGCTTGCCAAGCCTTTTAATCAGGCTCACAGCCCACCCCACCAGGACCCTCGGGAATGGAGCAGCACCATGCCACTCAAAGCAGCTGGTGGTTCCATGTGGCTCTTTATGCCATGATCTGGGGAGGGAGAGAGCCAGCTTTTCACAATGCCCCTGCCCCAAGCACAATCTCTCAGCTCTGACTGGCCTGAAACCAGCAAATGGAAGCTAAGAGATTGTGTTGGGTGTGGGGGCAGAGTGTGATGCCTCCCTCACCCCTGTGCGCAGTGCGGAGAGCCACATTGAACTGCCAGCCACTTGGAGTGGTCTGGGGCTGCTGGCAGGCAGGAAACCTGCCTGAGGGTCCTGCTGGGTTGGCCAGAAGCTGCCTACGTAAGCACCTACCAGTAAGAGCCTGCCTCTGGCACTCCACTCTCTTCCATACCCCAACTCCCTGCCCCATGTCACCACCCAAACCCTCTGCACTTCCCTGTCCCAGTTCAACTCCCTCCCAGACCCTGTGCTCCCTCCTACATCCCTCCCCTAGGCCAGAATCTTGCACCCATCCCTCCACCCAGACCCTATACCCCAATCCTCTGCCCCAGGTCACAACACCCTCCTTCATACAAACTCCCTCTCACACCCTACCCATCTCCTCCACCCCAGTCACCTACCCTGAGCACCTTCTTCACCCAATCTCTGTTCCAGATCCCTCCACAATAAAGTTAGGCCCCTAACCATTTACCAAAATCTTTGAGCTTTCCCCCACCTCCCCATCAAAAATTATTGCCCTCCCCTGATGTAAACAGAGGTTCCTTTCCTTATAATGAATTCACTCTCTGCAGAGGTATGCACAGTACAAATGATAAAGGTCTGGAGACTAATACAGAAGACTTCCGATAATCCGGAACCTTTGGGATCTAGGTGGTGCCGGATTATCAAATATGCCAGACTATCAGGAGGTACTATAAAATGGTTATGTATATACTGTATATAAAGTGTTCTTAACCCTTTTTATTGTACATACTGTATACAATATACTGTAATGTTTTAGGTTTTTTAAAACCCTTTTTTACCCTTTTCGCTCAATTCAGCTGCTGCCACTGTTACCTTGTGACTCAATTTTTGCCGAAGCTCACTCACTAGGCTCTTGCCATTTTGATGCCGGACTATTGGATGCTGGACTATTGGAGTTTTACTGTACAGGCAGTCCCCGGGTTACGTACAAGATAGGGACTGTAGGTTTGTTCTTAAGTTGAATCTGTATGTAAGTCAGAACTAGCATCAGCCGCTACTGAAACTGATCAGTTTCAACCGCGGCTGAATCTGGATGCCAGTTCTGACTTACATACAGATTAAACTTAAGAAACCCAAGCGTCCCCAAGTCAGCTGCTGCTGAAACTGATCAGCGGCTGATTCCAGAAAACCTGGGGCAGAGCAACTCTGCCTCGGGCTTCCTGTAGCCAGCCGCTGGTCAGTTTCAGCAGCGGCTGACTTGGGGACGCCTGGGGCAGAGCAGCTGGGGTGCTGCCCGGTTGGTCCGGAGTGGCGCTGCGGGACCAACCCGGCAGCCCCCAGCTGCTCTACCCCAGGGGTAGGCAAGAAAAGCCTGGTCTGCTGGGGGGGGCACTAGCTGCACCCCCCCCCCCCCAGCAGACCAGGGAGATGAGGGTGGCGGGACTGCCCAAGTCCTCCACGGCCTTGCTCCGTCTCCCTGGTCTGCTGACCTGGGAGACCCAGAGCAAAGCCGCAGAGCATGCGGGCAGCGGGACAGTCCAGGCGCGCCACGGCTGTCCCACTGCTGGCGTGCTCCGAGGCTTTGCTCCCCATCTCCCTGGTCTGCTGGTCAGACCAGGGAGACGGGGAGCAAAGACACGGAGCACGCCCGCAGTGGGACAGCCCAAGCGTGCCTGGGCTGTCCGGCTGCACGCGTGCTTCAAGGCTTTGCTCCCCATCTCCCTGCAGACCAGGGAGACGGAGAGCAAAGCCGCGGAGCACGCCCGCAGGGGGACAGCTCAAGTGTGCCCAGGTTGTCCCGCTGCGGGCGTGCTCCAAGGCTTTGCTCCCCGTCTCCCTGGTCTGCAGGGAGACAGGGAACAAAGCCTTGGAGCACGCCCGCAGTGGGACAGCCCGGGCGCGCTTGGGCTGTCCCGCTGCGGGTGTGCTCCAAGGCTTTGCTCCTGTCCCCCTGGTCTGCTGGGGGGGGGGGGTCCAGCAAAGCCGCTGGACCCCCCCCCCCAGCAGACCAGGGACACCCAAGCAAAGCCGCCGCCTAGCAGCGGCTTTGCTCCCAGGCAAACAAGCAAAGTCACCCGGGGGCAGCTTTGCTCGGGTGTCCCTGGTCTGCTGGGGGGGGGTCCAGCGGCTTTGCTGGACCCCCCCAGCAGACCAGGGAGACCGGGAGAAGTTTTTCTCACCCTGGAGGACACAGGTGGCGACCCGCCGCCCGTGAGCTCCGGGGCGAGAAAAGCCCCGTTCGTAAGTGCGGATCCGACATAAGTCGGATCCGCGTAAGTCAGGGACTGCCTGTAGTAGGAAAAAGTCTGCCACAACACACAGTAAAGAACTCTCTCCATCAAAAACAAGTACAGACCTTTCACTTTATTCTCAAGAGAACAAACAACAGCTGTAGGATGGAAGGGAATTTTGGGTAATAATATGAAAAGTAGTAAACTACTCCGATTGCTTCAGACATCCTATCTATATTAAGTACTGCCACAGGCAGCTATGGGTAGTAGTACTGCTAGGGTTTCCAGAGCAGCGTGGGGTACTTAACCTCCTCTACTTAGGAAATTTAATACTGCTTTTTGAGCAGTGGTGCTAGCAGTGTAAACTAGCAAAGACACAGTGCATGGGATTTCACTAACTTAGCACTAAGCCTGCCTATTTTTTAGACTTTATACTGTTTATTGTATTGGCGCAGCTGTATTCAAATGTTGGTAAGACATTTCCAGTGTAGATAACTCTCAAGTTAAGGTTGAATCCTGGACCTCAGTTGACTTACAGGCTATCAGTAAAGGGGAAAGGTGGGGATAGGAGAAGAGGACTATCCAGATCTTCGTTCAGTTAAGGAGGCTTGAGGTAGAACAAGAAAAAGAAAACTAAAAGACCCGAAATACAAGAGACACAAGCCTGAATTTTCATTTATATTATGTGCCCTTTAACACTGCTTTAAAGTAGGTGCAAATTACATGATGTACCACTCCAAGACTCCTATATAGCATCAGACCAATGTAAGGAGGCCATTAATGTAACTCAGAATCAGGCTCACAGACTCCAAGCTAATTGAAACAAAGGGGCAATACAAGAGGGGCTGATAGATCTTCAGAGTACTCTATAGTGTGGATATTTGTCTCAAAGCTGCTATAACAGCAAATCCCAGGATAGGTGTGCCCCATTAGTGTAAAATGAGTCTGATACCAGTGTGACTTACTCTATAGTGTCGAACATTTGTACCTTGGGGGTTTGACAAGTGTAGCCACCCCAGTACTAATCCCGCCAGTACATGCGGGCTATGTATTGAGGAATAGAGAAAGATGGAAATTTTGGTAGGGAGATCCCGCTAAGTCTGCTAAGAGGTTGTCTACACATTGAGCTATTCCAAAATAGTTGTTTGTTTACTCCACTTTGAAAGTGGATCAAACTAGAATAAGTAAGATGATTCTAGAATAAGAGTGACCACACACCATGAATAACTGTTGTATTTTAAATTCTCGTGCTACTTTAATCCAAATTAATTTTCAAGTGTAGACAAACTCTGAGTTGAGAGAAGAAAGCAGGAATTATGGTATATTATTAAATGCTGGAGGGAAGGAAACTATTTGGCATGATTGTATGAGATAGTAGAATTAACTTCTGTTTTAAAAAAAGTAAGGAAAAATACTAAATACATAACTATTTGCTTTCCCAAGTCAAAGACTGAGCAAATGGACTGTTCTCATCTGGAGAAGCAAATTTTGTAAATCAAGAACCTTGTTTATAGTAACTTCTACTGATTTATAGACTTCAAAACTCTGACCAAGAAATTGGCTATTGTTTAACTCCTAGAACCAATGACAATTATGTCAGAAACAAAAAAGGTAACGTTATCAGATTTTATTCCAAAATGTTATGAACTATCCACCATCTGACAAGTCTAAAACCAGAACCTATTATATTTTCCAATTGTTTTAGGAGACATCTTTAACCTAATGTCATACTGAAATCAGAAATGCACTCCACTGACAATGTGCTGTACAAACATATTTCCAGTCCTGTGTTGAAGAATATGTGCAATACAGTGATCTGGATACAAATAGACTTGTAAGATCATGCACTTCATTGTAGCTTTTATATTCCGTACAGAAAATGGGGTGCTCTTTGGATGGGCGTGGTGCTGTCCTCTTAAACCCACAAGTGACCTTTGTACTGAGTCATCTCACAGGATTCTAAACAAAAAGGCAAACTGACTGACTTGTGATACAATAAATCATCTTTACTTAGAAGTTTCATTCAAGCAGGCCCCATATTCCAGCCACAAAAGCTTTTCTAAACAAGGCTTATTCAAGTGTATGTTCTTTGGAGTGTTCTGAGTTTCCTCATTAGAAAGTTATTCCAGCATAACAGACTGTTAGGACTTACCACTTCGTTACTGAATGCCTGTGCAGCAACACACAACAGTATTTTTAGCCAGGTCTGCTGTTAAAATGTGTTTCAGGAATTCTAGCTATTTTGACATGGAAACAAACTCCTGATTTACATTTGCTGCTTTTTCTTTTTGGCTGGGACTGTCACAGTTCAGTCCTTGGTAACTGGTTGAACTGGTGGGGGGGACACTGAACAGTTGTTAATGTCAGCAGTGCAGGCAGGAGGTCTCTGGCGGAAGATGTAAATACACTGATCAATTCCTAATTGAACTGGAGAGCTAGAACTGGATAAACACAAAGGCTATGTCTAGATTGCAAGCCTCTTTCGAAAGAGAGCGTCTAGACTGCACGCGGAACTTTCGAAAGAGCAAGCCGCTTTTTCGAAAGAAAGCACCCAGTGAGTCTGGATGCTCTCTTTCGAAGAAGCCCTATTTACATTCAAGAACGCCTTCTTTCGAAAGAAGCACTTTCGAAAGAAGGCGTTCTTCCTCATGCAATGAGGTTTACCGCCGTCGAAAGAAAAGCCGCATTCTTTCGATTTAATTTCGAAAGAACGCGGCTGCAGTCTAGACGCAGGTGAAGTTTTTTCGGAAAAAGGCTACTTTTCCCGAAAAAACCCCTGAGTCTGGACACAGCCCCAATGGCTCAGAGTGGAACAGAGGCCTGCACGTCTGGAGTGCTTCTGAGTTCAGACCAAGGGCAATGTGTGTGTGGGGAGGGGGGAGAAGGGCATACAAGGGGCTAATGTGCCCCAAACACCATGGCTGTGTCTACCCCTTTCCGGAAAAGGGATGCTAATGAGACCAGTCGGAATTGCAAATGCTGTGGGGGATTTAAATATCCCCTGCGGCATTTGCATGAACATGGCTGCCGCTTTTTTCTGGCTCGGGGTTTTGCCGGAGAAAAGCACCAATCTAGACGGGATCTCGCGGAAAATAAGCCCTTTTCTGGAAGATCCCTTCTTCCTACTTGAAAGGAGAAATAAGGGATCTTCCAGAAAAGAGCTTATTTTCCATGAGATCCCGTCTAGACTGGCGCTTTTCTCCAGCAAAACCCCGAGCTGGAAAAAAGCGGCAGCCATGTTCATGCAAATGCCGCGGGGGATATTTAAATCCCCCACGACATTTGCAATTCCAAAGTGTCTCATTAGCATCCCTTTTCCGGAAAACGGTGCCAATGTAGACACAGCCCATAGGTGGGAAGGGGCTGGCCAGGAGCTGTTGGGAGCCCTAGTGCAGGGCCTGGGGCCCTCAGAGGCAATCCGCCCCCAACTTACCAGCAGTGGAAGCAGAAGAAAGTGCCCCCCACCACTTTGCTCTCTAAGCAAATCCATTCCAGGGGAGGGGGCAGGACTACCACGCCCTATCCGAAGGGAAGCAGAGAGACGTCGTAGCTGGTAGAGAAAGAAGCTGGGTCACCTTGCTCTGCTTACCCCATCATTACCGGTGGGGTAAGAAGTGGGGTGGGGGTGGAGCAAGGGTGGGAAGAAGTGGGAATGGGAAGAAGGCAGGGAGGGGTGGAGCAAGGGCAGGGACAGGAAGGGCCTGGGATTGAGGAGGGTTGTCCCTGCCCGGTGGGGAGGGAGGGGTGGCTCATGTGGCTGGTAGGTCCCTGTATCCCCCCCCCCCCCCCCCCCTCGCCAGCTGCCTCTAATTCACACACAAAGCTGAGTTATAAATGGGCTATCGGAACCAAATTGTTCTCTACGTGAGAGTATGTTATGTACAAAGAAGATCCAATGGCCTGTCATTTAGTTTGCAGCAAGCTGGGATGTAAATCTGCCCCATGCCAGAAAGCCTTCCACTAAGGCTGTGTCTAGACTGGCAAGTTTTTCTGGAAAAATCAGCAGCTTTTCCGGAAAAACTTGCCAGCTGTGTACACTGGCCGCTTGAATTTCCGGAAAAGCAATGACGATCTCATGTAAAATCATCAGTGCTTTTCCAGAAAAACTATGCTGCTCCCGTTCAGGCAAAAGTCTTTTTCCGAAAGACTTTTGCGCAAAAGGGCCAGTGTAGACAGCAGAGATTTGTTTTCCGCAAAAAAAACCCCGATCGCGAAAATGGCGATCAGGGCTATTTTGCGGAAAAGCGCGTCTAGATTGGCCACGGACGCTTTTCTGCAAAAAGTGCTTTTGCGGAAAAGAATCCTGCCAATCTAGACGCGCTTCTCTGAAAATGCTTTTAACGGAAAAGTTTTCAGTTAAAAGCATTTTCAGAAAATCATGCCAGTCTAGACCTAGCCTAACTGTCTGGATGGCCCCTTCTGACTCAGACTAATAGTTACTTAGTGCATGTTCATCTAAAACTAGCAAAAGAGTCAGTTGCGGGGAAGTAGGGGCCATGTGAGCAGTTACTAGATGGCAGGCTAGTGCAGGGCAGATTTACAGCCCCGCTGAACACACATGCAATGATCACGCGACAGAAGGCAAAGGCAGAGTTGAGAAGGGGAAATCACTGTGCCCTGGGCAGCCAGTGAGCTGCACTGGTCCTGCCACTCCTTGGACAGGTGGGCTAGCAGGGAGCTGCTCCCAGCCTGGGCCCTTCATTTAACTGGTTACTCCATAAGCATGCCGGTAAGGTTAACATTTACCGGGTAACTGGTTATCCTTTTACATCTCAAATTAGAACACATACTCATGTAAAGCTGTGCAATGCTCCCTTCTAACATCCATGAGCTACCTGCTTTGTCCACTACTTGTAGGATTTACTGGAAAAGCAGCCTGTCCTTGTGGGGAGTTGGAGCCAGGGTGAGTTGGTAGCCCCTATCAGCTCCCCTGAGTTCCCTATAAGTTATGCACCTAGGCCAGTGGTGTAGCAAGGGGAGGTGGAGAGGCAGTCGCCCCAGGGCGCGCGCCATGCTGGGGGGGGCACCAATTTAGTCTCCCTCCACTCCCCCTGCCATCCCTCGGCTTGCCTACTTTTCCTCTGCCCACAGCTGCCGGCTGAAGCCTCCTCCCCGCCTCTCTGCCCCCAGCCCAACTCTTCTCCATCTCCGCTGGCAGGTTAGTGCGTGTGGGGGCCCAGCCCCAAACTGGAAGGGACAGGAGAAGATGCGGTACAAGCTCCTCCCCCTCCTCCCAGGGTCAGGCTCAGCTGTGGGCTAGGTTCAGGGCCCCACCACACGGCAGTGGAGGGAGCACAACATTTTCCTTTGCTGCCGGGGGCATAACACCCTCCCTACACCTCTGACCTGGGCAGCAGCTGTGCTCTAATTCATAGAGCCTACATCACTCAAGAGAGTGGATCAGGCTGCAGCTGGGATGCTCTGCTTCCCACTGCTGCAGTGAAGCAGAGTGACTTGCCTGGGACATGGTGGCAGGGCAGGCTGCTGCATCGCTCCACTTCTCAGAGTTCTTGCCACTACAGTGAGGAGGGGGCGGGGGAGGAGAGACAACCCCTGCTGCCAGTCCTAGGCTCCCCCTCCATGGTAATTCCCCAGGCTGCTGTGGACCCCACAGCAAACATCAGTATGGGTAACTGTCCTGTCCATAGGATGGTTGAGGTGGTCGCCACAGGGTCTCCCAGAGCGCAGGGTCAGAAACAGCTGCCCCAAATCATCCTATGGACAGGATGGCCCCACCTCCAGAAAGATCTTTTATCTGATGCTAGGTGGGGAGACTCATGCTGCAAGCCCCTTCTGAGTACTGCAGACTAACAGCGTGCACAAAACATCAGCAAATGAGAAACAGAACTGGGAGAGTGGCTGTGTGGGGGAGAGAAGGGGAGCGCACTTTTCAGTGTTGGATTGTCTGCTTGCTGTGAGGTCATGAACGAACACGAACACGAACACACACACGCTTCTCTCCTTAGTCCCTAGCTGGGGGAAGAGGAGGGGCAGACAAAGGTACTGCCTTTCCCTCTCCCTGTGCTGTATGATTCTCCTTGGCTTGCTGTTAGCTGATGCTCTGTTTGAAGCAGCATCAACTGTTGTTTTCTCTCTTCTCACAGCCTTTACTGTGAAGCCAGCCCTACCCCCAGCTGATGACATAGGGCCCAGCTGTCAGCAGGGAGGGAGGGGGAAGAAAGGACTCTGACAAGTCCAGCAAAAAAACAACAACACACACACACACACACACACACACACACACACACACGAGAGATTGGCGATTTGTTCCTCATGCTCCTCACTTCTCTGAAAAATAATGATCTCAGTCACTCTTTATTATTTAGAAAGAGGGAGGCAATTGCTTCTTCATGATCAGGGCTGTTCAGGTAATGACCTGTGTGTCCAAAAGCTAACAATGCTGGTTACTGCACTCCTCCAGTGTGATCTGGAAAGAATCCAGTGCACGACTGATTACATTTCATGCACTGTGAGTTTAACCTTTGAAACGTGTCAATCAATGAACAGGCCACTAGGTAAGGTCAGTGCAACCTTGTCAGTCCCAGTATTCTCTCACTATTTGCACAGAAAACAACTGTGTGTTCAGAGACTCTTCCCTGTTAAATATAAAATACACCATGAAGACAGCAAGGAACTACCCCTGGGTATTCACCATAAATGAAATTAGCTCTCAGCTGTGCAAAAACCAACTCTCTTTCAGAGCAGTGCTTGCATGAAAAGAATTTTTGTTTTCTTATCCTGGAGCAACAAAGAGCACCATATTTTTCTTTATCCAATCACCTAAGAATTATTGGATTTACAGGTGACCCTGGCACTTACGACCTAATTGGTTCCTGGAGAACCATTGTTAAGTCAAGCCATCGTAAGTCAAACCCTTATTTCCCATAGGCGCAATGTTATAAATTGCGGTTCCATTCCCGGAAACCCATTTCATATCCTAAAAATACCAAAATTGACTATAGAAATGGAGGAAAACTAAACTAAATAGTTCAAATAATGCACAAAAATAACTAAAAAGTGAAGACCAATGTGGGGCGGAGACATGCGCAGTTCAAACAGCAGCTGCAGACTGGTGAGTCTGACTGACCTTGTGCATTTCTTGTTTTGGGATGACGCCTCTGCACTAGTTAGGCCTCAGCTGGAGTACTGTGTCCAGTTCTGGGCGCCACATTTCAAGAAAGATGTGGAGAAATTGGAAAGGGTACAGAGAAGAGCGACAAGAATGATTAAAGGTTTAGAGAACATGACCTATGAAGCCAGGCTTCATGAACTGGGCTTGTTTAGTTTGGAAAAAAGAAGATTAAGGGGGGACATGATAGCAGTTTTCAAATATCTAAAAGGGTGTCACAAGGAGGAAGGAGAAAATTTGTTCCTCTTGGTTTCTGAGGACAGGACAAGGAGTAATGGGCTTAAAGTGCAGCAGGGGAGGTTTAGATTGGACATTAGGAAAAAATTCCTAACTGTCAGGGTGGTCAAATATTGGAATAAATTGCCAAGGGAGGTGGTGGAATCTCCTTCTCTGGAGATACTTAAGAACAGGTTAGATAGACATCTGTCAGGGATGGTGTAGACGGAGCTTGGTCCTGCCTTGAGGGCAGGGGGCTGGACTCGATGACCTCTCGAGGTCCCTTCCAGTCCTATTATTCTATGACTTACGACCCCCCGCATTTATGACCATTTTTTTCATGCAAGAGAGCTCCTAACCCCCCCCCATTTAAGTGCACTGCTCACATTTACGACGGTCCCTAGAACAAGGCGAGCTGTTTTATACTACAAACCTTATTAAATGACACTTTTATTTGTATAGCCAGCTTCAAATTGTAACTCAATTTTTAGAGAAACTAATTTGAAAGGTTGTGTACAACTTTGACTTCTATAGATTAAAAAATGTTATTGTAAGTGCTAAAAATATCTAACATTGAAGTTTATAAACCATCTCCTTTCAAGCTGTGTGTTTAATTTTGATGTTTTTCCATGCTGCATGGCAGGGAGATAAAAAAATCCCACAAAAGCTTATGAAACATGTGTGCAAAGTATATTTTATTATAATAATCATCTGTATTATCACAGAACTCACAAGTCCTAGTTATGCAAGGCATTGCACAAACACAGAAAAACAAAAGATGGTCTCTGCCCAATAATGCTTCAACTTAAGTATTAGAGATGGACACAGTGAGATGAGATGGAGAGTACAGGGAAATAAAGAAACAATATTGCTCAACATATTACCAAGATGCCAGCTGCCTAATCATTATCAATTATTTTGTAGACATCACTTCAAAGAAGTATTCTGAGAAGAGATCTAAAGGAGGATAATGAGATAGAAGGAGCTTCCCATGAACCTCTGCAAAGCTAAGCATGAGGAAAAAGCACAAAGGTGCCTGTTAGAAAATTTAACAAGTGGATGATGAAAGCTGCCATCATTGGCTGATTGGAGGCAGAACTCAACATTTCAATAGTGAATGAGAGAGGACAGGTACAGTGGAAATAAGCCATGAAGGGCACTGAAGGCAAAAACAAATAAGCCACGAAGGGCACTGAAAACAAATAGCTTATGTTTGTTGCAACAGAGAAAGGGGAGCCAGTGGAAGAATGCAAAAGGAGAGGCAAATTTGGGAGAATGATCTTTGCATCGGTGCTCTTGATGGATATGAATGAGGCAAGATTGCATTTGTCAAAACTAGAGAGCATATGTTGTAGTAATTGAGACATGAATGGTCCAAAGCCTGGATAAGGATTTTAGCTGTGTGGATGGATAGGCAAGAGGGGTTCTTAAGAGATATAACAAGGAAAGAATCAAATAAAATTTTGGCATAGCCTGCAAATGGGGACCCAGAGGGAGGTACAAGTTGAAGACAAAACCCAGGTTACAGGCTTGAGTGACAAGCTTTATCCTGTTGCTGCCCACGGTAATCACAAAAGAAGGTTGGGGAAGAGCTTAGGGGGGAAGATTAAGAGCTCTGGGCCTGAGCCGATGGCTAGACATCCACGAAGAGATGTCAGAGAGACAGGCAGAGATTTTAATTGGACAGAAGGAGACAGATGATTCACTTTACAGCCTGTCAGTACTTCTCACAGAAGTTCACACAGGAAGATTATGTCAAATGAATTTGCGAAGCCAGCGGGTTCTTTGTTTCCAACCATGATAGGGTTAAAATATAAACTTTCATTTTTAAATGGCAATACATGGGAGTCCAACCAGACTAAGTACCTACTGATAAAAGTGATCCTTACTCATCCAGACAGTTCAAGTGATTTTAGTGGGACAGTGTGCCAGAGGACTGCTTAGGTGAGCCCAAGTCCAATCCAACCAAGTGCCCAAGCACATCCCATTACAAATGCCCACAAGCTTGAAGTTTATGTATGTGCTTAAATGCTTTACTGGATCAGTATCTTAATAACTACCAAAAAATAAAATATGTTCTATGTCTTCCTACTCCCAAGTGTTAACCTGTAGTCCTGTCTTCTTTGATCAACTAATAACAAGTAAGAAATTTACGTGTGTTACTGCAATGTAACTTTTGAGTTTTAAAACAGTTGAATTATTAGAACCTGATCCAAATTAGAAAGACTTACAATGACCCCAGTGGGTCTTGGATCAGGCTTTTAGCAAGGAATTACGGTATACTCAGCCACTAGAAGGATAACTGGACCTTCTGGTGCAAATTATTTATACCATCACCACCTCCAGAACACCCATAGAATAGATGCCTTCAAAAGTATTTTGACTATATTTATTTACCAATTCCTAACTACTAAAACAGTCATGATTAGGTTGTTCCTAGAGCTGAAGAGGTTTCCATTATTCATTGTCAGGCAAAAAGTCTTGATTCACAAGCCATCAGATGGATAATGTGGTTTGTGAGCCAAAATTTTGTAATACTATAACTTTCTTTCCTTTCCAGTCTAAACAAATTGTTCCTAATACCCTTTCTTTCATGAACTCATGAGCACAAGGGTTATAGCTATGTGAAATGTAATTTCAAGCTCACAAATTTCCTATATACCAACATAACATATGATGTTGTATATTCATGATTCTACATATATTAAAGCAATGAACAGATGCCAAGAAAAAAAAAAACCTATGAATTGAATACTGGTGAACTGAGACTTTGCAATGTTTAAGAATATTTTACATAAAGATCTAACAGGGAATGGACACACAAAGCATTTGGAAAAAGAGGGATAATTTAACAGCATGTGCCTCTACCAGCTGACATGTAAGGTCAGACACATCCATGTTTTTATATATCTGGTTTTGTTCCAATTCCTCCATTATAAATGGTCGTAGTTCACCACATCTTAAAACGAAGCCAGTTTGAGAGCATTTTATCATTTCCTTAAAAGGTTCACACAGTACCAAACGCCCACTGGATTATTCATAAGAATTGATTAATATATATATATAACAATGTAAACATTAAAGAAGAGTGTCATCTGAATCACAGTTAAGACATTCCAAGTCACACAAGGAAGACAGACCCATAAATCTAACGGGGCTCACTAAATACAACTGAAATAGCACAAAGAATTTCAAACCTTACAAGGATGGAAAAAAGCAACCAACAATCTGCAAAAAGCGTACCTCATGTATTCTTCAGCAATAATCTTTATTACCAAAGGATTGTATATTGCTTTAAAAATAAGGTTAAATTAAAAATGTAAAGATAAGACAATGTTTTGCTGGGCACCCCAAGTCCTAACGTACACTGGCCACATTTTTTTGACCCTTCAAAATTTCAGTTAAAAAATTGTCATAATTTTCAACTAGCTCTAATCTTAACATTCCTACAGAAGATAGTATAGTGATATGGGCAACACAGAACAGAACGGTCTTTAGTTTTAAAAAGATTTTTAAAATGTCTACTTTTTATTTTCCTTTTCTACTTATAATTAGCCTGTTAGGAACAGTAGAAACTTGCTTTTGATACATTTTGAAAAAAATCTTCTGGAAACTTAAGATCATTTTATTTTTAGCATTGTATTTCATGCTTAGTTGAATAAAAAACCTGAAAGGATAATAGATCAAACAAAATAATAATACGATTGCAGTCACACTCAACTGCAGTAACAAAACAACAAAGAAACAATTTGTTTTTAAGCTTAAGAATCATACACTAAAGGGAGCATCCTCTACACATTTTCCAAATTACAGTCATTTTGATTCTAAAGGGTTATTGCTTGAAAAAAGTTTTCTACAGCTCTTGCTTATTTAAAACCGGATCTTTAAGATTCCAAGCATCTTCAACTCATAATGCTTCAACAGGAACTGCAGGTCTCACAATCACATCCTTACTGCACTTGAAACAAAAAACTCTGATTAATCAATTACTGGTTGAATCTCACAATGTCACGGATGTAACTCCAAAGATGTTGAGGAATACTTAGACAACAATGAAATAGTACTGAAAACTTTTAAACTTCTTTCTTTGAAAATTCTGCATCACAGATCAGAAGAATGACATTCTAATCCAACAAAATGGAAAAAAATGTTGCTCCCACATGAGCATAATTAATCTTCTGACACCTTGACAAAGAAGTTCCTTGATAGTCCTAGAATGGGTTTTTCTGATTTCCTCCCAAGACAGGAGATTGTCTTTATCCATCATCCCCTCTTCCTGATTCCTTCTTCCCAAATATCCACATCAGCAGAACGGTCTATCAGACTAGACAGCAAAAGAGAAAGGTCTGAATGATTGATAGGGTACCAGTGCTATTTAAGTGCAGGAATCTATTGTTAGAAACTTGCTTTACAGCAGTTAACCAAATATAATGGTAACCAATTCAACCATTGTACAGCTAGACTCAACCCAAACTAATAAGGGAAGTTTAGCTAATTACCATGATCTGATTTTAAAGCCAGATATGTATTGAAACTGAATCTGCCAGCAAAACTTAAAGACCTGAAGTGTTTAAAAAAGCCCCTCACGTGGTTGCATTGTTCCATGCTTGCTATCTTCTCTGGGTGAAATCCTGGTCCTATCGCATTGACTTCAACAACATTGTGATTACATTTGAAACTTGCTGTGGGTTTTTGCACCCACGTTATGTGCAGCACAACAAGTATCGTGCAAGCAGCACAAACACTACATTGTTGTTCCATAATTAAGGTAGTTTTGCTTCATATCATTGCTGCCTCACAGCACAGTGATGTTGCAAAATAAGCACTCGGCATTCTAGTCAGATCCCACATGGTTGCTAATACGAATTCAGGGGTTTTTTGAACTGTGCATGAAGGACTAGCAGAATGAGACTAAATCTTGGGACTTGGGGGTCAAGATAAATAAATAATTCCCAGGATTACTCACTTTTCATGCCATCATCCATCTACATTTTGCAATCTAGGGCCATTTTTAGAGCACTGTCACACAGCATGGAGGACACAGTAGTGGACACAAAGGGAGTGTGGGGAGGGTCTGGCCACTCAAGCCGTGCTGGACTGTAGAAGCTTTTCCTGACAGCCAAGGAGGGGCTGAAAGCAGGGCATCTGGACTCCCCATGGAAGAGGCTGCTCTGGACACTGGAGCAGTTTCTCTCTGTGGGGCACCCAGGCCTACCACAGACAGAGTCTGCTCCAGATGACCGGATCAGCCACTGACTGTGGCAGGCCCCCCCACAGCAGGCGAACTGCTCCAGCCCCCACCAGTTAGTGGTAAACAGGAACCGGTAAGCATCACCCCTGAATGGGTAGGGTTGCCAGGTGTCCGGTATTGTACCGGATAGTCCGGTATTTGCATGCTCTGTCCGGTAAAACAAAGTCAGAAAATACCGGACATGTGCAACGTTCACTATTTTCTGATTTTTCCGGCTGTGCTCCGGACGGAAACCTGGCGTGGGAGGGGGGAGCGACTGGGAGTCCTGGCTGGGAAGCTGGACTGCGACTGCCGCCGGGAGCCCTCAGTTGGTTGAGTGAGAGGAGGAGGGGAAGCCTCCTCCTTGCTCTTGCGTTGCCGGGAGCCTGTGCGGGACAGGCAGCAAGTGCCCAGGTCAGTCCCGCTCCCCGCTGGCCAATTTGCTCACCCCCCCCCTTCCCGGCTGGCCAGTTCTCCCTCACTTTTCCTCCCTCACTTCCCCGGCCAGCCCCCCTGCACCCTCCCAGCTCTGCTTCCCGCCCCCCCTTCCTCCCGACCAGCGCCGCTGCACCCTCCCCCCCGCCAGCTGTCCTTCCAGCTGTCCCCCCTTCCTCCTGGCCAGTGGTGGCCCGGGGGCCGTGGCGCTAGCTCTGCTTCCCACTGGCCTGGCCTCTTCCTGATCTCCCCTGGCCAGCAGGCCCCCCTCCGGACCCTCCCAGCTCTGCTTCCCGCCCCCCCTTCCTCCCAGCCACCCACACGGCCCCTGATCCCTCCCCAGCTGTGCTTCCCGCCCCGCCCCCCCCTACTCCCGACCAGCCCCGCTCCCTCCCAGCCGGTCTCCCCTCCCCCGATATCCCGCGACCAGCCCCATTCTGCCTGACCCCCTCCCCGCGACCAGCCCAGCTTCCTGTTGGGCCCCCCCATCTCTCCCGGCCAGCCCCGTTGCTCCCTCCTTCCCGGCCAACACTGCTCCCTTCCTGGCCAGTCCTTCCCCCTCACCCCCCAAAATGAAACGTGTCTGGTCCCCCCCCTTTTTTTCCTTCAACAAAATTTTTTCCCAGTGTTTTTTTTTGGGGGGGGGAGGGGGCGTTCGGTATTTTTGTTTCAGCCATCTGGCAACCCTATGAATGGGTGATGCTTACCAATTAACCAGCCTACTTTTCACATCCCTACCCTGGAGAAGGAAGAAGAGACTAAAATCAAGAAGCTGCACTCTTAGACCTGTAACTGGAGCAGTTTCAGTCAGTGGAGAACCTCTTTTAGACAGAGCCAGCTATCAGTGAAGGGTGTGTGACAGGCCAGCAGAGCAAAACTGGGATTACCAGCTGTGACAGCAGAATTTATTTTTCTTGCAATTCTGAGCTGAGCTCACCCAGGAGTGCAGCGTCTGAGCACCAGCATGAAAACTCCCCTCCGCAGAGAGGAGAGTGTGACTATTGCCTTGGGGAAGCCTGCCATCCCCAACTGCTTCTGGCCAGCATCTAGACAGTGTCGTTTTAGGAGATCAGCCATTGGGGGAACTGGGACAGAAGCATTTGCTGCAATCAAGAAAATGCTTCCCATCCTGTCATTGGGCTGGGCAATGCACAGGAAGGTCATACGTCATTTTGGGACTCCAGCTGGGCCACTGATATGACTTCTGTGCTAGGTTCCAGAGTTCATCAACAGAAACATTTCTTCATGGCACTGCAAGGTCTGTTTCAGCACTGTGGATGTCTCACCAATATTTACATAGGGCAGACTGGAAAGATCCAAGACTTCCAGATCTTTAAAACACATGGGACAGTTTTCTGGAATGAAAAATTGAACTGCTCCCATGCTGTCTATGGGCATTTGATAGCCTTGCTATTCCTCCAGTGATTCTGAGAGATCCAGCCTCCTCTTCTTCTATAGCTTACAAAACCTTTTACTGGGCAATTGGACGGGCAATAGGAATGGTCTGACTAATCCCTATAATATGCAGAATGACAGTAGCAATATGTAGTGGGAAGACAGAAAGGCAGATGGAGAGATCTTGATGTCGAGGCTGGAAAATGCTGAGAAATATCTGCTTGGGGCAGCTGCTTGATGTGATTTGCATAACCTTTGGGGGTGGGAAGAGAGTCTTGCTGATGGGAGGAGGTTGGCAGACTTGCTACACATTCTGAATAGTCAGACAAGATGCCTCTGACAGTGTTTCTCAAAGTGGTCCTCAAAAGCACTTTGAGAAACCTGCTAACTGGCCGCACTGGTGTGTTTACTTACTAGCGCAGTGGCCATGAAGCCTTGTGGCTCTCATTGCTATGGTTTGCCGTTAGTAGCCAAAGGGAGCCACCAGCCCATGCCGCTTCCCGTGGCTCCCCCACTCCTATGGGTCACATGCTTCAAACTGGAGCAGCTGTGCTGCATGTGTATCTCTGTCTATGACCCCTGCTCTGCAGAGATGAGATGCAGGGGCAGGGACATTAGCACTTCTCTCACCTCTACTCCCGCCCCCACTCTGCACACCTAGCAGGAGAATCTTGGGAGCAGCTTGGCTGCAGAATGGAGAAGGGGCAGCTGAACACACACTGCCGGCTGTAGTATGCACCTCTACTAATCAGAAGGGTGGGCTGCAGAGAAATGCTTGGCAGGCTGGAACCGGCTCTTGAGGCAGAGTTTGTCCACCCCTGCTCTATAACATGCTGTAATGACTCAGGAACACAGTTTGAGGGAGACACTGCTTCTACTTTGAGGCAAGGGGCTAGCTAGGATCAGTGCGTATGCATTTTAATAAGGCTTAAATCTAGATTACTGCACTTGTTAGTATGGAGGTGCAACGCAGCAAAGCTTTGTCCATGCCACATTCTAGTACCCTTTGTGAGAATATTAACAGTGGATGGATGGATGTTGGTGCTGTTCCATTTGAAGGTGCAGTAGAGCTGGACATTTACATGAATTCCATAATCATTCAGTATACAGGACTATGTAGCACTTTAAAGACTAACAAGATGGTTTATTAGGTGATGAGCTTTTGTGGGCCAGACCCACTTCCTCAGATCAAATAGTGGAAGAAAATAGTCACAACCATATATACATATATGGTTGTGACTATTTTCTTCCACTATTTGATCTGAGGAAGTGGGTCTGGCCCACAAAAGCTCATCACCTAATAAACCATCTTGTTAGTCTTTAAAGTGCTACATAGTCCTGTATTTTGTTTCAGCTACACCCGACTAACACGGCTACATTTCTATTGCTATAATCATTCAGTGTGATGGAAATGGGTATTTTTTGAATTGTTTTAAAGCCAGGACTACAAAGACATTTAGAATGTATTTTTAATAAACAATTTTGAGTAGGAAAAAGCTAACAACAAATACCGTGCAAATTAAAAAGAGCTTAAAACAAACCTTCAGACGTTGCAAAGAGCAGCAAGCAGACAAGTTTCTGACCCAAGATCACAAATGTATGTACACAGGACACTCATAATTGTTCTCTGCATCTTGGGATGGCACTAAACCAAGTATCGCCCCTGTTTCTGGGCCCTGTTGCTGTGAATGATGCATCCCAATAACTGGAAGTCTCAGAGGTAGAGGCTCCAGGGGATGCACAGACAATGGTGTAGTCCTTGACCAGAGAGCTACCATGTTCTCCAGGAGAGTGATTTGCTTCACTGTTATCCCCAGCAGCTGTGCTTGTGCATTCCAACCATTCCCCTGCCCTTTTGTCTCTTCTCTGTCATGCTTCAGGAAACCTTCCCTCCACTCATCCCTCTTTTGTGATTCATACATAAGGTCACTCTACATGTCATCCTTTCAGCTCCTCCTTCCTCCTACACAGACTGGGCAGCCTTATCACTTAATATTAGCTCCCCTGCCTTGGTCACTGTAATATGTAAACCACTATGAGGGGGAAAAACAGAACACTAGTTATGGTTGAAACTGAAGTCTTTGTGACAGCAGGCTTGTCCAACATCTTGGATGAGCTTGAGACAGATGTTTTCACAATCTTTCCCATTTGTGTCTGTGCTGTCAATATGTAGACAGTGGGTAGTTGTTCTGCCCATTTGGGAAAAGAGGTAATCCACATGAGATTCAGAACAGATATTAAGGCAGGAGCTATTTAACGATGGTACAGCAGACTCAGATTAGTAATTGCATGTAGGGATATCCATGTGTAGATGACACGATTAACACTTATTTGTTAATCCTGTTGATTACATGCATCCCCTCTCCTTGCTTCCTCTGATAGAGAGGCAGCAGCAAAGAGGGTGAGGGGAGCAGGTGGGAGCTGGTAGGCGTGGGGAGCTGTATTTTAAGCCAGTTCTCTACAAGTGCCAGCTCTGCACACCTGCCTACCTTCCCTTGCTACCTCCAGCTCCATGGTTCCACCTGCCCGCCCCTCTCCCCCAGGCTGCTGCCTCTATTAGAGGCAGCAGTGCAGGGAGGTAGGGCAGTGAAGACTGCTGTGAAGACCCCTCTGTCCACAGCAGGCCCAGGTTCACCACGGACAGAGGTTGCTTCGTGGCAGCAGCCCTTGTCCTATCCGTGGGGGGGGGGGGGTCCAAGCAATCCACAGTCAAGGGAGCGTACTGGCTGTTGGCCCTGTCCCCAGAAGCTGTTGAATAGTCATGTAACTGCTACAATTTCATTACATACTAACATCCCTAACTGCACATGTACCTCTGTAGGCAAACGATGAGATGGAGGTGGGGGGAAAAGGAGAGACGGCACTGGCAGAGGCAAGGTAATAATTATGACTGCACTTCTGTAGAATATTTTGGCTTTCTTGATGCATGTTCCCAAAAGGCAAAAAAGGGTTCTGTTCTCCAAGGCAATGGGCAAAACAGTGCAAATAGACCACACTGCCCATTTGCCACAATAGTGTCTCCAGGAGGTGCAACAGGAGCAAAAGGGGAAACACAAGCTTACATGTGCAGTGATGAGAGAGATGCACTGCCATAAAACCTCTATGACAAATTAGAGCACGGGTCTTTTTAGCTTAAGGTCTCTTGAATGACTGATTAGCATAAAACGTATTGCCAAATTTACAGAATTCTGCAATAGTTCATGGGGAGGAGCTGATACCTGTAAATCCCTTAAAATAACTTTCTTTTGAGAAGTGTTATGTAACTGTATTTCTCTCTCAGCTCACTGGGTGGACGAGACCAGAGATTTCATCATCACTCTCCTTCTGGTTTGGCCATCAAATGCAATGAAACTCTTGCAAATACACAGCCCAGAGCTGTATACAGAAGATGTAGAGTCAAGACCCTCCAGGCTCTCGGAAAGCTCCTATTGTTGTCCTCCACAGTCTTCTAACCTAGCTGGAGCACCTTTCCTTGTGATGCTTTGGCTTGGAACCCAGTTGTACCCTCTTTCCTTCATTTTTTTTCCAGACAGTTGTCTGTAAGTCTGCACTTTGTGATGGCTAAAATTCAAGTAAGCCTGTGCATGCACCTCTCTGCAGCAAGCAATCAAGCCCAGGACCTCAGCATGAGACCATACTGAAGCATGAGGCACAATTGTTCAATGATCAAGAGCAGCATATGACAGGTCTGCAAACACTACAGCAGCTGTAATCACAAAAGATAGAATCTGGCCACACTCTAGCATTTAAATGGAGAGGTGGCATCCGGTCAGAATGACCCTGGAGCAGTAGATGACTCAGATATCCATCAAAGCAGTGTAGGATACCAGTGAAAGGACTTGGCAGATGTGTAATTTTGTTTCCGGATGGGGATGGAGCCACATCTAGTTTGCTCAGTGTAAACCCACATCTCAGTAACCCAATTTCCAAGTGCATTTAAATAATACTCGCTACAAAGCCAGGTGGTTTGCAATAAAAAAAATCGTTTGTGATCACCACTGTGATCAGTTATTTAATCCAAAATAACTTACAAGTTAACCTGCAACAAATTTCAAGTATAAAGACTAGATTTTCACCCTTTGTTATTGCATACTTGCAGTTAAGACATCAAATGTTCACTTGTGAAGAAAATATGAGATTTGCTTTGGGGGAATACATTTAAAAGACTATTTTAAATGAAGTATGTTTCACATGCAATGAATGAACCTTCTGCTATACTAGCTTTGATAAAATTGCATCAATATAACCCAGGACAAACAGTCCAATACACATATGTAAACAAATACATATAGATCTTTAAAGAGCAGAATGCTTTCTAGTTTCTCATTTATAAGGCACTGTGCAGACTAAGTGACAAAAATCAATCAACTGGAGGCAGGGTTATAAGAGCGTGCCTCATTCTTTTCTACAACCACAAACAATAAAAAAAATACAAGTTGTGTTACATGCTCAGTTTTCCTTTAAAAACAGTCCTTTGTTAGATGTAGTGCATGAAACAAGCCAGTGCAAGTCAGAGCACAGCAGGGCACAGCTCTCTGGGAACTGCTCCCAGGCAGGATAAAAGTGAGCGTGGCACAGTTCTTAGTGACCTGGTTCAAGTGGAAGTCAGGCTAGAATCTGCACAGAGCTACAGCTAGCACACCCAATAAAAACAGCAAAAGGTTACAGCCGTCTGAGTGTTCTTTTGTTGAGGTTGCCAAGAAAAATTAGACACTAGAACTCACTGATCCCTTATGTTTATCTGCAGTACTATGACCTTGACTGCTTAGTTCTGGACTCACCTTATAAAATATTTGGTCATCCTATCTGTCATTGAATACTTCTGCAAGCTAGTCTTCTTCCACAAGAAGGTCAGAGAAACCAGACAAAGCAAAGCTTTATCAAGCATTTTATCTTATTTGCTGTAAACGCAACACTTAGCTGAAATTTATTAGTCAAAACGCAAATAGACCTCTTCCCCCCAAATTCCATAAAAATTGTTAAGATTTCCACTTTATTGGCATCCCTTTTTCAAAGCTAAAATAAAATATCATTTTTTTAAACTGAAAAGTTCTCTCGTCCTGTGTACAATCAAAGGTTATAGATCAAGTACTGGAATGATGCACTCTCTCATTTACTGTTTATGAAGTGTTTAGCAGAGGAAGAATACTGGACATTATTATTTAACTGAGAAAATTTGGGGCTTAACTCTCTTCAGCTAAATAAATAGGAAAGCTCCAATTATTATAAGCCCTGAAGTCTGGCACATAAGTTACTCTTGCTAGAGCTATGCAAGGTTATGTGACTACTAAAGTAATCACAAGATGTAAACGCTCCCAAAATTGTTCAAATTTCACATTCAAGTATGGTTTACCATCATAGTGACTTCCAGGTAAAAATCTGAAACTTCTGAAAAAGGCTAAATAAGCACAGGAAGATAGTAGAGCCTATGTATTTTATTTTTGGGTAAGGAAATCTAGTAGACAATAAAAAACAAACTTTGTAAAGTTAGAACTATGCAGCTTCATTAAACTTTAATAATGTCCCTCCTGTGTTTTTTCAGTCACATTAAGACTAATTTTTAGGTACAATATTAAGCCAACATGTGTCGTTATTGTTACAATAAACCAGACATTTGGAATCTACCAAGGAAACATTTCATTAATTAAACTTTTATGCAGTGCAATACGTTAACATTAAATATTACAGTATGTGACATTGAAAATAAATAACCATCCACAGGCTCTTTCCAAGCATCAAATGAAAATGCTCTTTGCAAAAATCAAAACAAACTATGGGTTTTCATGCTGTTCATGCCTCTGCATTATATTATACAAGATTTTTTAAATGCTTTTTTTAAGTATATTTAAAGCAAAATATAGTGCATATTTCAGGATCATGTTTAAGTTCTGGGAAGAGAAGAAAATTATAACCATGAAATTATGTTTTTGCTAAAGTTTTGGACCTAGCTGAAGGTTAGGCATCCAGTCATTTTACCACACCTGGTGCTAAGACCTAATGTGAGTTCCCTTAATGGACTTTTGGAGAGAGCCTAAACAAAACTCCAATAAAGACAATCAAAATAGACATTTGCCTATTTTCATATTTGACTCACTGATGTGTAATCTTGTTTCCATGACAGGACCAGTGATCTTGAACCATGGTATGCCCACAACTAGAATACTGTGTACAGATGTGGTGGCCTCATCTCAAAAAAGATATATTGGCATTGGAAAAAGTTCAGAAAAGGGCAACGAAAATGATTAGAGGTTTGGAACAAGTCTTGTATGAAGAGAGATTAAAAAGAGTTTGACTTTTCAGCTTAGAAAAGAGGAGTCTAAGTGGGGATATGATAGAGGTCTATAAAATCATGACTGGTGTGGAAAAAAGGAAGAAGAAAAGTTATTTACTTATTCCCACAATATAAGAACTAGGGGTCACCAAATGAAATTAATAGACAGCAGGTTTAAAACAAAAGGAAGTTTTTCTTCACTCAGCACAAAGTTGACCTCTGGAACTACTTGCCAGAGGATGTGATGAAAGCAAGGACTTTAACAGGGTTCAAAAAAGAGCTAGATAGTCACTGATGGACCTAACCTCCATGAATTTATTAGCCAAGATGGGTGGGAATGGTGTCCCTAGCCTCTGTTTTTCTGGATATTGGTGACAGGGGAGGAATCATGTGAGGATTACCTGTTGTTTTCCCTCCCTCTAAGGCATCGGATATTCGCCACTGTCAGCAGATAGGATACTGGGCTGGATGGATCATTGGCCTGACCCAGTATGGCCGTTCTTATGTAAGGCATATGTATCCAATACATATGCCAAGCCTCTGAAGCTGACAACTTTGAGTATTGCTGGATATGACCCCTGCAAGAAGGCTCCTGTATGAAGTTGGTACAAGTTGCACCACTACTGTAGTAATGCTATCACAATGCTTTTAAACAATTCAGAAATATAAAATAAGACTGACTCCATTCTCGTGTTCTCTGGCCTCAAAATCTACATAGAGGAAATCACCATCTACTGCAGGGGGATTCTTGAGCATGGGTTAAGTCTATACACAAAAATATAAAGCCCAGGAAGCTCATGCTTCAAAACAGGGGCGGGGAACCTTTTTTGGGTCAGGGACCGCTGATCCACAGAAAAATCAGTCAGGGGCTGCACACAAGTGGGAAGCAAAGGAAAAACAAAAAACAAACAAAAACCCCTCACTGATTGAGAGGAAGAAAGACACTCCTCGCATTCCCCTTGCACACCCGAGTTTAGGGGGTCCCAGCCCAGTAGATTGTGTGTGCTCCAGCCCTGTGGAGGAATGGCGGGGGGGCTAGAGTGCCAGCGCGGGCTCCCTAATATTTGAGGGAGCCCTGAGCTTCGCAGGCCAGATCCAGACAAGCTGGGGCTGCTTCCGGTCTCTGGGTCTGAGGTTTCCCACCCCTGCTTTAAAATGAAGATCGTTAATCAGGCGTTTGCTTCTATGAACCCCTCTCAGAACAGCTAAACTCAGTGCCTTATAGCTACCAGAATAAAGCACCCAGTATAGGAAGGAGTCTAGAACATTTTTCTTCACTCCTTATAAAAATCCCATGCCTGGAATACTTCTAATGCCACGATTAATGCTTTTTTTTACCTTATCCTTTGATCTGGTTTCACCAGCCAATTTTTCACCTAGGATTTATTCTTTTCCTTCTCATCAAGAAGGCTGCAATTCTCCATCATTACTTTGGAAGGAACATGCTGTCCTCATGCCCATTACTTTGTAGTGAGAGTGCAGATCGATTATTTATTATGTGAAAGAGTATGGCCTCGGTTTGTGTATCCATTAGGTGCTTTGCCAAACTGAATATGGCGGATCTCAACTATGAGCTTGTCTACATTTTAAATGCTACAGCAGTACAGCTGTGCCATTGTACAGCTTCAATATTTGTAGACCCTACCTATGCCAGTGGGAGGGATTTTCCCATCCATAGGTAATCCACATCTCCAAGAGCTAAGTTGACAGAAGAAGAAGGTTAGATCAGAATCACTGTTTCACTCTGGGGTCTGGGTTTTGTACATCCCTCAGCCATGTAGCTGGGTTCACCTAACTTTTTAAATGTGGAACAGACTTTAAAACATAATAAACACCAACCATCCCTGTTTAACACTGCTCTGTGGTATTTATATTAATGTCTCCTGCTGCTCAGTCTGAGTTTGGCAAATGATAAAGTAAATCAAAGTGCTTAAGTGGCATGTATAAAAGGAAAAAACAGCAATATGAAGTGTCTCCTGGAGAATTAACATGGATTAGCACAAGCTTCTCTTCCTAATGCAACTGAACACATGCTACTTTAAATGCACTAAATTTTCAGCCTCCTAGTAAAGCAAGGACAACAATTTTTAAATCATAGCCATATAATAAAGTTTTAAACCTCCAAATTATGGTAGAGCAGGAGGTGGAAAGAGACTTATTAGCTTATCTAGTCCATCTCCCTGCCAGATTTGTTTTCTTTGCAAGTTAATTGGTAATATGATTTAGAGAGGCTGCAATTCAAAAGTACTTTCCATCCTATCTATCCTGTAAGTGGAAGAACTGTGATAATATGTAAAATAAAAAACATGGAAACTTGTATCTTTGTAAGTCAATACCATGTACAGAAATAAGGTTTAAGATGACAAGTCATTCAGTTCTTTTGATACAAAAACACAACTGAATGTTCATAATTGGCATTTAAGCATTTGCCCACTTAGTGTATGTAACAGGGAGTTCAAGCAGTCAGATAAAAATTATCAACATTTAAAAATCTTCAAATACTCAATGTATCCTCAAAATTACAGCATAGATCCTGAATTATATTTGACTGTAAAAGCCCTTAGTTGAATTAATACTGGGCCACCTATAATCTGAAGTTTAAGTCTTACATTCTCCCTCCATTCGTGTGTGTGTGAAGCCACATTCAGAATACTAAACTTTTAAAATGATATTTCAACAAGCGAACAGTGTTAACTGATTTCAAAACCTAAAACCTATCAAGCCCATTTTTACTGCCCCACGTCTTTAAATTCAGCGTAGAAAACAGGATCTTCTAGAAATATGTGCAAATTGAACACAAATTGTTCTAGTCTTTCAAATAGTTAATCCAAATCCTTGTTAAAAATTAGAATTCAAATACTCTTTCCTGGGCCCTGGTCTATACTAGAGAAAATAACTCCCCTTATTTCAAAATAACAAGCAGAACATCCACACTACCAAGACGGTTATTTCAAAATAATTCCTGCTTTCCTTGGAGAATAAGCCTATGTCAAAATAGTTATTTTGGGAGTTATTTTGACATAAATTCCTAGTGTAGACATACCCAGGGAGTGCCAGAAGGTTAGACTCTTGAAACCTGAAATTTCTAACGGGTGCAGACAAGACTGGTTTAGCAGAACAATGTTTATTTCGCAGTCCTTTCTACAGTACTGCTTCTGCCAGCGCTGTGGGTGGTAAAGATACACATCAATAAAGATCATCAGGTGAAACTTCCCTTGGGGGAAGCTAGCTCCCTTGTCCACTTCAGGCACTGCCCACACTCCATCCTCTCACTGCCTCGGGTCATGCCCCCTGCTGACCCCTTACACTGCCTTCCTCCTCTCCTCCCCACCATAAGGCCCCTCAGCCCACTGCTCCCTGACTCTCTCCTCACCCCCTGCTCCTCTCCCTCATAGAGGTGGAGAGGAGAGGAGAGGAGAGGAGGGATGCCCTGAGTGGCAGGCAGGAGTATCTTGCAGAGGAGGGAGAGGAAGAGAGTAGCAAAGCAGTGAGTAGTGGGAACCTCCAGAGAGGGAAGAGAACAAAGGATGATGGAGGCTGGTGGGGGCCTCAGGGGAGAGGAAGCGTTGGAGAGCACGCAGGAGCACCCTGGCCCAAGTATCCAGCAGAGGGGCCGTGGCAGTTACACTGGGAGAGGCATTCCTGCCACCAGTGGAATTGATTATTCTAAAAATTTTAGAAGACATACCTTTAGGTATCACCAGCTCTTGAGAAAAATCACCAACAGCTGATTCATGGACAATTTTTTTTTTTAAAATCAGGGTTTAGAAAAAAGCCCCCTGTGCATTTGATATGGAATTTGGAAAAACAGTTAACACACATTAAAAAAGAAGAAAGGGAATGGGGAAAGTTTTGTTCCAGTCTTCATCCACATTAATTCAGCATCTGAGTTTTAAGAGGATTTGTGCTTGTTCAGTGCATGCTGTTCTCATCATAAGGAACATTTACAGCAATTCTTATCTTCACATGGTACGTTGTGTTCAGTGCCATTCAAGCATGCACTCCAAACAGTAAACTAGAAACCAAAGTAGATATGCTGAAATGAATAAAGATTGTTTTTACGTAGATTTACTACAGCAGTGAAAGGCAACTTTACTATTGCTTTATTATTCCTAATCTCTCCATGTACCTAAATTAATAGAACAACCAGGAGAGAATGCTCCATTCCCTGCCTTTATGTAGGGTAATTATTTTGAGTTTTGAAGGCTGTGTTTGCAATTTGTGTATTCAATTAGAATTGCAATGTACCCATTGAACCAATGCTTTAACTATTTTTCTTCACACAAGTACTCATTACTAGATGCTTGTCCAATTAGCAATCCCATCCAAATATAGATCATAGCCCAGTCACTCTCTGTAGTGGCTTCACTGAAGAAATCATATTAATTGACAAGGCTCTTTTACAGCACAACATTCTACTCTAGAAAATATGGAATCAACCACACAAAAAAGTAGCTCACCAAACATATTTTACTCTAGGTTCACTTGCAGAATACCCAGTCCTCACCAGAAATGTTTCTTTGGCAGTAATGACTCATCCTACCTTCCCTCCCGTAGAGCTTTACTACAACATTAAAAACTGTTAATTCTGGACAGGAATAACTGCACAAACAGGTTTGTGCAAAAGTGATTTTAGTTTGGAAAGGACTTCTGTTTAGATGGCATCATTTCGAGAGTCATGAGGCATCGGTCTCATTTTCTGAGGAAAGTCAAAGCATGTTTATATATATATATATATATATATATATATATATATATATATATATATATATATATATATAGTGTTCTTTTTTATTCCATCTTATGCCTGTAATGGTTAGTGGATGATATGAAGTATTTTTAGCCACTCATGTTCAGAAGCAGCAGTAAATATTTCACATTACTTAAATATATTTTCAAAAGAAAGGAAAAATATAAACTATAGAGACTTGCAAATCTAAGGAATTTATACTTGACTTGCATTCTTTACAGTATGGTTTTAAACTACAAACCCTTTGTAAGTACATAACAATACGACAGGAAGTAGCAAAGTCATAATCAGTAACCTTAGATCTTTTTGAAGTGCAAAGAAGCAAAGTGACAGCCTGCTGAGTAAAACTAACATCACACCTCTAGAGAAGTAGGTAAGTGATGAGAGAAAATGATTAACAGCTATTCTATTGTACACTGAGAATTTCAAAACCAGTTACAAGTTCCCTTGAATGAGATACATTTACACTTACTAAGTAGATTGACTCTATGCACTTGTTTCATCATTCATTTTGGTTTTTGAAAAAAGTGAAAGCTACCAGTGTTGCTGGTATCCAAAAGACTTGAATTATTCCACACAGATTTTTTTAAATTTTTCTTCAGTATAAATGAGAAATTAGCCAGGTTTATATAGCGTTGCCAGATGGTTTCTTAGGACACACTTGTCATTACATCACAATCTACATTAAATCTTATTTAGAAAATACTGGACATTTATATTTTCTCAATTTGTTTCCCGAACAGAAAGCTCAAATACTGGATTGTCCAGTTCAAACCAGACACCTGGCAACCCTATTTATAAAACAAATGTTGCATTTTTATTTTTATTTTAAAAAAAGATAGCCAATATCAGCTCTGAGATGTTGCACAAAAAAGTCCAAGTGCACAGAGGAATATGCTTGTGTGTGTACACATAAGAGGAATTATATCAAATTAAAATTATCAAAGAAAAGTAAACCTCCATCTGTATTCTATTAATTCTCTTTTAATTATTCAATGAATTTATAAAAAAAGATATGAATGCAAATCTTATAGTTTTCTCTATGGTTGTACTGGACTGTCTTGCAGTGTAATTTAAATTTTAAAAAAAACTCACTCTGTTTTGTCAACTTCCAATCTAGTCAATTTTTTTCAAAAATAATTTCAGGTAATTTCCTGTCCGCGGGATACTCTGCGAATGTTGGGTTTTGCAAGCAAATTGTTTCAGACAGCAACAGAGAAGGAGAGAAAGACAGGACCTCACCCTCATGAAAAACACGGAACACTTTTCTACTGACTGACTTCAAAGAGGAAAACGGTACAGAAATATGACGGGGGAGGGGAATAATTTCTGATTTCTCATTGTGGATATTTTTTGGAACAACAGTACCTTAAAAACAGACAGAAGTGTGATTTTTTTAAAATTGGTGTCAATTAAAAAATTTTAAAAAGAAATCACGCAACAGCTACCTCAGCACAACTCTTCAAGGAACTGCAGTGTAACTACACTTAATGCGCCTGACATTTGTGATAACACTGCCCAGGTGGATAATGTAATATTAAGGTATAAAATGCCACTCATCTTGTCTGCTTTTTCTCAAGAACTAGAATGGTAACAGTTATTCAGGGGTATGCTGGAAGCCTCTGTGTGCATGAAATCTTAACTACTTTCCCAGGGAAAGAGGAGAAGATACACAAGATAAAGTAGGGTAATGAAAAATGCTTTTAGCTACCTGAACGCTAGAGAGCAATTAAGGGCCACAGAAGACTGAATCATATAACTTTTTCCTCTGCTACCACAAGTACAGTATTGTTACAAACTCAAGCTATAGTGAAATTACACCAACTTGAAAATCAACTTCATGTTTAGCCTCTATTTTTCTTGCTCTGTTGTTTCTGGTCAAATATTAGGAAATCAATGAGAAAACATCATTTGAAGTGGGCTATTTATCATGCACCAAAAAGGGCAAGTACCCCATAAACTGCAGTGATCTGTTTCCTATTAGCATCACACAACAGAAGGCAACATTATTCGCATTAACAAATTTTACAAGCTCGGTAAGTAAAGAGTATAAAGTTAGAAAGTGATTTATTTTTGGCTGCTATAAAATGTTCATTATTCATAGACAAGAAACCTCTTTTTTTAAAAGGAAATTCTGATGCTAAAACTTTGAGGTTACCAATAAAGAGTTTCCAGGAGGAGGGGGATGGGAGGAAAGGACAGAGGGATATGAAGAAAGTTTACATCCCTTCCAATTGTTTTGGAAGTGAGTAACTCAGCTAAGCCAAATTAAATATTTGTGTTTCACAAACTACAGAACTGGATCTTTCCTACCAGTAAAGGTAGGAAAGTTTACCATCACACTCTATGTCTGTGTCACAACAAAGAGAAAGACACAGTATCCAAGTTAATATCTTTATCACCACTACCACCACCACCACCACCGACAAGCACATTTTCCTACAATCCAGAGAGTAAGGCAGAAAGAGTAAAGGAGAATTTTAATCTTATGTTACACAAGAGGTCAGACTAAATCAGGGTTGGGTAATAAGCAGCCCACAGGCAAGAACAGGTTCACCAGGATGAGCCCCGGGTGGGCTGCCAATGCTTTATTTATCTGTGCATCCACAGGAATAACCATTTGCAGCTCCCATTGGCTGTGGATCACCAATCCAATGGGAGCTGTGGGAAGCAGTGTCCCAGTTTGTGTCACTTCCTTCAGCTCCCAGTGGTTAGGAATGATGATCTGTGGCCAATGGGAGCTACAAGAACCCGTAACTGTCGACACACAAGTACGTAAAGTGTTGTCAGCCCGGCAGGGGCTAGCCCTGGCAAACCTTCTTCACTTACTGCCCACCCATGGGCTAGATTATTATAATAGTCCCTTCTGGCCTTAAAATCTTTTAATACAAATAATAAACCTTAATAAAAGATACTCAGCAAACCCACAGGGTGCAAGCCAAGGGATTAAGATCCTAGAAAAGTAAAAAAAAAGTGTACTCATAGCTAAGCACCAATTATGCCACAAGTTGTATATTTTATTCTTTCAGTCATTATTGATACAGTATACCTGTATTTTCAAGAGGCTACTGTTTTTTAAAATCTCTCTCAACTAACTATACTGTGTTTAACCAAACTACATGGTTTTTCAGGTTTATTTTATACTAGGGGTGTAAAATCCTGGCAAATGCTAACCAGTTAAAAATGAAATGTTAAACATTCCGGTTAACCAAGATCTCGCAGGTAGGGTGACCACAGCATGGCATGGGGGCCTGGCTAGGCTGGAGTGCCCTCCCCGTCACTTGCCGCACAGTGGGCTTGGCTAGGCTGCTCCAGCCTGGCTGGGCCCACTGGGCCACCGGCTGCTCTGGCCAGGCTGGGCCCATTGCACTACACCACAGGGCCTGCTCCAGACAGGCTGGGGCATCCCCTGCCTACATTGTGGCTAGCCTGCAGGGCTGGCTCACAACATTTTGGCACCTGAGGTGGGGAGCTCAAATGACACCCCATGCCCCCTTTTCTCCTGCCTGCCTGTTATGTCTCTTGTGCCCTCCTTCCTTCAGTACAGCACTGCACCATCTCTCTGTATCTAGAGCAGAGGGAATACATATGCACCAGCAGCAGACACAATTTTCTACATTCTGGGTCCTAGTGGCCCCCCCGCACAGTCTGGCACCTGAGACGGCCGCCTCAGTTTGCCTCATGGTAAGGTCAGCCCTGCTAGCCTGGCTCTGCTGGAGAGCCCCCCCACCCAGGCCACTGGTTAACTGGTTGCTCAGTAAGCATCACCCTGTTAACATCCCTATCTTATACCCCAGAAATACTTAAAATAAAATAGATGCAATCTCACACTTCGCTGGCATATGTAAGTTATAAAGTTCAAACACAATCTCTTTCTTTGCAACAGAGTTCTATAAGAAACACCAGCAGTGGTCAAAATTCAACAAAAAGGACATCTAAAACATTGATCAAGTATTCGGAGAGCTCAGCTGCATACCACTAGTAAGCCACTACTGACAAATGGGTAAACTGCAATTTTGCTAAGGTTTGTATCTTGGGCAAATCAAGTGGTTTTTCAGAGTGATGGTAAGGACATGTTCATGACACAAAGGTCACACACTCACCATATTTCAAGTGTTTACTCCAAATAATGGAGACACTATAGCATTTCAAAGAAAAAGTTGTGAGAAAATGCTAATATGGACAAAACATTTTTTCCCTAGCATCATTCTTGGTAGCTGAATTATTTTGGTTGAAATGTCCCAAACAAATTAAAACAGAGGTAGGCACCTAGCATGGAAAATTTCATCTCAAAACAGTTTGCCAAAGTTACAAAATAACTGAAAACAGGGTCTCATAATGGGAAGCGTCAGGCAATCTTACTATGATTTAATCTTATTAATCAGCCCTGCCTATAATTTAATAAAAAGCACTTTGTACAACAAAAATTCTTGTTCCCTCTTGTTTGTTTATACGAGTCACTCTTTGATTGTGGGATAGTGATAGAAATGTAGCCGTGTTAGTCTGGGGTAGCTGAAGCAAAATGCAGGACAATGTAGCACTTTAAAGACTAACAAGATGGTTTATTAGATGATGAGCTTTCGTGGGCCAGACCCACTTCCTCAGATCAAATAGTGGAAGAAAATAGTCACAACCATATATACCAAAGGATACAATTTAAAAAAATGAACACATATGAAAAGGACAAATCACATTTCAGAACAGGAGAGAGATGCGGGGGGGGGGGGGGGAAGGAAGGAAGGTAAGTGTCTGTGAATTGATGATATTAGAGTTGGGGAGAGTGGGATGTTTGTGAGCTAATGGTATTAGAGGTGATAATTGGGGAAGCTATCTTGGTAATGGGTAAGATAGTTTGAGTGTTTGTTCATTCCTTCTTGGAGAGTGTCGAATTTTAACATGAATGACAGTTCAGAGGATTCCCTTTCAAGTGCAGATGTAAAAGGTCTTTGTAGCAGAATGCAGGTGGTTAAGTCATTTGATTGTGGGGTATGTCTACACAGCAAAGTTATTTTGAAATAACAGCCATTATTTCAAAACTGTATTAGGGTCTACACAAGCCAACCGCTATTTCGAAATTAATTTGAAATAGCGGAGAGCTTATTTCGAACTTGGTAAACCTCATTCCATGAGGAATATCGCCTATTTCCAAATTGCTAAATTTCAAAATAAGCATTGCGTAGATGCGGAAAAGGGGCTATTTCAAAATAAGGGGCCTCCAGCCCTTCCCAGAGTGCCCTGCTGACCACTCTGGCCCCAACCAGGAAAACGCCTCTCCTCTCCCGTCCCCAGAGCCCTTAGAGGGATAGACTCTGGCCACAGTGTCTGTGCCAGCTCCAGGCCTGCCAGCCAAGAGCCAGTATTCGCTGCCCCTGACCCAGTGGCCCCAGCATGAGCCAGGCATCCAGTGCCAGCCAGCCCTCCACTGCTCCCGGGTCCCAATCCCCCAGTAGCCTGCCAGGAGCCAGAGAAGGCAGGCACATTCCAGGTCCAGTGCGGAGATCATGGACCTGATTGAGGTTTGGAGGGATGCCTCCAACGTCCATGATCTCCACACTAAACAGAGGAACGTGGCTGTCTACAGCAGGATGGCTGCCAGCCTCGCCACCAAAGGCCACATCTGAACCCAGGAGCAGGTTCAGATGAAAATTAAGGAGCTGCAGCAGGCCTATGAGAGCTGCCCCCTGTGGCCCTGGCAAACAGGGGCAGACCCAGGCAGCTGCCCCTAATTTGACACCCTGGACTACATCCTGGGGGGAGGGACGGTGGGTGCCCCCAGGTGGTCATCGACCCTGGGGCACCAGGGCACGGAGGAGAAGGAGGAGGGCCAGGAGCTGCAGGAGCCTGGAGGGAGCGTGCCGCGCAGCCAGGACCCCCGAGCCGTCCCAGCCCCCTCTACACAGAGGCAGGGGACATCTCCTTCCCCCCTCCACACACACACACACACACACACACACAATATAGAACACAGGAGCATGGGTGCAGTCCTGGGGCAACTCCCACTCCCGGGGATAGCAGGATATCCAGAACATAGCCTCTGTGCAAGCACATTGGCTATGATGGTGCGGAGAACTGTCGTCCTCGACTTGCAGAGGGGAACTGGGCTTCACCCACTGTGTCCCCAGGGAGAACTGACCACTTCTCTTGTTTGTCCACAGCCACACCAGCTGCGAGTGCAGGGTGCACCACACCGCCCAGGATATCCTCCTGCACCCAAGGACTCCGCAGGCTCACCCGTGCAGTGGAGGGGTACCAGCAGGAGCACCTGGGGGCACTGCAGACCCTGCACTGCACTCTCGACCACTGGGTACAGAAGACCTGCAGCTCCGGCGGGAGCAGCTTGCCCAGGGCTGTGCCATCTGTGAGCACATGCAGACCCTGGTGCATAGTATGCTGCCTCCTGCTGCTCCAGTCCCTGCTGCCTCCCCAGCTACCGCTCCTCCTCTCACTCATTCTCCCCCTCCTGCTTCTTCCTTCACACCCTCCCCACTCCCGTGAGGACACAGAGGCCCCTGCACCAGTAGTGCTGGGAGACATTTGGGCCGGCGAGACCTCCAACCCTGAGCCCTGAGCTTCTCCTCCCACTTCCTCCCCTGCCTCCCCCGCCAGCTCCCTCCTCCCAGGTTTCCCCCTCCCCTCTCACACACACCCTCCTCCCCTCTTCCACCTTCTTTCCCCAGTCTCACCTTAGTTTCATTCCTCCCCCCACCCCAGTTTTGTTCAATAAAGAGGCTTTGTTGTAATGAACACCTGTCTTTTATTATACAGCAGGAAGGGGGGCGTGGAAGACGGGAGGGAGGAACGAGGCACAAGCCCCCAGTGGGGCACACCAGGGAGACAATTACTGCCTGCAGAACGTGCTGCCAGGCTCACAGTAACACATCCAGGAGAAGCACCAGAGTGCCCAGGGGCGGCTCCATGCTGCAGCATTGTGTGGTGTCCTGAGTGAGGGCAACCAGAGTACGCAGAGAAAAAAAATGCTTTGCTGTCCCTCAGCAAGGTAGGCAAGCAAGCAGGGAAACCTGAGAACTGGCTGTCCAGGGAGGTCCCTTTAAGCACAGGCCTCAGATAGCCTCAGGCAACAGCCACACAAGGTAACTCCCGACCTGATGCCCTGCCAGAACCGGTTCCGGCCAGCCTTAAATGCAATTCAGCCTTCAATCAGTGTGGACATGCTATTTCAAAATAGCAAAACGCTATTTCAAAATGCATTTTGTGTCTAGACGCGTTATTTTGAAATAACATATTTGAAATAATGCTGTAGTGTAGATATACCCCCTGGAGAAAAAGCAGTCTGAGTTGCAATAGGCAAACAAAAAGGGTCAACACAAAAGCTTTTCTTTCCAACAATCTGAGAGCTGATCTGGCTTTATACCAATTTTGCTTCTAAAATGGATTGCCATTTGTAGTTAGAATTACAAATTCTATTTCTTAGAGTGACTTACTGAACAAATGCCAATCTCTTTTGAAAGCCAAATTCTCATCTTACCATACAGTGAAATAATACTGTAATTTATTTTGGGAGGAAATAAAAGAGCAATGCTTTTATAAGGTTGATATAGTTCAGTTTTAACATCATATCCACACAGTTCAGTTTTAACATCATATCCACACAAGAGTTCATAGATTTTGAATATTCATCAATTATCTTTTTAAGGCTAGGCTTGTCAAAGCTTTGTCTAAAATGGTTCAGTTGGGTTTGGTCCCAGTTTGAGCAGGGGGTTGGACAGGATGATCTCCTAAGTTCTCTTCCAACCCTAATCTTCTGTGATTCTATGAATCTTTAACTGCAGAGTGAAAGATTGCCAAGATCTATCCTAATGAAAGCTAACAGATTTTCTAATTTCTAGGAAAATAAAACCTCAGCTGCAGACAGTGAAGAGGGAAAAGATGTATTAGGTCATCTAGTCCATCTTGTCACTTCAGGATTGTTGCCAGATAGATTTTCTAGTGTTATGTCCAGCGTAGATTTGGTTCAGTGATGAGAGTTACATTCTCTCTCTTGGAATATTATTCCATAGTTAAGTACAGCAGTTCTCCGAATGTGATCTATGAAGAACTATTTAGTAACATGGCGTGGACTCTTTCCCCCATGTCTACCTTTAAACTACATTCAAGGCCAGCTACAATAGAGATTTTCAGAAAATAAAATAAACTTCAGATTTTCAGTCAAGCTCAGCGCCAGATTTTCAGTAAAGCTCAGCGCCCAAGGGTATGTCTACACTACAACGCTATTTCAAAATAACTAGCACTACTCCAAAATAACTTGGTCTGCGTCTACACTGCAGGCAGTTATTTTGAAATAATGTCAAAATACTGTCAAGCTGGAGGACTTCTTACTCCAACTCCTGTAACCCTCACTGTATGAAGAGTAAGGGAAATCAGAGGAAGAATGCTCTATTTCGAAATAAGTGCTGTGTAGACACTCCCTATTTCAAAATTAGGTAAGCAATTGATGTAGCTCAATTTGTGTAGCTTATTTCAAGTTAAGCCCTTCAGTGTAAACATACCCCCAAGAGATCCCGTTTATGCACCTTAAATGGCTAGACTTTCAAAATAACTCAGAAGGAACATGTGGACAAGAGGGATCCACTAAATATAGTATACTTAGATTTCCAAAAAGCCTTTGACAAGGTCCCTCACCAAAGGCTCTTGTGTAAATTAGGCTGTCATGGGATGAGAGAAGATCCTTTCATGGACTGAGAACTGGTTAAAAGGACAGGAAACAAAAGGTAGGAATAAATGGTAAATTTTCAGAATGGAGAGGGGTTACTAGTGGTGTTCCCCAAGGGTCGGTCCTAGGACCAATCCTATTCAACTTATTCATGAACCATCTAGAGAAAGGGGTAAGCAGTAAGGTGGCAAAGTTTACAGACGATACTAAACTGTTCAAGATAGTCAAAACCAAAGCAGACTGTAAGGGACTCCAAAAAGATCTCACCAAACTGAGTGATTGGGCAACAAAATGGCAAATGAAATTTAATGGGGATAAGTGTAAAATAATGCTCATTGGAAAAAATAACCCCAATTATACATACAATATGATGGGGGCTAATTTAGCTACAACTAATCAGGAAAGAGATCTTAGAGTTATCGTGGATAGTTCTCTGAGACAGTCACGCAGTGGGCAGCGGCAATCAAAAAAGCAAATAGGATGCTGGGAATTATTTTAAAAAGGGATAAAAAATAAAACAAAGAATATCTTACTGCCCCTATATAAAACTATAGTACACCCACATCTTGAATACTGCTTACAGATGTGGTCTCCTCACCTCAAAAAAGATATTTGGCATTAGAAAAGGTTCAGAAAAGAGCAACTAAAATGATTAGCTGTTTGGAATGGGTCCCATAGGAGGAGAGGCTAAAGAGACTGGGACTTTTCAGTTTAGAAAAGAGGAGACTGAGGGGGATATGACAGAGGTATATAAAATCATAAGTGGTGTGGAGAGAGTGAATAAAGAAAAGTTATTTACTTGTTCCCATAATATAAGAACTAGAGAAGACCAAACGAAATTAATGGGTAGCAAATTTAAAACTAATAAAAGAAAGTTCTTCACACAGCGCACAGACCATCTGTGGAACTCCTTGCCAGAGGAGGCTGCAAAGTCTAGGACTATAACAGAGTTTAAAGAAAGAGCTAGATAAATTCATGGAGGTTAGGTCTATAAAAGGCTATTAGCCAGGAAGTAAGGAATGGTGCCCCCTGGCCTCTGTTTGTCAAAGGCTGGAGAAGGATGGCAGGAGACAAAATTGCTTGATCATGGTCTTCAGTCCACCCCCTCTGGGGTACCTGGCACTGGCCACTGTTGGCAGACAGGATACTGGGCTAGATGGACCTTTGGTCTGACCCGGTATGGCCATTCTTATGTTCTTATGCCCTGTTATTTTCCATTTTGAAAATCTGCCCTCCTTTCCTCCCCCATGGTTAGCCCTGATCATTTCTGAAAAATCCAGCCCTTCATATTTTCCCATTACTAATTTTCAACATAAAAAAAATATTTCACAAAAGGGGGAGGAGTTGGTCTATGTAATGCAGTATTTCTTAAACTTTTTAAGACCTAGGAACACCAAACCACTTTTTTTTTTAAATGAGAAACACCAAGGATTTTTTGTTGAGCCCCCCCCCAAAAAAAAACGGGCGGGGAAGACAACGGACGATAGTGACCAAAAAAAAGTTGCCTTCCCCTTTAAGGGTGGCCATTTTGAACTCTGCTGTTCTCCACTGCACCCCTCCAACTGCCTCATGGCACACTGGTGTGTCACAAAACACAGTTTAAGAAACACTGATGTAACGGGAACTGTCCACAAAACACTGTTAAAGGACTATCTATGCTTAGAGATGTCAACTCTGACAAACTAATTCAATAATTTTTCCTCCAGCATGATGTACTGTCATTTTCTTAATATATCCTATTAAAATCTCCCAGCCTATTTTCAGTAGTCACTGGGAGATTGATGCAGATTCTGAGACACTTCAGGCCAATCCCAGGAGGGTTGGCAACTCTAGCCATGTTATGACAATGTTTGAGAATCTCCGACAGAATTAAGAAGTTTGATTTGATAGTCTCCTTACATCAACTTAATTTCACCACATTGCTCCTACTAATAGTCCCTTGTGTCACCATAAACAAACTTGCTACCTCCACAATGTTTATTCCCTCCAATTATGTCTACAGGAACTAGTGACTACAACATGGCATAGTATCAGCAAAATTTCAAGCAAGTCTAGTGTTATTTTAACATCCCTGCTTAAGTAGTTTTCCCATCCATGTATTCCTCAGTGGACCTAATACATATGTATCACTTGCAAGCTCATCTTGCTATTTTCAATACAATTTACAAACACATTGTTTCATAAAAGTGGTCTCTCACTTTTATGAAATTCACTAGTTGACAGAAATATGCACTTTGGATGTGCACGTGTGTTAGTTAGGGTTGCCAGGTAGACCCCGCTAAAAAAAACGGACACACTTATCGGGGGGGGGAAGCAGAGCTGGCGGGGGAAAATCGGTGGCCGTGGGGCTAGAAGGGAGGATGGGGGGGGAGAACAGAGGAAGATGGGGCGCGTGCAACCACTGGCCTCAGCTGGAGTCCTTCCAGCCATGCCCCTGGAAGGCACTCCCTTTACTTGCCAGCAGAAGCCGGGGCAGGGGCGGAGCTGGGAGCCACTCCCCCCACCCGGCTTCTGCTCACAACCAGAGGTTCCCAGCTGGGAGGCGGGGCCGCAATTGGCCCTGGGAGCCTCTGGTCCCATGCAAAAGCTGGGCGGGGCAGAGGGGGAGGCTGGGAGTCCCAGCCCCCGCCCCACCCCACCCCACCCAGCTTTTGCACGTGACCACAGGGCTCCCAAAGCCAATCGCGCTCTGCCTCCCAGTCGCTCCCCCGCCCCCGTCAGGCTTTCCTCCGGCGCCCAGCCGGGAATTCACGAAATGCTGGACATTGCACGTGTCCAGTATTTTCTGAATTTTTCTACTGGACAGCTGGATAAGGGGGTGGGGCTAGGGATGTGGAAGCTTAACCAATAAGCATCTCCCTAAATGGGTAGTGCTTCCTGCAGGGCTACTCAACTTTGGAAGCCCTGGGGGCCACAATGATACTCACAGCACACGCTGAGGGCCACAACTTAAGTGTGGTTGCACGTACACGCAAATATATGCAAATAGCTTCTTTCACACTGACAGGCACGAATACAAAGATTAAGACAAGACTACATATCACACAGGCCCCATTTAAGTAAGTTCTGCTGATATTAATAAACCCAAACGGCACCGCAGGCTGTAAACAAATGGGCCATGGGCCACATGCGGGCCATGGGCTGCGTGTTGAGTAGCCCTAGCTTACCGGTTCCAGTCAATCCGGAGGGGCTGGAGCAGCTCCTGCTCACTGCAGGCAGCAGGCTGCTCCAGTCCTGCGGGGCCCAATAGAAACGGGGTCCTGCCCAGGGCAGACCCGGCCCAGCTCCCCCACCATAAGTTACACGCTGGTTTCCTGTGAGCAGGGCTGGACATGGAGCGGGCTGCAGAGCCTGCAGCAAAGCCTCTCTAGAAGCAGGGCCAGCAGCCCTTGCTGGCTCCACTCCTGGGGAAGTGGCTTCATTGTGTCCGTAAAGCCTCCCCAGGAATGGAGCCAGCAACCCCTGCTGACTCCAATCCCAGCAAAGTGGCTTAGCTGTTGTAGTGAAGTATCCCCCAGAGTAGGGCCCAGCAGGGGTTGGCAGCCCCGCTTCAGGGAGGCTCTGGAGGATAAGGCTTATTTAAGCTTTATACCACAGAGCCCACAGTGTGTAATCATTAGGAGTTTTAATGGATACACTTACCTTTTTTAATTGAATTCTTACATCTCTGGGGGGACATAGAGCAGCCCCCAGGGCTACTGTCACCACCACCCAGACCTTGTATGCACAGGGCTGCTGCCAGCCCCCTCGGTCCCAGTGGCTGCCACCCAGGCCTTATGCCTGGCTTCCGCCCTGGCCCGCAATGCAGTGAGCCCAGTGCTGCCTCAGGCAGGCTGCCAGCAGGAGGCTGGTCTCAGGTGCTGGTTAACTGTTATCCAGTAAGCATCATCACCCATTACCTGTAACCATCAGTTACATCCCTAATACAGCTTTCCCCTGCCATGGTCAAAATCAGATTCATTGTTAAAATTCTGAGCAACCTACAAAAAGCCATAAAATGAAACAATGAATTTCCGTTTTTACTGCCAGAATTTTTTTTTATCTTGCAGAGAAACAGAATAGGCTTCAGATTCCATGTTAGGGAGCAAGAAATAAAAATGACACACTTAATTCATAGCTGAAAATATTTTTGTTCACATATAGGAGCAAACTTTAAAAATAAATAAATAGTGTATCCTTTCTGGAGAGGTAAGAAAATTGGACAATTATTTAATATAGTATCCTTCATATAGGTTCAAAACCAAATGCCATATCCGTGATTTCAATTTAACCAGGTGAAAAGTTAGGTTATTTTCAAATCTCAGAGAATCATAGTATAATAATAGTGGTATCACGTCATATTTTATGGAACATCATGAATGAGCCACTATAAAGCTTGGTAATATCTGCATTTCATTAGGATATATGAATTTTTTAATTTAATATATAAAGCGCACAGACATGCCTATTCTGTACTTTTCTGACAAAGGGATGGGCTAGTCCATTGCATACATGTCTATATGTATTAATACCTTAGCTCCAAATACAACCCAAGTATGCAAAGACATTTGTGAGAGTCTTGGGCTGCTTTACGTACCAATTTTTCCTAAATCTGTTTGTCTTTGCCAGCAGTCAAGACACAAACAAGCACTTCACATGATGAATAAAAACATGTATGTACTTGAAAGTACAAAACAACTGGACAAGAACAAGCTGTACATTAGAAGGAAAAGAATATCACTCCAAGCCCAAAACATATCACAGTTAACATTACTTATATTTTTCCTTTACAACGTGGTAAGAGTCTCAGGAAAGTGACAGCAGTGTAAAAGAATACAGCTAAGGAAAAAACATGCTCATGTAGTCTTATTTTCCATGGATAATCACTCTCAAAATTTCTAAAGCCAAAACCCACATAACATTTGCATTACACAAAACCCAAGTCATTGTGTAGAAACCATCTGTACTCACAAAGCAAGGAAGATAAGTCAATAAGATGACCCTTTAAGATCTGTCTACTTCAGTATTGGTTGCCAGTATGCAGCTGGCATTAAATAAAGTAGTCATGATCGTGACCTTTGCATTTCTACAAACATTAAGCTATTGTCATGAGGAAGACCTCTTTGGCCTCATAATTCAGAAGCTGTTAACAACCAGCAAGAACACAGCATGTTGTGTCAGTAAGCAAATAAAGTAAGAAAAATTAGGCACCACACACACACACTTTCAGAAAGTTCAGAATAAACCTGTCTATATTCTTAACAATGATTAAAAGCTTTGCCTTAAAAAAATAACAGTCCATGCCTCACAAAAAAATAAAAATAAAAACACACCCTACACGCCTTTTATCTGCTAGCTTACAAGCAAATACAGGAAAACCAGACAAACTGCATGTTTTCAGGCATCCTACAAGATATCTTATTGGTTCATTGTGTTCTACAATGGTTCGTCTCCATCTCTCTCCCAGTTTCCACAATAAGTGCTAGATTATGGCTTTATGAGCCTACAGCTTGGGTGTGTGAACAAGGGCATCACATTAACAGTAGGCCCTGGAAACATTCTGCCTACAAAGAAATCAAAGGAGCCTCTGGGTTAGCATAGTGAGTGGGCCACTGAACCCACACTTCCTTTGGGAAAAGGCACAGTCTGTTTCCCTTAGTGCTAAGCCCAGTCTCTGTCTGTCTGTCAGTACTAAAGAGAGTGTCCCCAGGGGCATCTAGCACAACAGTTCCTAAAAACGGGCCAGGAAGGAGAACAAGGAACAGGCTTAGTTTTGTTCCTTGTGCATGTGTCTTCCTCCTTCATATGAAGGGCTACAAAGGGGAGTGAATCTGGTCAAAAGTCAGCCCAAGTCTCAAACTCAGTATTGACAATAGAAAGATTTCTGAACCTCATTAAACCTTTGGGTGTATATGGCCTGAAATTTATAACAAAACATGTTATATCTTTCTTGTTTGTCTTGCCCCTTTGATCCTAAACCAGGACATTTTCACCTCGTATCAGATTTCATTATAGATCTTTCAGAGTGGTACCGAGAGGTTTAAATGTCAAAACATGTCTCGAATCCTCATGTAATTCTTCACCCAGAAGTGAGACAAATATATAGTTCAAAACTTCTTACTCTTTTCATTCGACTCATCATTTCTATACTTACTTGAGAATACATAAGCAGCAAAAGCAATGAACACAACGTGTTTTAACCCACAGTCAAGTCCTACAATTTGCAACAGTTTCTTCAAGTCTATCTCCTGGCTCTTGAGCAATTTGAAAATGAAGTTCATTTTGTAGCTGTTCTAATCATTTAGGCTGTATTGCTATATGCCAAAGGGTCAAAGATTCCATATGAGAAAAAAAAGGAGCCAACATGAATTTTTAAGTTGAACTCTGGAAAAGATACTTGATATTAAAAGCTGTCCAAAGCAAGCAGTTTGGCCATTTAAGTAATCATCTGCTGACCCAACTTGCCTTTATTACACCCACGCTAAAGAGTAAGGCCCTCTTTCTTTTCTTCCCGCCCCCTCCCTCCAATGTCTTTGCCTCTTCAACACAGACCACAACTCCTCTCTATGCCTCTTCAATCTAGGGATGTGAAAGTGTAAACGTGAACACGGTAACACTCAGCCCCTCCCCCTGACTGCCTCTGTATCAGAGACAGCAGTGCAGGCCAGGGGGAGACGGGAGCCAATGAATGCGAAGCCAGCTCCCTGCATGCACCAGCTCCCAAGGAGTTGCCTCTCCTCACCCCGCACTAAGCAAGCTCCCCGTGATCACCAGCTCACACTGCCATCCCTCACCGATGCTGCTGCTGCTGCTGCCTCTGATACAGAGGCAGCAGCTGGAGTGGAGGGACAGGTGGTTCCATGGGAGCCGCTTCCCCCCAGGTGTAAATGTGTAAGCACTGAAATCTTCAGCAGTTACATGTCTACCTAAATGAACACATTTCAACATCCCTACTTCAATCACATTTTTTTTGCTATAAATTGAGACTTTTTTGCAATAAGCAGCAACCAATCTTCCATGCTTGATGGTCTTAATATTTAATGCACCACCTCTATCACTTTAGGCTTGGGGTTCTCAAACTTCCTTGCGCCCCCTTTTGACAACAAAATTACTTTACTACTCCAGGAGGAGGGACTGAAGCTTGAGCCCACCCAAGCCCCACTGCCTGGGGTAGGGGGATCCAAAGCCCAAGCTTCAGTGATCTGGCCATAGTCACAGCAGAGGCAGTAAACAGTACACCCAGAACAGTATACGTAGTCTCCCCATGTACAAATACTTCAAATGATATTGCACCCTTCAAATGGGTATTTTACCCTTTGTAGTTACCCCTGTAGCAGTAGATATATAGAAGGTTTATGCATGGATATTCTGAAGGTATGAGCCATCAGTCTGGAACCCTTCTGTACTATTCAGAGTTGAAGGTCATGCAATAAATCACTCAAAAGTCAATTTACCTCAGATTTACAATAGGTCTTGCATTTGGCCTGTGGCCTCTGTGTCACTATTTCAATACTCTCCGCAGGCAATACATTAGCAAACAGGTGACCTTCTTGCAAATACCTGTTAGAGTTGTAGTGCTTCACAAGGACAAACTGAATTACACTGAAAACAACATGTTCCACAAATAGCAGGTGGAGCCACTAATAAATGCTAAGAGTGGTCAGACCAATTGTGTACATTACAGGTCTTCAATCTTTTTATGCCCAAGATCACTTTTTAAAGTTCAGTGCAACTCAGAATCTGCTCTGTACCTTCCCAGAAGCCCCATGCTTTCTCAAACCCCTCCCCCACCCACTCCATTGCCCCTCTGTCATTTGCTGTCTCCCACCCTCGCTTACTTTCACTGGTTTGAGGGAGGGAGTGTGTGGTCTGGGCCAGGGCCAAGTGGTTCAGATGCAGGAGGAAGAGAGGGGTGAAAGTTCTGGGAGGGAGTTTGGGTGCAGAAGGGGACTCCAAGCTGGGGCAGAGTACTGAGATGTAGAAGTGGCACACAGTGATGGCTCTGGGAGGGGCAACTCCAGGCTATGACAGTTTTAGGTGCTGGCTCTGGGGGAGGGTCAGGTTTGGGACAGGGGTGCAGGAGGAGATGCGAGATGTAAACTCCAGCCAAGAGGCACTTACAGCACAGGCAGCTCCTGGCTGGTATCACAGCAGGGTTCAGAAAGACTGCCTGCCTGCTGTGGCCCCATGCCACGCCCAGAAGCAACTAGCTGCAGGCTCATCTCTCTCCTCCCCTTGGGGGGCAGGGAGACAACATGTCTCCCCATGCTGAACGCACCCCAAGCACTGTTCTCATAGCTTCTATTGGCCAAGAGCCAGCCAACAGGAGCAGCGGGTGTGGACAGCTTGCAGAGACACACTGGCCCCCTCCCACCGAGGGGAAGCACAGAGACAAGCCTTCAACCAGACATTTCTGGGAGCAGCATGTGGTCAGGGCAGGCAGGCAGCCTGTCTCAGCCCTCCTGCACTGCTAGTCTTCAGTGTCCCAAAGATCGCTATCGACAGGTAGGGGACTTCTGGTGTACATCATTACCAAGCAAGAGATTTAAGTTCACCACTTGTAGGACCACTACTGAAGCAACATATTCAGTCCACTCTTACTATCGGACACTCTCAAAGACAGTTTATCATCAGCGGAACATTGGCCATTATATGGCTCCAGTCGACACCAACCAGCATTCCTTGGTCTGGTGGAGTTGCAAGTGTTATAACCAGAGAAGAACTTTTCCTTTCTGTGTGAGGGTATGTCTACACTACAGAGGAATGTCCACACTGCAATTGCCTTCTTCCACAAGAAAAATCTAAAGAACAGAAGGGTTTTTCCAGCATTGGTAATCCTCATTCTATGAGGATGAAGCCTTTTTGCGAAAGTTCTTGCTTGCCGGACTACTTAAGCAGCTAAGGGACTGTGCTGCCACACAGCTTAGAGGGAGCTTTGATCCCCATATGCATGGAGGGGCGAGTTCAGCTCAGCCCCCCTCCACACATACAACCAAATCTTTACCTTGCTTTAAGCTATGTAAGAGGAAGCTGTATACCGAATTTGGTGATCCTAGCTTTTACAGTTTAAGAGGCATTCTTGAATAAACGGACAGAGGGACTCGCTCATTCATAAATGCTCTCAAATATATAGTAAATTAATGCACACTCTCTGTGCTTTAAGAATGGATGTACTGTCACTTAAAAACCTGTATTTAGTTTCTGGGTCTCAGTTCCTTAGTGCTGTGGCTGGGAATTCTATACAAGCAATGTAGTCAGCTTATGGAAAGGCAAGAAAAAGAAGGAATTGTAAGTACTAGGGATGTGAATGAGTAACCGGTTAACTGGTTACCTGGTAAGCATCACCCTTGTGTGGTGGGGCTTACCAGGAAATGGTTAGCCAGTACGCGGGAGCTAATCCAACCCTGCATAGCTTGGGAGCCAGCCCTACCCTATGGGGGAGGTGGGGAGGAGTTAGGAACTACATGTGGGGGGCTCACGAGCAGGAACTGGGAATCTCGCATTTGGGGCTGCTGGCTTCTTCTGCCAGCCCCCACACAAGAGGGGGAAGTGGCAGCTTCGTGCAGGGGGGCTGGGAGTGGTATCCTGCCTTATTGGTCAACCAGTTAAACCAAAGGTTTAACCAGTTAACTGATTAACCAGGATTTTACATCCCTAGTAAGTACCTTGAACTATTCTCTACAGAACCTCTGATCAACTAATTGGATTTAAAGGAATACCCAGGGCCCTCCACTCACCCACTGAGTGAGAATACTGTGTCGTCTACATGAAGGGTGGGACAACAAAGATTTTTAAAAATTAAACTACATTTTTTTTAAAGTAAACTGAAGTCAAGTTTAACTTGAAAGTTTGTTTAATTTGCAATCGAAAATCTGTACTGAGGCCCATACTTACTATAATATACTGAATCATTTAAATTAAATTAAATAGTATTAAGTTTTAATGAAAGTCAGGTCATTCAACTGGTCAAGTCACTGGCTAAGCACATAGAACTAGGGAGTTCATTGAAGTGCTAAACCTGTTTCTAACATCAGTAGCCTCTTCAGCATGTGCAGTGAATATTTTCTTCATTTCTATTTATTCACTTTGGGTACGTCTACATTGCAACGCTATTTTGGGATACTCGAATATCTGGAATAGCTATCCCACGTCTTCACAGCAATCCTGTTCTTTTGGGCTTGCTAGTCCGATGTCCCCATAAACCTCATTCTATGAAGAGTAAGGAACGCTTCAGAACAGCGCTTTATTTTGAAATTTGGTAAAATGACGAAATATGCTATTTTGAAATAGCATCAAAATAAGATATACAATTTGCGTAGCTCAAACTGCGTATTTTATTTTGAGTTACAGTGCAGTATAGATGCATCCCCAATTCAGTTTAATGACTTGTTCATTCAAAGTTGAGAAATTGAACTTGGAACTAAAAAACAAAAACAGAAATGCTTGTTTTCCCTCTTCCAATCTCTGAATGAATGAATAAATAAATAAATAAATAGGGATCAGCTCTGAAGTCCTGAAAAATAATGGTGACCAAAGACAATGGATCCAATTTATTGATGAAGTGGGTTTTACTCCTGAAAGCTCATGATTCTCTATATTTTGGTTATTCTCTGGTCCCACAGGACAACTTCTTGTTTCTAAAGTTACAGCTTAACGCCGCTACCCCTCTGAGATATTATTACTGTTCACTGTTTCTGCATGGATGCCTATTAAAAAAGTTTACCAGTGGGCCAACATTAAGATTACTAACAAATCTAAGAGTTTGTGGGATCAGTCTAAGTTAGTCTAAAGTCTCAGTCTTACAACCTTTACACAGAGCAGTGGCATCGTTCAAATTAAGAGGTCTAATTTCAGGAGCAAAGAGCATTAAGAGGGAACATTTTCCCAGCCTGGGATTCAGACTTTTTAGATTACTAATTTAAATATGAAAAAGGCACAAAAACAGACTGTAAATTAATGTCTTGTAAAATACTAGGGTATTTCTCCACTGAATAAAAATTATTCTCAGGATAAATGCTGTGGGCAGGATGAATTAGGAGACTTGACAGTTGAAGACTAACAATTAAAATACTTGAATTTTTTATTTTAAATAGTAACCTGTATTTTTTTATATATCTAAATGTTTCTTCCATTTAAATGCTACAAAATGTGGTACAGTGTGTTGACAAAAAACAGACAAATTTTCTGTGTCAAAGATGGCATGCTTACAGGATTCATGCTGAGCAATATTTGTAAACTACCAGAAAGTATAGCAACATATATATGGTTCAAATGGCAGCACAGACTCCATAACAAAACATCTATATCAAGAACGAACCAGATCCCACTGTGTAGTTCTTTAGTACAGAAATTCTTGCACTGACACAGATACAAATGTGATTGATCTTAAAGAACTAAAGTAATTACTAAGTAAATAAGGTCCAAAAGGCCAAGAGTAAAGACATTCCATGAGCAACCAAACTATGTGAAGAAGCCATAGGCAATTTCAGACTTGCTATTAGAATGCCATACAAATCCAACTGCCATTTACAGTGTAAATCCATCTCCAGGCTAGTGTCTGGATCTTTCTGTGGGCAATCGCATTCTATCCAAAGTGATAGGTATTGTACAGTCCACTTCTTAAAGATGGAAGTGGGGAAGAAATCCTTATGACTTAGCATCTGAAAAGTGTTAGAATGTCTTCCAATATAATTCTGAATTGTAATAGAAACCTTAATACAAACTTACAATGTTCTCCTCAAATCCTCTCACCAGGAAGGAGGACCAGATTTGTTTGTTTTAAGAGGGGGGGGGGGAGATCTACTGGTTGTTTCCCCACATCCCACCCCATTACTAATCATTTTGGGAAAAGGAGGACGAGTACATTTAATACTTGGGCTGGTACATTTCCATAATAATTTTGCGTAGGCAAATGAAAAAAAACACAAATTTTTCAAGTATTTGGAAAACTGGAACTGAATTTGTGCTTTGGGGAAAGTGATTACTCCTGCAATTGTGCTGAAATGTACTTCAATTGGTTACAATTTTGGAAATATACAAAAATATGTATTTCCTTTAAAAAGATACACATTGCTGATAAATATTCTTGACTCTCCTAAAATAGGTATAATGGAAAAGATAAGTTTTCAGGTGGTATTTAAATTAACAGATAATGACATCTTAATTACTACAGTAGGGAGGATATTCCATTTATACTGGGTGCATCATGCCTGCCGTTATTTACTGGTACCCTGTATGAAGAAGAATCTATTACTACTAACCAATTAGCCCGTCATAAGACGGGATTTTCAGGTCTCTCCTCCACATCGGTCTTCTCTCCTGAGCCCGCCCGCCCGCCCTCTCTCTCTTCCTCCTCCTCCTCCTCCTCCCCCTGCCTCTCAGCTCTCCTCCGCCTTCTGCCTCTCTCTCCATCTCTTTCTTTCTCTTCTCCCCCTCCTGCCTCTCACTCTCTCTCCGCTCTCCTCTGTCTCCGTCAGGGATGCGCACGCCCAGGTAAGTCCTGCTCCCCGCCGGCCGATTCCATCTCCCTGCCCCCCCACCAGCCAGTTCCTCCTCCCCATTTCCCATGGCCAGCTGACCTCGACTCCCACCCCCGACCAGCTTTGCTTCCTGCCAGCTGCCCCTCCCCCATTCTCCCCTGGCCAGCTACACTGCCTCTGACACCCCCCTCTTCCCACCAGCTCTGCTTCCTACCCCCACCGCCCTCCTCCCAGCCAACCCCGCTCCTCTCCCAGCCGGTCCCTCCCCCCTCCAGCCCCCGATCAAAGATGTCCATTTTTTTTAACCCTACCCTAGTGACGTGTATGGCCAGGGGGCAGATGCATGTACATCACCGCCCCCTTCCCCTCCCGCTGTGGCGCTCAGCTGAGTTCTGTGCCACTCAGCCGGGCCACCACAGGGGAGCAAGTGGCACAAGCCCCTTACAAAAACACAAGTAAGCTTCCTTTGGATTACAAAATACTATCATACCTAATTTTAATTGCAACAAAAACAAAATAAATAATCTATTCTTAAAACTTCCAAATACACATTTTCTTTAACTAAATCTAATACAGTGCAGATTTTAAGATGGTATGTTTTACAGTAAGTGTATTAGAGAAACAGTATGTGATCATATAATACCAGAGACTCAGTTGAATGAAACCATGCAAGTACCATGACACCAACCAACCTGGCCTGGCGTCCAGTCCTATTCAACATCACCCCTCCTGACATCAGGTGACAAGTCACCTTGCAGAATTTGTTCCTTAAGGTACAAGACATGTCACATCTACACTTGCTTAGAAAATTATTTAATCCACCAGGCTACCATCTCAGCTGAAGGCACTGGCTTTGGACAGTTCCCCTAAACAACCTCATCATCAGACCCAGGTAGCAAACCAGGAGGCAAAAACAAGTATAACCAATGCCTAATCATGACAGTCAACAGTACTACCCCCTGGTTTTTATCTTCCACATAATCTTTGTGTAACGCTCAAATCACATTAAATGTGAAGTGATCTCTTGTACAGCTAAATAGGGATGTGAATCTTTACCCAGTTAGGCAGTGTGGCAAGGGGCCTGCCATGGTGCTGCTCCAGCTGGGCTGGAGCAGCCCCTGCCTGCAAGGCACCCTGGCTGGGGTGCTCCAGCTCAGCAGGAGCCAGACAGGGCACCCCAGCCAGGCTGGAGTAACATCCTTGCCCTCCTTCCCCTTTAAATCAGTTAACCTCTGAAACAATAAGTTTAACCTGTTAACCAATTACTGTACATGGTATTTTACATCCCAACAGCTACTGATGTTAAGTGGGGCATTTGTGACTCCCTCCATCCTTTGCCACTGTGGGTTTTAGAAGATGTGGGCCACATTTTCTGGCTGAGCCCATTGGGAAAGATTGCCTGGTTCCTTCACGGACTTGCATAATGTATTTCCCTCATCTACTGAGTCATTAAGACATTTAGACTAAAACCCTTGATGTGATCACTTATGTAGATGCAATTTTATATACATAAAACACATACATATAACATCTATATGACACTTTCACGAAAGATAATGCTAGAAAATGTACATTTTATACAATTTCCCTATCCTTTTATTGAGAATGAATAGAATATTGTCCAAGATACCAAAAATCAAACATAATTTACCACTCATCTCAACTATTGTGTCAATAGGTCTGCCAAATGGAATGACTGCTATTAACTTCATTCTTAGCAAGACTGAACCCTTATCCTGGTTGGTTTCTTCTAGTCAGACTGTAAGCTCTTAAGGGTGGGGTCTGTCTTTCAGTATGTGCTTCTGTATTGTAGTTTGAATTAATTATTCCTCCAGGTTCTGTATTAATATGCCTATTAAGGCATCTATTGGCAAAAACCATTCCCTGACATTTTTTATTGTCACGGAGATAGTTGCTGATCAGTATTTCAGAATACAGGCAGTCCCCGACTTATGCGGATCCGACTTACGTCGGATCCGCACTTACGAACGGGGCTCTCTTGCCCCGGAGCTTGCAGGCAGCGATCTGAATCTGGACTCCAGTTCCGACTTACATACAGATTCAACTTAAGAACAAACCTACAGTCCCTATCTTGTACATAACCCGGGGACTGCCTGTAACTGAAACTGACATGATTATATTGTGATTTATAAAAAATAAAATATGAAGAATTTTAAAATGTCATGTACAGATATTTTAATTTGTTGGTGTGTAATTCTTCCAGAAGTAAGAGATTTCTCCTTTAGGAAGAACATTTTCCATGCGCTGTCTTTTTCTGGAGGATTATTTTAAAGAGTTAGAGCAAAATATCTAGGCCACTTTTGAACTATAAGTATTTTGTTGATTTCAAAAATTGTTAGGGACTAGAAGAAAAATAGCTAATATTTGAGAATTGGCACTGAGGCATGGCTCTCTGAATATGAGACACATCCTTTCAGGGGAGGGGAGTAAGTAGGCTTGGTGCCATTCACAGATCACAAGGATTCTATAAGATCCATCTGTATTGTGGGGGCTCAACTGGTTGCTGTGTGCCTCCTCAAGAGCCCCTGGATATCCTGCCCATTTGCAGAACTCTAATAGCACTGCAAGGATTATTCTCTGTGTATTGCTACCTCTGAAACTCTCTATTCTCTCTCCCTCTGTGGGCGGAGGTTACCATGGAATGAAGGCGATTTCATATGATACCTCAAGCTGTATTAAGTTTCAAATATTCTTCTTGAATTTGTGTAAGAGTGATGGGCACCCTCCTTTTTCAATAGACAAATTCATGTGGTATCCTCAGCAGATCTAGGGTCATAACTATGACACCTTGGTGACTGCTTTTAGAGCAAAGGAATTTACAAGCTCCCTATGTAAAACTTACAACTGCTGCTGGCTGAACACTGCTATCATGGGGGGCTTACAAATTTCCCAAGCATAAGAGATGAGGATTGTCACTCTCCCTCTAGTCCCTTCTTTGTACAACACTCAGGAAATTAAAAAAAAAATCCACAGAAGTGTGACATTAAGGTTATACAATTAAGAGTAACCCCTCCCCCCAAAAAAATTAAGACTCCATCAGCAACATTAATTCTGCTGCATTGCACATATATAGGTTTTTCCCCCTTTTTTCTGATTTTGATTAACTGTACATCTTATTGCTGTACTAGATGCACAGTTTGGCATTATGGTTGGAACTGTAAGCATTTAATGCCTTTATTATTTAGTGTTGCTTTTTGTATTGATATATAGACTACAAGTGCCTGTAATGGGACCCTCAATGGGTTAAGGAGCCTGGCAGTTAGCATCCACTCTGACGGGCTGTGAGGGAAGCCTGGATCTGCCCACTCCACCAACCTCCAATCCAGGGCCCTCAGAAGGGCATTTGATCACCGGGAGGGGCCATCTGACGTACCTTCTCTGGGTCACTTCCTATCACCGACTCCTTCCCTGAGCTTCCAGTCCAAGATAAGGGAAAGGAAAAAGGAAACCAAACTGCCAGCCTCAGCTGGGCTCCCCCATACAGTTCTGTTCCTTCAGGGAGGTTTCTCCAGCCTCTTTTTACAGAGGCCTTCAGAGTAGCTCTGCACTCCTTCCCAACCTCCCCTTTCTGAACTGAACTACTCACTTTTCAACTCTGTCTCCAGCTGGAATATGCGCTGCAAGCAAGGCTAGTTGGGCTCGGTATAGTCCTTTAAACACCTTCTACCCAGAGGACACGGTGACTGGGTGCATTACAAATCAGGGATGTTATATCTAGTTTATTTTAGTATTCATGTGGCCGCAACTATTTTTAGCAGTTACACAGTTACTAAAATGTTCGTGTGGAGGTGGGGCCGGCAACCAATGCGCTCCCATCCCCGCTCACAGGGAGCCCCCTGACACCCACACTTTTACCTCTGTATCAGACGCAGCAGTGCAGGGCAGCAACAGTCCCTGCAGCAAAGGGGGTGCGCACACATGTAGTCATTTGGATTTACCGATAAACCCAGGTTTATTAGTTAATTGTTTAAACAACTATATGATAACATCCCTATTACAAACACATACATAGATTCACTAAGGGTCTGATCGAAACAAATGAATCACATCAAATTCAGAAAAGATGACAATCCATTTTCTGGGGGAATTCATATTTGCATGTTACACATACCTTTTAAAAAGTTAAATGTTGTGTAAAATGCTTGGTGAGTAACTTCCATGACCTTGATTACAGAGGGTAATGCAGCCTGCATTCCGCATCTTGTCTCTCTCCTCAACCACCCACCTGTCAACCCTCTTTTCTGGGATTGTATGCTCTGTAGACACAAAATTTGCTACTCAAGCAACCTCATAATCTTAAATTAAGAAAGTTACACACTGTCCGAAATGGGTATCAGCAACTGATGTGGACTATGGTTTGACTGCTAGGCTACCAAGAACAAACTGCATTTACCACAATTTATGATATAGGCAAAATGGTGCTCAACAAAGTTTGTTCTGGTCTACGTGATCAGCTCAACTAAATCCATCATCAGTTCAACTGCACCCACCAATAAGCAATTTTCCTAATGTAGTCTCTCCTGAAGGTATTTACTCAGTACAATTCTACCCCCCAATGAAGCCAATGGGAATTTTGCTATAAAATTTTTGGAGCCAGGTTTCCCCCCACAATATGTAATTGTTAATAGATCTTTTCAATATACTAAATGTGGTTATAGGATACTGCACTAGCTTTGTTTTCAAGAGTCTTCTTGGATCCTTCTGAATGAAATGCACTAAGTAATTACTAGATTGCTAACAACTTTGATTTATAAGTAGTGCAGAAAGATGCCATTGCATAAGTCTTTTTGTTGTGTGCATTCAATTTTGAGTGGATTAAAGCGCTGAGTATGACTGCTACAAATAAAATTACAAAACAAATTCATTCAAAGCCCATTTCAGATAAGAGTTTCAGGAAACATTGATCTTTGACTTAGTGAATATTTTTGTAGAGTTTTGCTGTTCTAGAGATGGGTACAAAAACATTTTTCATAACAAAATCTGACTACTTTTTATTAGTAGGAAGAATTCTTCAAAATAAAGAGTCAAGCTTGACATGTAAATGATAATAAATACGTAATTTAGCTTTGCTAAATTGGAAAAGGGATTTTAAAATAAAATGACTTTTAAAGAGGCTATAAGAGTTAATATGCACTGTAAAAAATTACATTAAGATGCAATTATCTTTCAAGGAGAGTGAACAGATATAACACTGCACAGCTACTTGGTTAATTTACTTAAATTCAACTACAGGGTTGGAGAGCGATTAGAAATGTAAGTGATTAACAACTTTGGAGCAATAACTTCTGAATCATATTAGCTTCTGTTTCCCGTCGTCTTCAATTCCAGTTTACAACATTCTTCTAGCTTTTTGAGCCACTTAGCTCTGGAGCAAAGAGCAAAACAAGCTCTGCTGGCAAATCTGAAGAGCTTTTAAAGTACACCAGCCCAACAGCACCATATTGATTTCTCTCTTTTTCCTCTATAAAAAAGAGGGGAATTAAATGTAAAAAAAACAAAAACAAAAAAAACACCTAGATCCATCCAGCATCAAGCCTGCAAAGTTAACAGAACAATTGCAGAAGTTAAGGTTGAATCTCACAACCATAACGCTGCTCCTCTGCGAATACACATTATTTTTAGAGAATGTTTCACATTATTTTAGAAATACTTATACAAGGTTAAACTTTTAATAAGTGTATTAGAGAAACAATGTGATCATATAATTAAAATCTGTATGACAATCAATACAAGAAGAAATAAGACTGCAAGTTCAAACTACAACTTTTTACTTTTCTTGACTTGAATATATAACATTTACCATCCAAGGTTCTCAAAGTATTTCAGAAATATTCCCTAAAGTATCTTCCAAGCAGGTAGTTAAGCATAATCCATATTTCGCAGAAGGGAAACTACATTACTGAAAGATTAAATGATTGAAGCAATGATAAACAGCAAGTAACTGGCCGAAATCCACTCAGAATTCAGTTCATGATATATATCACCAGTTTTTGAGCCCCACAAGAGCCAAATTTTGTACTCGTTTTTGAAATATAGATTTTTTTAAACCCAGGTTATGCCAACTGTGACAGTACATCTTCTAAAGCTACTTGAGGTCCTGGAGAATAGTTTCTGTTCTGAGCATTTTCAAGTCTGTTTCCTTCATGCCCCAATTTTCAGCAGCTTGTAAGTATAAGCACACGTCTGCTTGACAAAGCTAGTTTCCAAATAACATCTATTGCTATTATGCCACTACAAAGGTCTGTATTAATTTAAAAATAAAACTAATGGAGAAAAAATATTAAGTGACCATACATAAAAAGGCAGCAAGTTTTTTCTACAGATATCAGTAGAAATTTAATGTGACTAACAAGCACCAGGTAATTGTTTTAATTGTGAAACAATCAGAAATGAATCTGAGACACAAAAATCAGATGCAGATCTGTATCCAAACTCCCAAAAAGTTATTTTGCTTGGTAAGGGTAGGAGGAGTTTCAGATGTACTGCTTTGACTCCCTCTCATCTACAAAAAATGAAAAACTAATTCCCGTGTTAGGGGCCACAGTAAATCATAATTGTAACAGGCAGCAGAAATTACTGGGAGTAGTTAAGTCAACATTATTCCAGTAATAAAAATATTTCTTCCATTTCAATAATATTAAGGGTCATAACTCAAAATGCAGTTTTCCTTATAAAAGTTGACTATTAGTAGGTATAGCAACTTTCATGATGACACATACCAAATTCCTTTGTGTGAATTAACAAAATTGTAATTTCATAGTGATTGCTGGAAATGCACATTGCTGTGATCGCTAGCAAAACTATATTACCAATGGGAAATTTAAAGGTATTTATAATTAACATTTTCCTACTCTTAAGGTAGTCAGCTAAAATGTTGTTTGAGATAAGTATTTGGATCCAGATTCTGAAAAACAGCACTGCAGATTTGAGACAGAGTAACTGTTTCATGACATCTATTTCCACTATATCCCCTTTTTGTATTTTTAAACCTCCTTTCAAAAGGCATTTTCTGAATTGCCCTAATCTGAAAACAGCAACAATAAGTGTAGCAAATACTTGACAATGAAGATGTAAAGCCTCCAAAAACCGGTTACCTTAGTAACAACGCGAATGTAGATGAATAAGAATACACAGACTGTCAGGACATCATTTCAGATTCCATGGGATTTGGGTTGAAATACAGTCAGCTTTCATTAGCTTTTTGTTTTTCTCAGTAGGTCCTTGGACTTTGAAACAAAACCTGAATGACAGCTATGAGCAATTCCAGCCTCACTCCTGATTAGCCATGCCAAACAGAACAGCTCTCTCTAGTGTAAACTTTCCAGGCATTTGTAGCAAATATGTCCTGAAATGAACATGACTGGAGTTCCTCCAACCTAAATTAGATCACTAAAATACAGTGGTTTTTAAAATGAAAAAAAAAACAAAGCCACATTCTGCTGGGATTTACATTAAGTTAATTTTTAACTCATGGGGGGTGGGAGGAGGGAAGCATTTCCTCAGAAGAATTTTGTCATCTTGGGAAGTTTTTATTTATAGACTTTTCTATTACACTAATACAACTAATGAACATTAATGAATTCAGTCTAATGCTCAGTGAAATAGTGACTATTATCCCCATTGTACACATGGGGAAACCAACACAGGGGCTGCGTCTAGACTGGCATGATTTTCCGCAAATGCTTTTAACGGAAAAGTTTTTCTGTTAAAAGCATTAGTGGAAAAGAGCGTCTAGATTGGCACGGACACTTTTGCACAGAAGAACTTTTTGCGGAAAAGCGTCCGTGCCAATCTAGACGTGGTTTTGCGCAAGAAAAACCCAATCACCATTTTCACTATCAGGGTTTTTTTTGCACAAAACAGTTTTTAGCTGTCTACACTGGCCCTCTTGCACAAATACATTTGTGCAAGAGGGCTTTTTCCCGAACAGGAGCAACATAGTATTTGCGCAAGAACACTGACAATCTCACATTAGATCGTCCGTGTTCTTGCACAAATTCAAGCGGCCAGTGTAGAGAGCTGGCAAGTTTTTCCGCAAAAGCAACTGCTTTTGCGGAAAAACTTGCCAGTCTAGACGCAGCCAGATAGTTTAAGTGGCTCTTCCAAGGTCACAGAGGAAGTTTGTGGCAACAGAGAAACAGTATCTAGATTTTCTAATTCTTAACCCAGTACCTTAACCACAAACTTATCCTCCTTCACTCTCTGGTACCCAATAAATCAGGAAAGCAAGCATGGAGAGGTGAGAGAGGAGGAGAAGAAGAAGATCAGAAAACATTGGAGGAAAATGAGCAATAAATCCAGCCATATAGGTTACACTAGAACAAGGATGGGCAAATTTTCTACACTTCGGCAGGTATCAGACAATCACAGCTCGTTGGCCGTGAATTGCTGTTCTCAGCCAACGTGAGTGGCAGGAAGCAGTGTCCTACTCAGCGCCGCTTCCCGCCACTAGCATTGGCAGTGAATGGAAATCCACAGCCAATGAGAGCTACGATCATCCAATATCTGCAGAGGCACAGGTAAACATAGAGGCAGTGACCCACCAGGGACTAGCCCTAGCAACCTGCCATTTTTTAATTGCCCACCCTGGCACTAGAACCAGTTCCCAAAACAAAGCACAGCTTTGTCAAGCTCTATGCATGTAAAAAAGTTGCCTCAGACAAGTGTGTATGATTTTTGTAATTACTACTAAAGGATGAACCTCTCTAGTGCATCACACTCTGGTCTGGCAACATCTATGGTCCAGCATAATTTTACTTAGCCAGATGTCCACTTATCATGGATGTGACCAAAGTTACCATGGTCCCATAAAGTTTGCTTACAGCCGCTAGTCTTGGCTCTCAGTGTTCTATGCTGTTATTTATTTAGCTCTAATTTACCCCTAAATGTCTTCTAAGAGCCCAGTAAGCAATGAAAGTGTTGGTAATGCTGCTAGACAATATTGACCTCCCATGGTTTGTAAAATTATCTGATTCAGCACCAGTCAGGTCTCGAAGGTGCTGGACTAGAGAGGTTCAACTTGTAGTAGTAGTAGTAGTAGTACAACTACAACTACAACATAAGTGTGTACAGGGAAATCAACATTTGAGAAAAATCAACTGAAAAATTCATGTCACAGAATATACAGATTTAAAAGACTTGGATTTTTCATCTTAGAAAACAGGAGACTAAGTGGGGGGGATATGATAGAGGTCTATAAAATCATGACAGGTATGGAAAAAGTGAATAAAGAAAAGTGATTTATTCCCACAATATAAGAACTAGGGGTCACCACATGAAATTAATAGGCAACAGGTTTAAAACAAGCAAAAGGAAGTTTTCCTTCACTCAGCGCACAGTCAACCTGTGAAACTCCTTCCCAGAGGATGTGGTGAATGCTAGGACTTTAACAGGATTCAAAAAAGAACTAGATAGATTCATGGAGGCTAGGTCCCTCAATGGCTATTAGCCAGGATGGGTAGGAATGGTGTCCCTAGCCTCTGTTGCTCTGGAGGTGGGTGACAGGGCAGGATCACATGAGGATTACCTGTTGTGATCCCTCCCTCTGCGGCATCTGGCATTGGCCACTGGCAGCAGACAGGATACTGGGCTAGACGGACCTTTGGTCTGACCCCATATGGCCCTTCTTATGTTCACACATACCCCACAGCCATCCAAAACAATTATCTTTCAATCTCAACTAAATTTGTATCTGGAAAGATAAATATCTGGAAAGAAGACTAGATTTTAAAAAGTTAAAACTAAAATGTGGCAGAAGTTCCAGAGAAAAAAAAATACTCTTTACCAGAAATTTCTTCTGATGAGAGGCACCAGGTGACACATTAGATAATCTTATTGTATTACAGGTTTGGAAAAGCCATGATGTTAAGGAACCTGTAATAGAGCAGCAAAGACAAATGAGACATCCTCTTCACCTCTCCCTAGATTTGCCTCAACATTATCTTCCATATGAGATATGGTACCAGATGATACCAAACTGGGTGGGGTTGCGACTTCTTAGGAGGATAGGGACATAATTCAAAATGACCTTAGCAAGTTAGAGAAATGGTCAGAGGTAAATAGGATGAGGTTTAATAAAGAGAAATGCAAAGTGCTCCACTTAGGAAGGAACAATCAGTTCCATACATACAAGATGGGAAGCGACTGTCTAGGAAGGAGCATGGCGGAAAGGGATCTAGGGGTCATAGTGGACCACAAGTTGAATATGAGTCAACAGGGTGATGCTGTTGCAAAAAAAGCAAATATGATTCTAGGTTGTATCAACAGGTGTCTTGTAAGCAAAACTCGTGAAGTCATTCTGCCGCTCTACTCTGCACTAGCTAGGCCTCAGCTGGAGTACTGTGTCCAGTTCTGGGCGCCACATTTCAAGTAAGATGTGGAGAAATTGGAAAGGGTACAGAGAAGAGCGACAAGAATGATTAAAGGTCTAGAGAACATGACCTATGAAGCCAGGCTTCATGAACTGGGCTTGTTTAGTTTGGAAAAAAGAAGATTAAGGGGGGACATGATAGCGGTTTTCAAATATCTAAAAGGGTGTCACAAGGAGGAAGGAGAAAATTTGTTCCTCTTGGTTTCTGAGGACAGGACAAGGAGTAATGGGCTTAAAGTGCAGCAGGGGAGGTTTAGATTGGACATTAGGAAAAAATTCCTAACTGTCAGGGTGGTCAAATATTGGAATAAATTGCCAAGGGAGGTGGTGGAATCTCCCTCTCTGGAGATATTTAAGAACAGGTTAGATAGACATCTGTCAGGGATGGTGTAGGTGGAGCTTGGTCCTGCCTTGAGGGCGGGGGGCTGGACTTGATGACCTCTTGAGGTCCCTTCCAGTCCTATTATTCTATGATTCTATGAGCTTGGGCCAGAGTCTCTGCCTACTTATACATTCTGCAGCCTCATACCTAGGCAAAGTGAATACACCATGGAAGTACAGTGCTACCCAAATAAAACAAACAGTTTCCACTTTATACTCTCTAAAACAGATTATCCTATGGCAGCAGTGTAAACTTAGTGGCTTCCATAAAGTACCCTAATTTACACTATCAAGCTCCCTTTGAACAGGTGTCCATGCCCACAGCAGGTGCAAGGCAGACAAGAATACTGCCTCTCTTATTAGTAGAGGTTTCACCAAATAAGTCCTGACCTTTGCAAATTCAGAGTGGGATTCCTAAGGGATGCAGTCACCCATCTCCAAGTTTATTTTCTTATGTACTAAATTCAATGTGATAGAGCTGCATTTGTGAACTTTCCATTCATACAACAGTTACCGATGCCTGAAACTGCATGAACATTTTTGCAAAATCCACACACTAACAGGGACAGGAGAGAAAAGAATGGGAACAATATGAACTTCCTGGCTTTTCCCCTTGGTCTAGCATCGGGGAAGGGACACAGGGAGAGGAATGCACATACATGTGCAAACATGCCTTGCCCTTATGTAGCCAGAGTCCCCTTCGGGCACAGCACTAGGGTACAATCTGACCCTTTGTGATAAAAGTAAGATATTTTTAAAACAACCCTTTCAGAGTTCAGATCTAACCAGGACTACACCTTTAAACAAACAACTCAGGTAATCAAGAAGAGAAAGATGTTTTGACAACTCTAAATACATGCACAGGCAAATGTTTCAACTATAATTAAGAACCTTTGTTTATCTGAAAACATGGTGGAGGGAAACATTCTTCAATACTAAAATTCAACCTACTTTTTTTGTACTGACTGTAGCCATTCTCCAAAATTTAAAAAGATAATTTGGCTAAACTTAAAAACGAAAAAACAAGAGGCTAGTGACAGTGACCTTAAAAGAACAAAAAACATTTAGTGGGTCTATTTTGTGCTGCCACAAGCCAATGCAATGTCATCAACTGTACTCTTATCTGTAAAGAGTAACAATCAATTGTTTGACAGAAACAAAGCACAGCTCAACAGGAAATCAACCAATGCAGGACAGATGGTCACTGATTCAAGTTTCACTCCTCCCTACTCCAAAAATAGGCTTAAGAGGCATTTTCTGTTACCAAGCAACGGGCCACAGGAAGGCATAAATCTCTTACTACATGTTATCCCCCTCCCCCACCTCCAATATAAATAGATTAATCTATTAAAATATAGTATGTACCAAAACTGGTTTTTAAATGGATAAGTAGCAGGCTCTCTTCGCTTGTTATTTTCAATACAAGATCGAGATAGCGTCCATTTCCTACCTAACCTGCCTTTCAGGAAAGTATTTTGTACATTACTAGGCAAGCATCCTACTAGCAAAGTACCTTTCAAAACTCTTAAAAGATATACTAACACAATGTTAGCAAATAAACTTCATTGTGATCAACTACTGTTTTAATAAAGTCCTAATAAGAATTCTAATGGTCTCAGGAGTCAATCATTTTTATGACTTGATATGACACATCTTACACTTATAAAACCATCATTCATCTTCACCCTTCTCTAAAAAATTCACCAAAGATTATATTTGTTTATAAAGGCGTGTTAAAAATTATATTAATCCACAAATCTGCATCAGCAATTTTATCCTTACAATGTAAAAGCAGTGTTTTTCTAAGACACATTTGACACTGGACTAAGCACAACTGGATGCTCTGAATCCATGAATCTGTTTTCATTGAACTCCAAAAACAGAAAGAAACATTTCTTATAAGGTCTTCACATTTACAATTTATTTCATTTGGCTATAGAGCAAATGGCTCCTATATATCTGCAATGAACCAAAATACAGGTATTTTTCAGGGATAAAGCAGGAAGGAGTTTGAAAAATGCTACCAACATCAGATCTCTGCTCAGTCTCAACAAAAACAACAACAAAGAAGAAGAAAGGACCAAGTGTATTTGTGTGAGGAGAGACTGGAGGAGGGGAAGAGTGGGGGGAGATAGGCACGGGTGTAAAAAACAATGGCTCTGAAATTCAGATCAGGATCAAGAAAGAATAAGCCAGTTTGTTTGACCCCATATCATACAAACTGGTAATGAAAGGGCTAGCCACAAAAGAGATGTAGTTACATTTAGGCATACAAAGAATAATCTGCAATAAAAGATCTACAATTATGACCCCCACACAAAATTAAATGGAAAAATAGCAGTTTGTCAACAGCTGGGTAATCATCCTTTAAAAGTGTAGACCATTGGATTACCATTGACACATACTTATACTACAAAAACATATGGCCACGTAAAAAAGCAGGGGAGGGGGAAGCTTGTGACAGCATGTGGTCTGCAAATGCTTTAATTTATTTGCTCATCAACTACTGCTTGCTTTCCGAGCCTTTTCTGAAGAGCTGATGCTTGGAAACAGTGAATCTTATTTTCAGCACTGATTTCATATAATCATTTAAAATGAGTTTGATACTCGTAGTGCAAGAAAATGTAGACAAGCAGAGTCATAGATGGTATGATGACAGCCTGTAAAGGGCCCATTTTACTAAGAAAGTATGTTGGTCAAGACATTGGATAGGCTTGACTCTTCAGCTACTGCAACAGTGTCTTTCATAGAAACAAGAGACAGACACAAGAGACACATATTTAGATCCCTTTAAAATGAATGTGCTTTTTGGATGCACTGGATTAAGTTCCTAAGGGCCAAAGTCACAGTCCTGAATGAGACTGCGTGGGTGTAAACCAACAGCAGGATTTGGCTTTTTGTCTCCTTCAAAGTTCCCGAATTAAAGAGTGCAGCACCATAGCATGGGCGCTAATCCACGTCCAGGGTCCTGAAGGAAGGCTTGAAACAAGAACCAGGAGGCCCAGTGGTAAGAAGAGGAAGATCTAGCTCATATTTGGCACTTTTCATATGCAATAAAATCACTTTACAAAGAAGGTCAGTATCATTATCCCCATTTTACAGATCTAAGACACAAGGAGAGGAAGTGACTTTCCCACTGACACGAAGCAGGCTAGCAGCCCTATCAGGAATACTACCCAGTTCTCCCAATCGAGTCATGAGCTCTCGACACAGGTTCACATTGCCTACCCCAAGTGAATCAAATTGGAAATGAATGTAGATAAAAGAAGGACACAACCAACACATTCTATAACCTTGATTTAAAAAAAAAAAAAAAAAAAAAAACGTAACTGAAGCCTGTTTTTTACTGACATTCCTCTTTCTTCATCATGCACATTCATTATTCACCAACAAAAATATAAAAACTTATCGAAGTTTGCACAATTTGACAACTATGTTAAATTATAGGCATATTAACTTGGACAGTTTCTTTTAACACCAACTAAATAGCTTCAGTGGATAGCAGAGTTAGTCCGTACAGGATAAACTTAAACAACAAATGGTCTGGTAGCGCTAGTGGGCTGTGCCCACGAAAGCTCATGATACCAATTAAATAGTTACTAGTGGGAATCTTCTGCAAATCACAACATGAAATAACTAAATTTTAAGTTATGGTTTTATTTGTGCTTTCATGCATTTCGGAAACAGTCATGAAAAAAGTTAGCTATTTCTAGATTTTCTTTCACTTTAGCATTTCATGTATAGCATATGTATATGAATTGGTTCAGATGAAAATCCACTGTTTCTGAGATAAAAGTCTCCAGATACATTTAAATGTAAATGTAATGCTCACATAGTAGTGGTACCATTATAAAACCACACAATTTCCAAACTACATTTACAGTACTTCACATCTCTATGTATGCTGGCACTGAATGTTCCCAAGCAGGTTGTTGTTTTTTTAAGTTTGTGTTAACAAGTTTAAACACAGTTTTCTTGATCTGTCTAGAATGATCACTATTTTAGAAACCCAGGTTCCTTCACATGCTCTAGGGTATTTGGCATAATATGACCTTCTACCCTAAATCAGGGCATTCTTCAGGGATATAAACTGAAACCTTGAACTGATCCAAGCCAGATTCCCACCCTGATTTCCAAATAGTGTATCATCATCCAACTGAGCATAGAACACAAGATAGTGAGTTGGTTAGGTTTTGTCTAGTCTGGCCAGGTGAACTATGTTTATGTTACCTTAAACAACAGCTCCACCGCAAGTCTTTACACAGTAGCAGATGAGTCCGAATGTCAACCTAAGGAGCAAAGTTCAAGATCCTGAAGAGTCCAAGGCAATAAGCCATCAGGAAAAAAATCCAGTTAAAAAGAAAGAGGGGAGGAAGGGGAGAAGAAGCAAAAAAGGGAAATTATGCTCATTATTTAAAAATTCTATTAAGTAAAACAGCAAATAGCTACAAAAAAAGTAAAGAAAAGATCACTAAATGTCTTGTCTATATCTAGAATTTAGATATAGGTAGCTAATAATCAATGTGGTTGTACTGATGCAAACCCCAAGTACTGGCAAGGAAACCCAAGTCAGTTAAATCACACTAGGACGTGTGAACATATTGTTTCCAATATCCTCTACAAAGAAGAGATCTGCCTGAGCTCTTTCCTAATCCATTTGCTGCCAGCCTGTTCTTTGGAAGGAAATGTTGTTCTCTGTGTTTCTCCACATTTCTTTCTTTTTCTCTGGCATCCTCTATTATAATATTTGAACAAAATGGAGAACAGCAGTACAGACAGTTTAAGTAATTTAAGTCACACAGGAAGCCTGCGCTACATCTGGGAACAGAACTCAAGTTTGAATCAAGTGTCTTTACTGAAAGGCTATACTTCTTATGGGGGAAGAAGATTCTTAGGTTCTATGAACCACATGACCAACTCATAGTTTAGATGGCATAGAAAAGTAAGGAGCATCAAGGATAGAAGTATTTTCATGAGTGTATCCTTGTTCTTGTCCCCTCCATGCACTGTCCCAAGAGCAACCTGTGCATGCCCTTTTGGGGTGGTCTTACAGCTGTAACAGTTCTTCTCTATGCAATACTAACTTGCCAGAGAACTTCAGCCCAAAACAGAGAGTGTCTCTGTGAACATGTAGTCTACTATGGCTGATTTCTGACTCCTCCCCTCTGGCTGGCCACATACACCAATTTTTCATGGAGACTCAACCACATGTTGTTGGTACAGAGGATTATTTACTTATCTGGAGCATGGGAAGAAGTACATTGTATTAACTCAACCCCTCTTTTCATAGCAGGAGATTTAAAATACACACACACACACACACACACACACACACACCCACCCACCACCAGGTGCACAGCATTCTGTTACAGCACAAGAGGCAAACCATATAAGTTTATACTAAAGATGAAAATCAAGCATACACAACACACACACACTTCTAATGGCTGAGCTGTATACTGATGTATGCCATCTAAGCTATATATCAGATGTGGCCAAACTCACATACCCTCCCAGCCATGTACAACTATCTTCAGAAATTCATGAGCTGGGGCATGCCTGATGGGTCTCCAGCCCTGCTTCTGATGAAGTCCCAAGAACCCCCCTCCCTGCTGAGAAGAAGCCCTGAAACCTCCCCACTCCCCCATTGGCACAGAAGCCTCTACTCACCCTACTATATGGCAGAGGTCCCACACTCCCTCTCAGTTTGGTAAGTGGAGAATGGGGGGAGGGACTGTGGAGGATCAGAGCTGCACTTGAAAAAAAGCCTGATGTGGTTGTAAGCCAGTTTGGCCACCCCTACTACATATGATACAAGAGGAAAGATGGCATAATCATTTTCTAATATTTAGACATGTATAAGTCATCTGCAACCAATCATACTGCAAGCTGTAGAGTCCTTTCAAGCAATTATTTCATGTTACTGTTTCCCTGTCACGTTGTGTTATTTAAAAAAAAATCCCTGATTTGCAAAGACACACAGATGTCTCTACTGAGCAACAATGTAATCTCATTTCTGTAGCTCATTTTCCTCTTTCCCATTCCAGATGTATATAACAGCTTCACTAGTTTGACAAATCCACCATTAGTGCATGAGTGCTTTGGCGCAGGGAACTATTATGTTCACTGTACATTGCACAGTACACTTGTGGGCACTTTACATTATGAAATAAAAAATTTCTGCTGAGTTTATGTTCCAACATATGGGGCGAGGGGTTTGGTATCCCTTGCTGTTTTATTAGGAAGAGGACTGCAGCTGGCAGGAGGTTGTCAAAACAAGTAATTAACCACTAAAATAATTTACTAAGAAGCCATGGTAGATTTTTTTTTAATTATTAGTGGCAATTTTTGAATCAAGATTGGATACTCGTCTAAAACACAGGCTCCAAGGATTATTTTGTGGATGTCAAATGGCCTATGTTGCACAGGAGGTCAAACTAGATGATCAAATGGTGGCAATCAACCTTTTATCTTTGTGGAGCAGATGATCCCTTTTAGAATATGGAGGAACAAAGGTGCAACAGCCTCTAATCACAATACCACCAGCTCCCAAAACTGGTAACACAGCTGGAAGGGAACATTAGGACCTTGATAGTATCACCCAGAGCTAGTTTCACAGTTTTACAGTAATTATATTTACGTAAAAACAAAACCACACACCTATTAAGTTACCAAACAAAAAAAAGTCCACACCCTAAAATTAAGTTAATTATATAGCTTAACTATCAATGCCCTCAGGAAAAGCACTAGGAAAAGGTTTGACCATATCCTAAAGGTCAACACACTCTAGGTTCCATCAGGCTAGCAACAGAAATTCCAAAGCTGAAGCCAGTCTATCAAAAATATCCTACCACCAAGCCTTCAAATGTACAAAATGCTCGAGAGAATACCTTAGCCGCCCTCAACTAACTCAAAACATACATGCAGAGAAGTTGTTTCGCAAGAGGCCAAAATCAAATCCTATAGGTCTTTAGAATAAATAAATAAAATAAATATCAACAGCCTGAATCACACTCAGAATCAATTAGGAAGCTGGTGCTACCCTAGGAGATCTGGTGTAATAGGTGGAAAAGGTATAAAAGGTTCAAAGAGTGCTACCTTTGGAGAACTGGTGTAATAGGTTTTAGGTGACGGGCACTGCCAAGGAATCACAAAGCTGAATTCTGAGCAAAAAGACACAGAAAGCACTAACACAATGTTCCAGTACAACTTATATAGCTAAACTAATTTAAAATAGCTACATGAAAGAGATTTCGGAAGAACGTTCACGTTGTTCATCCAAACTGAAGCCTAATCTTTAAGAGCAATGAGCTCTATGGATCAGCCTTTGTTACTAAAAGGTAAATAACATCCTCTCAATGCATTTCACACCTCAGTTACATTCAGGAATTAAATTTCACTTCACATCAAAGGGCCCTGATCATATATGCCACTCACACAATTGTTCTTAAAGAAAGCCACTAAAGGTGAACCACAAGCTACAGTTGGGAGGTGGAATTTGAATGTCTTTATAAAACAGTCTTAGAGAGCTGAAGTCACCAAAGACTTCTTCATGGAATCACTATGACAGATGTCTAAATCTCATATGTAATAGTATCTTAATTCCATCAACAGTGTTTTGCTATTGATTTTATATCTGATTAAAAAAACTGATATGGCTCTGGAGTGGCTCACATGGAGAATATTAAGTCTTTTGTCACTAACACAAAACAACAACCCTGCAAACCCTGAAAACCACAGCATTGTTGATTTATTTTCACAATATAGAGCTTAAAATCACGTGTTTTTTCACAAAATTCTATTAACTATTGTAGAACAACAGTAGCAATTTCCCATAAGTTTAAATACGTCAAATGATTTAACTGTTTAAAATACCTTTACAGGCAGTCCCTGAGTTACGCGGATCCGATTTATGTCAGATCCGCAGTTACGAACGGAGCCCTGGAGACCAGGGAGAGGAAGCAAAGCGGCGGAGCACGCGGGCAGCGGACAGCCCAGAAGAGTCTGGGCTGTCCGCTGCCCGCATGCTCCGCGGCTTTGCTCTGCTTTGCTCCCCGTCTCCCTGGCCTGCAGACCAGGGAGAGGGGGAGCAAAGCAGAGCAAAGCCACAGAGCCCGAGAGCAGCAGGACAGCCACGGCGCGTCTGGGCTGTCCCGCTGCCCCCGTGCTCAGCGGCTTTGCTCCGGACGCCTGTGGTACAGCAGCTGGGGCACTGCCGGTTGGTCCCGTAGCGCCGCTCTGGGCGCTACTGGACCAACCCGGCAGCACCCCAGCAGCTCTGCCCCAGGCATCCTGATTCAGCCACTGCTGGTCAGTTTCAGCAGCGGCTGAATCAGGACGCCTGGGGCAGAGCAGCTTGGGTGCTGCTGGGTTGGTCCAGTAGCGCCGAGGAGCGGCGGCGCTACTGGACCAACCCAGCAGTTCCCCAGCTGCTCTGCCCCAGGCGTCCCCAAGTCAGCCGCTGCTGAAACTGACCAGCGGCTGACTACGGGAAGCCCCTGCCCCGGGCTTCCTGGAATCAGCCGCTGATCAGTTTCAGCAGCAGCTGACTTGGGGATGCCTGGGGTTCTTAAGTTGAATCTGTATGTAAGTCAGAACTGGCGTCCAGATTCAGCTGCTGTTGAAACTGATCAGTTTCAGCAGCGGCTGAATCTGGACGCCAGTTCCGACTTACATACAGATTCAACTTAAGAACAAACCTACAGTCCCTATCTTGTACGTAACCCGGGGACTGCCTGTATAGTAGCAAAGTCCTTCAGAGCAGACACAAATTCTTTCTATTAAATCTTCATGAAAAATTCAAGTGTTAGCTATTAGTTGATAATATATTTAAAACAAAAAAAAATCCACTTACCCAATCCCTTATTATCTATCAAGCATGTCCCAAAAGAGTTTCAGGAAAGCCATGACATCACAGTATTATACAGTAGAACAGGAACCAGCTGCTGTGATTTTGGGAGATAATCAAAACAATAATCACTTCTATAATGAACCTTCTTCCTTTTCATTATTGACACACTATGTAAAAATCCTTCCTATATCGGACTTGCAGATCCTCTTAAAAATTACAAATTTCTTAGGCCAGAGAAGGTCATTAAAGTAGAGTAATACAAGTTGTTTGAAAAGGGAAGAGACATTGTAGTGGGGACTAAAACTAGAAGAGTCAGTTTCTACTGACATGGATTATGAAGATCCTACTGCCTTCATTAATTTGATAATGGTACATTTTATACAAAAGTCACATTTTATGTATACAGTACTTACACTTTAAAGTAACACTGATCTGCTAAAAATAAAGTTCTCAATTAAAACTTTACATCTACCTAATAAAGCAACATTCCTTTCTGTATGATTAATGCTAATATAAAGGCTTCCTCTGATTGATAGATATTTGCTACAACTACCCCTTCTTATATTTTCAAGCCAAATAGGATTACCAGTCTCACCTCTTGCATAACATAAGCCACAGAAACTTTGCAGAAATTTCTGTATCAGCCTCATAACTTCCATTTAAACTATAGTTTGGAAAAAAGAGAAGACATAATAGCGGTTTTCAAGTACCTAAAAGGGTGTCACAAGTAGTTGGGGAAAATTGTTCTCCTTGGCCTCTGATGATAGGACAAGAAGCAATGGGATTAAATTGCAGCAAGGGAGGTTTACGTTGGATATTAGGAAAAACTTCCTAACTGTCAAGATGGTTAAATGCTGTAATAAATTGCGTAGGGAGGTTGTGGAATCTCCATCACGGGAGATATTTAAAAGCATGTTAGACATCTATCAGGGATGATCTAGACGATACTTGGTCCGGTTGTGAGGGCAAGGGACTGGACTTGATGATCTCTTGAAGTCCCTTCCAGATCTAATATTCTATGATTCTATACTACATTTTAAAAAGGCATTCATTTTAGATACTTCAAGATGATGGAGAATCACCCACATCTCTAGATAATTTGTTTCAGCGGTTAGTTACTGTTAAAACAATTGTCTTGTGTTTCCAAGGTTTTTTTTTTTGGCTACAGTGAGGAACCATCTACTATCAGGAATCTCTTCCCGACGTAGATATTTGTAGACTATGACCAAGTCACTTAAAAATTCTCTTAAAACACATGTTGAGATATCAGAGAAGGTTAAGTGAGGACAACTAGACATTAGTAGTCAAATAACAGTTCTAATGCAAAATTCAGGGGCAATTCCACCTCCATAATCCTAAATTGGTATTTCCCTGTTTATGCATTCAACAGTCAAATTTGTCCTCTTAATAAACAGAATGACCAAAATGGTTTTGTAGTTATCTACCACTACTACCTTAAGAACTTTTCAGTGTTGCTGCATTCTAAGATACTGTCTCCCATGTTTAAGTGTAACTGGCAAACATGTGTGACCTTGTATTTGGCCATATTTAAAATGCATGTTATTCAAATGAGTCCTCTTCACCAAACTATCCAGATTAGTCTGAATAGCTGACCTGTCCCCGGCACTTTTTGACACCTCATCAAGTTGTATCATCTGCAAATGTTATGAATAATGATTTTATATTTTCTTTATTGATAAAGACATTGAATAGCATTGGGTCAAAAAAAACTCAGAAACACCACCACAGAATGAATCTCCATTTAGAGTCAGTTTTTAAAATCATGTAACCAGTTTTTAATCCAGTTAACATGGATGACATTGACTTTGTACAAAGCTATGAACTCATCCTAGTTCAAATTGTATTTTGTTCACTGACATCTACTCTATTTGTATTTTATAGTGTCACCAAAAATAACCTCAAAATTCTCTCACATGGAAAACCTATATGAATTTATGATAAACATAAATAATAATGTAATGCTGATATTCCATCACCATGTCTCTCATCATTGTAGCTCCTATTCAACCATCTTAACACATGCCAAACCCCACTGGAGTCAAGAGGAGATTGTGGTGTGCAAAAACAAACATCATGGGCCTTAATTTGCATTTTAAAATACATTAACTATTCCTTTTTTTCTCCTCAAAAAAGCTGCTTTTAAAAAAGAGGTTATACTAGTCACTGTTCTTATTAGTTATAACAGATGTACTCTTTTCAGAGTCTTTGTAAGGGAAACTTCTGAGAAAATATGATTTTTCAAAACCTGCACCACACAAATACTACTGCAATGGTGAAAGTTTGTCATCATTTTACATCATTATTGTTAATGTAACATGACTGTTCAAATGGCTTCAAAATATAAGAACAATTTTCACTGCTTGTTAATGAGGTGAAGTTCACAGCACTAACCCCCACAAATGATATTCTTGTCAACATGCAGAGGCCTGTTCCTGTCTCTCCATTTGTTAGCTATACTTTATAAACAGTTCCCCTTTTCGGGCTTATCTTCTATAAACAACTGAAAATGTATTTTTCTAAATTCAAACACTTCTTACAAAAAGAGAGGCGGTGCAAGAGTATGCAAAATTGCAAGTCCCAAACGGGAAATATCTTCTAAAGTCAACATACATAACATATAAGAAAGATGACAGTGCACAAGTATGCAAAAATTATTTAAAGCCTTGCTGGGCCGATATAATCTAAGGCGTAAAACCAAAGCTCCGATACACTTTCACATTAAAGATGTCATGACACTTTTCACAAGAGTAAGGATGTGATTTCCTGGCATCTTGCCCAAGTTTCAAGTTTTGTCAATTACCTCCCCAAATGCCCCCTGTTGTTTCAATTAGACATGGTATTCTTCTTCACTTCCCATCTTGAATTACTGTGGACTGTTGCTAAGCCTGGTTAACAGCTGCCACATTTCACCCAGAGTTGGCTGCATCTTAGTGGTTGGTAAAACAATTAGAAATAGAACATGCACACAGAACCTAAACGCACTTTAAGATCTTTTGGAATAAAAGATGAAACATAAAAGAAAGGCACACTACTCTTTTTATTTTCATCCAGGTTAGATAACAAAAGATCCTTGAAAATATGTAATGGAATTGTGGGGAAAGACCCTTTAGATTGTCTTATTTATCCCACTACTAATGCTCAACTGTTTCCTACAGTTTATTCTTGAGTACTATTTCAGTCTAGTTTTAGATGACTCAGCAGTTTACAGCTATCTCAACAAGACTCCCCCACACACCCACATCAATTAAAAAAATATTTTGCTCACAGTTATCCCATAGCTCGTAGACTTATCTGTTTGAATTATGCTAAACAATTCCTCTTCTTCCTTGTGTTTACAAAGTGCAGAAACCCAGTTCCACTGAACTTTCAAGGACTAGAGCTAATATTTATGGTCTTAAGAGAACTTTGAACTAGCCCTGATTCAGGGTGTGTTTTGAATTTCTGCAAACATTTCACATAGCTATACTATCATCCCTTTGTTCTGTGTTATAATGCCTCTGCACACAATAATAAAAAAAATCTCATTTTTAACCATTATGTCATAATACAAGCTCAATATTCAACTTGCCTGTTATCTTTCAGCTCTCTCAATATTCTTTTTACAATACAATATACACATAGTGCAATTGCAATGTACACCAAGGGCTAGATTCAGAAGGAGTTTAGGTTGGGGGGACTTAGGATGTCATGCCTAACTTTTAGGTAAGATGCTAGAAAAATCAAGGGGACTCACCAAGCCTGGGATAAGAACCTAGTCTCCCTATACAATGAATGAGGAAGAAAGATTCCTGAAATGGGATTCACAAAAACCAGTGTCCTAGATAGCTCCTTGCCAGCACTAGTCAATGGAAGATGCCAAACACCTGTCTGTCTCTATCTCTCTCTCATATAGGTACCTACATCCAGCTCCAGCAAGGTATCTCCCTCTGCTGGGGATTCTTATCTGTAAACCCTTTCCTGGCACAGGTCACCTACAGAGTTTTGGCACAAAGCCCAGGGCAAAGGAGGACATATCAACTCCCTTATAACTTTTAGCCCAGTGGTTATGGTAGTTTCCTGGGATGTGAGAGACCTCCCATTCAAGCCCATCCTAGGAGAAGGGACATAAACTGTGATCTGCCATCTCTCAAGTGCATTTCCCTAGCCACTGGATTATGGGATATTGTGATGTGGGATTCCCTAATTTTCTCCCATTGAAGCTGTTCCATGGTGATAAATACTTAAGAAAAGTCATTGGAGCAGGGGGACTGGATACGGAGTCTCCCACATCACAGGTGACTGATCTAAACACCAGGCTATATTGTCATTCTTATTCTTGCTGGCTTTGTCTGGCATAATGATTCTTTCACTGTTTATTCACAATGCAACACCTTCAACCACATGAGAACATCCCATATCCCAGTTAGGGCACTCACCTGATGTGTGAAAAATCCCTTCACCCTCTCAAGTATGTCGTAGTGGTCTCTCACATGAGTACTCTAACCACTGGACTAAAAGCTGAGAGAGCACTACTCCCAAAGTTTGTGCAAGCTTGACTATAAGGACCCAAACCAGTAGGCATGCTCAGAGTGCACCTACTGGACTGGGCCTTGCAGGCAAGTCAGGCAGGCAAACACTTATTTTTCTCCCATTTGTCCATCCATCTGAGACTTGGCTGTCCAGATGGCTGAAAAGGGCTGAAACATGAATGCTAAAAGGCAAAACTTTACTGAAAAAAATGAGGTGGCAAGTTTACATCTATCAAGCTGTTTAAAGATTTTTAGATATCAGTGAGACCTGATTCTGGGATTCGGACATCTAATGTGGCAGCTAGGCCACCTACTCCTTTCACAAATGTAATCCTACTGCCTTATTACCTACTCCCAATATTTCTGATAGGCTGTAATACTGTAATCATCTAGAGTGAAAAAATGTGAGGAATCATGCAAAGTATTTTATACAAATATTTATTTTATTAAACAATTTAACAATACATGCTTTCCAGACACTGAAATTTCAAGACTATGTAGCATATTTTTAACCTAGCTGTACAGTTGTACTTTCAGGTATGAAACCAAACCCCTGTTCACAGTTAAGCATACACTTAATTGCACTCATGAGAGGAGTCCATAGTTTCTGTAGAACTACCTATATAAGTAAAATTTTGCATATGTTTAGATTCCAACTCTGAAAGCATGAGATATTTTTTAATCTTATCTCCTGAAAGGCTGGGGAATTTTATAAAGACATTTTTTTCTTCCTTTGCGAACACAATACAATCAAAACAACCCAATTCCATAGCATTTTGTTTTTAACAGACCTCCACTATCAATTTCTCTCGGATAAGGGTTTATTAATGTTTTCATAGAAAAAAAAGTTTCTATATTCCATCATGGGGAAGTAACATTGAATTAGTGTTCACGTAATAGGTTTGGCAATCAATGCAAGGCCTTCACATTTATTTATAGGTCAAATAACAAACAAAAGAGGAAAAATAAGAGAGACTATACTGTATATTTAGGGCTTTCAGATGAAAAGCTGCTGAAATCCTTTTACCTGTCCTTCAACTTGTGAGGGCTTTGTGAAGTGCCACCCAAGCTCTCTCTTATCAGGTCAAGTGCAAGAAACTATTGTCCATAGGAGTTAATGTCTATTGAGTGTATTAGCTCTAAATAATTATAAAAAAATCCTTCATTTGTGACTTCCACTAACCTCAGATTATGAAAGAGTGCTGTTCTCTTTAATATCTCTTTATGTATCATTTTAAATTGTTTTGTTATATTTTGTCTGAATTGTGTTATATTTGTATGAGAAAACAAAAGTAAGTAATGTATTTCCCTAAAACCATTCTTTCATGGGGAACCCACCAGTGTCACTAATTCTGGGAAACCATAAGGCATGTTTTGATCTCTCACTTTCAAAGTATTTGCCAAAGACAGTAAATATTTATGGTTCTGATCCTACAAACACATATGTGCTGAACTTTTAGGTATGTAACCTAATGTGCTTAAAGTTCAGTACACACATAAGTGTTTGCTGGTTTGGGGCCTACATGAGCACAACATACGTTGGAATTTGAACACTTCTCCATGTAAAACATACATGATGGGTTCAAGTTTTCTTCTCGGATATTTCAAAATAATAAAAGGAATATTATGAATAAAAGGGAGGAATTTTCAAGTTAGTCGGATGCTTTTTGAAAACTGCATCCCAATTCAACTCAAAACCAGTTTCCTAAACTTATTTTACACAAGCAAAGAATTCAGGCAAGTGAGAGTAAGAGACCATAAAGGAAATCATGAAAAGAAAGCCAGCTTGTACTTCAAAGTGACAGGGGGTACCCTGTACTCTAGCAGACCTATTATCAGAAGCATTTGTCCCGTTTTTATTATGTGCAGCTACTTAAACTAAGCATAGCTGGACAATCCATATAAGTAAAGCCAGCAGCCAAAAGAACTTAACCAACTGCATTAGCAAACTACTATGCAGCCATCATCCCATTATGTATCTATCCCTTGCCTCGTGTGTCAGAGTAAAACGACGGTCACCTCCAACTGTCAACATCACAGCGGTGTGTGCACACAGCAAATGATCCATCCCCAAGCCATACAGCCACAAGGAATCCCCCGTGCGCCTTCACTGTCAAAATACGGGCTCGGACGGGTCTGCCGTCAACAAGCCCCACCCGAGGTGGCCCTGATCCGCCCCCGACACTGTTCCTCGAGCTCCACCGGCATCCCGCCCCGCAGCTGAGCCGCCTATTGGCGAGCCTGTGGCCTAGTCACTTTTGGGGGAGGACGAACGAGGCGGCAGAAGAACCAACCACCTGCCCCCCCCCCCCTCCTCCGAATCCCCCCACGCCCAGCGGCGGCCCCGCGCAGCCCTCCCGAGGGATTTCCACGCCGCGCCGCCGGGCGGGCCAGCTGCCCCCGCGCGAGCGCTCCGGGCGCTGCAGGGTAACAAAGGGCCGGAGCCCCGCTGCGCGGCCAGGCGAAATAGGCGCTGGGCTGACACGGCCCCGTCCACGCCACCCCGCCCGCTCCGCGCCCCGCGGGGACTGACACCGCGAGCGGCCAACCCCGCTACCTTTGTGTGTCCCCCGCGGGGCCGGGACCCGAGCCGCAGGGCCCGGCCGGGGCGCCCCTTACCGTGCAGGGTCCGAGCCCCCTGGTGCCGCACGCCGAGAGGCTGCGCCGCGAAGCCCCTTCCTGCGCTGCCGCCGCTGGTTTCTCCCGCTGGGTCTCGGGCTCTCTCCGGCTGGAGGAGGAGAGGGGAGGAGACGGGGGCGGACCCCGCAGGTGCCGCCCCTCTTGCTCTGACAGCAGGGGAACCGATTGAGCTGGAGCCCCGGGAGGCAGGGGAGGTGGAGCTGGGGGTAGTCGGAGCCGGGGGCGGAGGGGGTCAAGAAAGGTGGGCCGGGGCGGGGGGTTAGAAGGGTGGTTCTAGGGGGGGGGGTCAGGGCTGGGGAAGGAAGAAAGTGCGGGGGGGGGGGGGGGGGAGTCGAGCCGGAGGGGGTCTGGGACTGGGGTGTGTGAGGAAAGTGGAGCTGGGGTTGGTCAGAGTCTTTCAGGGAACGGGGGGAAGGTGAAGGGGGGGGGGACAGTTGACGAAATTCAGAAATCTACCCGCAGACTGTGAAGAGGATGCTAAGCCTGGAGCACAGCGGGGCAGGGTGAAAGACGTGGGACATTGGCGGGCATGGCAGAAGGCTAGGTAAGGATAACAGCAAAGCTGGGGCCAAACCCACAGACCCGCCATGGAGAATCATGACAGATGATGTGCCCCACATGGCAGAGACCCTGTCAGTCCCGCCCCCCCCCCCCAACTGTGGAAACTTTGAGTGAGCCAGGTACAGGGAGCCCATACAATACACAGTGGGGAGAGGAGGCTGCCAAAGAAGATGCAAACCATGAAGCTAGTCAGGAGCTCCTGGAAACTCCACAAGAGTCAAATTAGATCTACCAGGTGAGGACAGCTTATAAAATGGAAAGGTGCTCAGTAAGTGTATATATAAATTATTCCTTATAACAGGGTGGGCAATAATTTCTGGGGGGGGGGGGGTGGGCACTCCAAGATTTTGAAAAGTGGTTGAGGGCTGCACTCTTCCATGATATTCATGGAGGAAATGCGGGGTCTGGGATGGAGGTTCAGTGCTGAAAGGAGCTTGGGGTAAGGGATTGGAGTGCGGGAGGGAAAATGGAGTCTGGGAGGGAGTTTGGCTGAAGGAAGCAGTTGTAACCTAGGGCTGAGGACTGGAGTGCAGGGGTTTGGGATGTGCCCTAGGATAGGAGGGGATTGTGATCTGGGGCAGGAGAGTGGAGTGTCAGATCTGGGAAGGAGCATGGTTGCAGGAGTGGGGCAGAGGGTTTGCCCATTCCATCTCTACATCTAGACAGGAAAGGCATAAACTTTTGATTCACCACTTTATTTATAAAATGTTTGAAAATCCATTTAAAAATAGTCCACATCTGATCATGGTTATTCTTCTTTTTTTAATCAGCTGCCTTTGGCATGGTTACCTTAAAAGCTGCTCCTTCCACACTGGCTGAATGTCTGATTCACTTCAGGCAAAAAAGAAAAAAAGAAAGAAGCAGACTATGAAAGATATATGCCCTGTGAGATTCTCCAGTCCTTTTACAGCTTTGAACAGTAAGGCTGGAAGGGCCAGGAGGACCAAGGACTGCTGCAGGAGAGACAAATGAACCAAGAAGTGCAGCAGAAAGTGCACTGTGATACTATGGCTTTGCTCAGGTAACAAACTCAGAAGTTGCAGGATATTACTAAGTTACATGACAAAGATCCTAAATGTAGCAACCTGTGCAATCCATGAAAGACTCCATGGTTATTCTCTGCACTCCCCAAGGTAATAGGTTACAGCATGGTATCAACCCTTACTCCTACCACTCCACACTAAAGGAAAACAAGGAGAATCTAAACTCACCTGTGATAGCCACAGGATCATTTGAAAAGCACAGCACACTAACAATGTGTTTTTAATATGTAAACATGTGTAAGCCAGTGGTTCTGTTCTGCCATCTATTGAGGAATGGGAGGAAAGAGCCTCATGAGCAGACCTTATTTGCGTAGATGATCAATAGGCATATCAAAGTGATTGATTTTGGCTGTTTTGCATTAAAATTCACTTGTGTCATGGATACAGCAGTAATGAAATGCTGTCATCCCTATTCCCTAATTATATAGGGAATATACTGTATTTAATATGCTGTAATTGATGGGTTGCCATAATTGTTACTTCACTTGCTAAGCACAAGGCAGTGAGGGTATGTCTACACTACCACCCTAGTTCGAACTAGGGTGGTAATGTAGGCAACCGGAGTTGCAAATGAAGCCCGGGATTTGAATTTCCCGGGCTTCATTTGCATAAAGCCGGGCACCGCCATTTTTAAATGTCCGCTAGTGCGGACTCCGTGCCATGCGGCTACACGCGGCACGGACTAGGTAGTTCGGACTAGGCTTCCTAGTCCGAACTACCGTTACTCCTCGTTTCAGGAAGCCTAGTCCGAACTACCTAGTCCATGCCGCGTGTAGCCGCATGGCACGGAGTCCGCACTAGCGGACATTTAAAAATGGCGGCGCCTGGCTTTATGCAAATGAAGCCCGGGAAATTCAAATCCTGGGCTTCATTTGCAACTCCGGTTGCCTACATTACCACCCTAGTTCGAACTAGGGTGGTAGTGTAGACATACTCAGAGCGACATCCAACTACAAGGGGGGTGGAGTGGGAGAGAGATATAAGTGTTTCTTTCTGGGTTCTTGCTCCTTTTGACTTTTAAGGCAGAGCTGACTGGAATCCATTCAGAACTTTATTTCTAAGTTACTACTATCTAGACTTAGGTACTGGGTAATAGGTCTGGTGTGAGAACAGTATTGTGGTGAAAGACAATGGAGAAGAGGTAGTAATATAGAGTTGCTCTACTAGCCAGTGAAATCCCTAAGTTCTGACCCCACTAAGAACTGGGCTAGATGGTAGAACATCAGAACACAGTATTTACAGTGAAAGGTGGCATGGTTAAAGATATAGCAATGGCATGAAGAGCACCCTCTACACAGCAAATCCGAAAGATGTGATTACTGATAACTGATAAATGTGGTTATGTTACTGTAGGACCAAACTGGATCAAGGACGTTGCAGAACAGCAGAGACAGCAACAAGACGTGTCAAAGGCAGTGGCAGCAAAGCAGCATCAGTGGAGGAAACTGGAGGTCGGCCCATCTGAATGCACCCCTGGACTTGGGCACTTTGCTCATGTTGGACAACAACCATGACTGGAGTACAGATGAGAGAAAGAGAGAGTGGTATGTTAAAGGTTGTCCTTTGTTGCATGAATGTTGGTCCTAGGATATTTGGCAGACAAGGTAAGAGAGGTAATATATTTTATATGTTCCAATTAAAGATATTATCTTGGTGACCTTGCCTGTTAATTCCTTGGATGTCACTCCATGAAGTAGGAAACTGAGACAAAGGACTACTGCTCAAGGAAATGGGGAATGGCTGTTTGCATAATTAAATCATTGTTGCTGTGTTCCTTCTCTCTTTAAGTTTTCTTTTGTTGTATATAGATTCAGGGTATATCCACACTATGACATTAGGTTGAATTGATTGACGTTGACTTGTAGCATCCAAGTTCCTCACTATGCACATGTAGTCAATGGAGTGTGTTCCCACTGCCACAGCTAATAACTCTAACAGCAATGCACTGTGGATAGCTACCTCACAGTTCCTGACACCCATTTGTATTCTGGGTTAGGCTCCCAATGCCTGATGGGACAAAAACATTGTCATGGGTACATATCATCAGCTTTCCCCGATGCACTTATCTCCTCCCCTTCCTCCCTTCTTGAGAGCAAGGGAAAACAATCTTTTCATGCCCTCTTTTCCCTGGTTATCCATGCAGACACACTAGCACAGCAAGCATGGACCCTACACTGCTGCAAATTTCTGTGACCAGCATTGCTAACATCATGGCATTATCCTGTAGTTTGTCCAGAGCCTAGCCAGGAGCCACCTGCACAAAGAAGAATGTGAGATGACCATATGAACAGACATGCAGGAACCCACTGAGTGGAGCAATTGGCATATGCTGGCAGCAGTCAGGCATGTTGACACAGTGGAATGCTGATTCTGGTTCTGGGAAACAAGCACAGACTATTAGGACTGCATAGTTAGGCAGCTATGGGATGATGATCAGTGGCTGCAGAACTTCCACATGCATAAAACTACTTTCATGGTTCCTTGTGAATTGCTTCCCCCTACCCTGAAGCGCAGTCATACCAGAAGGAGACCCGCTCTGGGTATGTCTATGCTACAGAGGAAGATTGAAGCTGCTGCTGTTGATCTTCCAGGGTTTGAATTAGTGTCCTAGTTAAGACAGCTTTCATGAGGAGTAAGGGAAGTCAAAGGAAGTGTTCTTCCTTCAACTTCCTGCAGTGTAGACAGAGTCAAAAGCTGAGTTAAGCTACTTTGACTTCAGCAACGCAATTAACGCAGCTGAAGTTGAGTATCTTAATTTGACTTTGTCACATAATGTAGACATACCCTTTGAGAATTGAGAAGAGCATGATGATAGCCCTGTGGAAGCTCGAAATGCCAGATTGCTACTGGTTAGTCAGGAATCAATTTGGAGTGGGTAAATTTCCAATGGTGTCTGCTCTGATCTAGTAGCCAGGGCAATCAGTACCCTTCTGCTAAGAAGGATAGTGGCTCGTAGGACATAGTGGATGGCTTTGCCGCAATGGGGTTTCCTAACTGTGGTGCAGTGATAGAACGCACATCTCTATCTTCGCTTCAGACCACCTTGCCAAAGAGTACATCAGCTGCAAGGGGTACTCAATGGTTTTGCAGGTGCTGGTGGATCAGAAGGGCTGTTTCACTGACATCAATGTGGGATGGTTGGGAAAGGTGCGTGACGCAAACATCTTTAGAAACTCTGGCCTCTTCAGAAAGCTGCAAGATATTACTTTCTTCCTCGACTGGAAAATTACCATTGGAGATGTTGAAATGCCAATTGTTATCATTGGGGACCCCTTTCTCTCATGGCTCATGAAACCATATCCAGGCAGCCTGGACATCAGTAAAGAGCAGATCGACTTCAGGCTGAGCAGATACAGAATGGTACTAAAATGTGCCTTTGGCCATTTAAAAGCATGCTGACAAAGTTTATTGACTAGGTTAGAGTTCAGCAAAAGCAATATTCCCATTGTTGCTGCTGCTTGCTCTGTGCTGTGCAATATCTGTGAAATTAAGGAGGAAAAGTTTCTGAAAAGGTCAAGGGGGTTGAAGCAGATTGCCTGGTAGCCAATTGTGAGCAGCCAGACACCAGGGCAATAAGAAGAGCACATCAAGGTGCACTGCGCTTCAGAGAGGCTTTGAAAACCAGTCTCCTGAATGACCAAGCTGCCCTCTGTTGTACAGATACTGCCCTGTAAATCAAGTGCGAGCATACCTAGGGTCTGATAATGGAGGTCTGATAATGCAGAGCACAAGGATACATGGCTTATTACAATCACCCTGTGTAGCAATCAAAGCTGTGGGAATGACAGCCTTCTGGTCCAGGAGCCATCCTGGGAGTTGAATTAAAGGCTTCCCAGGCTTTCTAGAATGTTTGAGAGAGGAGGATATGGAACTTGGTGCATCTCCATGAGGTGCAGGAAAAGCAGCTAGAGCACAGAACCCCCTGAACCCTATCAGGTGTCTCATCAGCTCTGTTTGGTCACCCATTAGCCTCAACATCTCATCCTGCATCATACGCTCATGCTTTTCTAGCCTCCTGTTTAGTGGGGATGACCTCAAACAATGTTTGCCTTCATGCATTCTGATGTGCCTTGTGAATGTGGACAGACGGTGTGAGCTTGTTAAATGTTTTGTCCCGTATAAGTTTTTTCACCTTCTAATCTGTGAAAGCCTAGCTGTTGAAGAAGTGGGAGCAGCATGGCTATTCTCTGGGATGATCCCTTCAAGCCCATCATAAGCAAGGTAGCAAACCCGGGGTCATAATTTGTTGGGGATGAGAAAAAGAAAGGTGGATTGCTTCAGGTGTGATATCCTACCATGAAGGATAGAATAGACCAGCCCTCCCCAGAAACCTTCTGAGAAGGATTGAAGAGTACCTCAATGAGAGCTTTGTAGAGATGTGCAGGGAAGATTCACAGCTCCATCTCCAGACACACTTAACAAACTTTTCCTGGGCGCGCCTGTTGTGTAGGCAGACTGGCCACCACTGTGTCCTACTTATGACAGATCAAAGATTAAACCCAATTACAGTTAGTCATATGATTGCAAATGTGCACTCACCAGCGGTGCCCTCTCCATCATCAGGGTCTAGCAATATTAGGACCTGGGAGGTGACTGGTTCCAAAGTTAGAAAAAGGTCCTGGCTATTGGTGAGATCAGATCCTCCACTAGCCTGCTGAGCATTCTCCTCCTCATAATCATCTACAATTTCCTCTTTGTTGTTTCCCAAAGTTACCTGAAGAGTTGCTTGGGAGGGATCCATGGACAGTTTTGGGACAGTGGTTGGGTCCCTCCACTAGAATCCCATGCAGCTGCTCATAGAAGCAGCATGTCTGAGACTATGACCTGGACAACCATTTACTTCATTTGTGTTCTAGTATGCTTGCCTGTGCTCCTTTATTTTCATGTAGCACTGCTGTATCCTTTTTCTACTTTGCCTTGTGTAATTTTGGCATAGATATCAGCATTTCTTCTGCTTCAGAGTTGTGCCTGCACCGATTGCTCTCCCCACGCAGGGTCCAGTATTGCCTGCATGCTTCATGCTAGAGCTTATTTGCAATCCTGGGCATTTATGCTGCTGGGCTTGCTGGCCAAAGAAGAAATACAATTCTTAAGTTCCCAGGGCTTTTTCTGCATACCTGGTTGTGCAGAAGAGTTGAAAGTGCTGGCCAGAGTAGTCACATTGGGGCACTGTGGGACACCTCACAGAGTCCAAGAAAGTCAAATTGAATAGCGCTGTGTCAGCACTATCCCAAAATCGACTCTGAAACGTCAGATTTGGCGCTACTCCTCTCCTCAGGTGGAATAGCAATATCTACTTTAAAAGCCCTTAAGGTTGGTGGAAAGAGGTTGGTGGTGTAGATTCATAACAAAAAACATAATGTGGCTAACTTCAACCTAATCTCATAGTGTAGACCAAGCCTCAGTGCTTGCAAGAGGGGAAGAACTGCCTATTCAAGGTACATATCACAATTCCCAGATACCTGGATGGGAGTTGGAGCTTGTTTTGTAATTTTAAGAGACTCTGTAGACCTTGACCGTAGACCTTGACCACAGCCCTTGTGGCTGCTGACACCAGTTGGCAGAAGGGTTATATACTCTCTTTTTTTTTTTTTTTTTTGCCTTGTTTTTTGTATGTACCATGTTATAGCACTGCAGAAATGTTTTTAACTTTGTATAGTTGAATTTTAACTTTGATTCCTATTTGTTTGCACACAGTACAATTAAATTTCTTTGAAACAAGTTATATTTATTAATCAACACCAAGCATAACTTCCACAACACAAAAAGTGGTGAAACACAAATTGAGAGTCAACACTCATTCAGTTGTGAATAAGGCTAAGAACATTTTGGAGTGTCTAATAGGAGTGTCTTATGTAAGATGGAGATAATCATCTCTCTCTATTTGGCACTGGTGAAGCCTTACTTGGAGTACTGCATCAAATTATGGGCACAGTTTAGATGTGGACTAGCTGGAGACAGTCCAGAGGCAATCAAACAACAATGAAAAAAGTTGCAGAAAACTTGATCTATGAGGAAAGATTAAAAGCTGGACATGTTTAGTTTTGAGAAAAGAAGACTGAACACTAAAGCTAAGGATAATTAACGAAGTTTGTGACTTTAAATGTTTATTTAATATGAAGTCAAACAAAAAGAAAATACTGCAAAATGTTCAGTAGCCATCTTACTCTATTTATAGCCCTCTCCCCGACCCTACCCCAGCTAGATATAGAGTAGATGAACTTCCTTCCAGTCTTATGATTCTATTTATTACTGTCAGAATTCAAACACCAAAAGGATGTTGGAAGGTTTGCTAGCAATATCAGAAGTATGAGATCTAGCAGAAAAGTTTGAACTACAGCATCTTTCAACTTTTATTAGGATACTAAGACATGAACACAGTGCATCAATGCAGGACTGCTGAAAGAGCGAAAGATGTATCTAAGCCTCCTCTGTATCTTCTGTATTTTCCATCTTGCCAGAAGCAAGTCCAGCTTATACTGAGTGTAAGTAGAAAGAGCTTATTTTGAAATTTGTCTCTGTTCACACAGCACCAAGTTTCAAAATAAGGCACTATTCCAACAAATCCCTTAACCCTTGTGGAACATGGGTTACAGGGATGCCAAAATACTGCACTCTCCAGGGTTTATACAATGCAGAGGGGAGAAATGACACATCTGAAATATTGTGGCTTCATAACTAGATTTTCTTTGCCCCTTCTTTAAATTTCTCCTCACTTTCTCTATATTTCATTTACACAAGCCTAGGATATTTCATTTACACAAGCCTAAATCAGTTGGAACTAGATCTCCTCTAAGCACTACTTTCCATAAAAATTAGCCAACGGAGGCCAAACATAAAAATAAAAAGCACTCCCCATCCTCTGTTGAGCTGAGTGTGTGAAATGCACAACATTTCCCCAATCTTCCTGGCCTCTGAAATGAAATACTTTGATCAGGAGTTCAGCTCAGAACCATTTTTTGGCTAGAGCTTACATTTCTATCTCAACCAGAGATGATATAATATCCCTTTTACCTGGTACATTAAGATGTAAACATTCACTGATAACTTGCCTCATCTGTACTCAGAAGGGGTAGATTAGGTGTTACAGTCCTGTTAAAATATTAGTCTGTACTTTGCTTGATGCATATGAACTAGAACTCAAATTTCAATAATAAAAATGTAAGCATGCTAATGTTTCATATGGTTCTCCTCTCTAACTAATCTACCAAAACCTTTAATATTAAACTTTACTTGAATTTGATATTCATATTCCATGGACCTGATCTTACACCTAATTGAAGTCAATGTCAAAGTTCTCATTTACCTCATTGGTGCAGGATCAAGCCCTGTATGGAACAATATTTTTTTTGGTATGATGAATCTAAAACTTTGTGGATCTGCATGAATCATAGCACTCTTTATTTACTGTTTGTAATATAAAGTATTTTCTTAGTAGTAGTACTGCAGTAGCTTCTCTAGGCACCTCTATGTCACAATGCATAAGGGATGTTCTTTGCCTCAAGGAGCTGTATATTAAAGAGTGGGGTGGAGTAGTAGTATTAGCCAGAACAGCTTTGATCAGGAGTTCAGTTCAGATCCCTCTTTGGCTAGAGCTTACATAATAGTATTAATAATAGTAATATTAGCTAGAGTTCATAGATGGGGAACTGAGGCACAGGTAGATTATGTGATTTCCCCATGGTCATGCTAGATGTCTATGGCAGAACTAGGAAAACAATGTAGAGCTAAATCCCAATCCAGCGCTTTAACTATACCATTATCTTTTTTCAGTTTCCCTGTACTTACTGTACTACTAAAAAGCCTCTAAAAATAAACACTTTTTTTAAGCATCTACTTGCATCAAGGTTTATGGCATTCATGTCCAACATTGCTGCCAGAGAGAAAATTGACATACAAGATAACACACATGAAGATGAAAGATGAGAGGGAATGTTAACATACTTCCTTTATCTCTCTTTCCACTGAATCACTCTTGTAATACAGCCTAAATTGAGCAACTGGCCTGTAAGATATTTTGGTTTTGCAGTGGCACACAATCAGTTAAGCTGTTTTAAGACACAAATGTCTGTTCTGTATACTGCTAGCCAGTCAGTAGGCAGACTTTGTAGAATGCTCAGAGTTAATGGGGCAATTATTTCACTGAAGGAAAAAAAGCCCATGTTATTTTCTGTAATAGTGCTGGAGCCAGTCCATGCTCTCCAAATGGGCTAACCCCCCCCCCGGCTATTTCCAAGACCTACTGACTCTAGAGATTACTTTCAGGTTCTTCACTTATTTTACAGCTGGCTAATCAATAGTTTGCGCTGTAATTACAGGTTTTTTTACTCAGCTTGGCAATTGACACTTCTGTCTTGCAAGTGAGATATTTTTGAGTGAGTATGCTGGTGAGAATACCAGTAGCAACAGAAAAGGTGTTAACATGCCTAACTCCATCAACTTCATGAAGAAACTTGCACAGATACAAATAACCACCATTTTCATTAACGCATGTCCTACCATTGACAGCTAACTGCTTTTGCTGTTATATACACCTTGGATTCTGTTATTTCCACTCCGACTCATCTGATGAAATGGGTTTTACCCACAAAAACTCATGATCTTATATATTTGTTAGTCTCTAAAGGTGTGTCTAAACTACATGGCTCCGTCAATGGAGCCATGTAGATTAGACAGATAGACAAAGGCAAATGAAGCCGCAATTTAAATGATCGCGGCTTCATTTAAATGTACATGGCTGCCGCGCTGAGCCGACAAACAGCTGATTAGCTGTTTGTCGGCTCAGCACGCTAGTCTGGACGCTCCCCTGCCGACATCAAAGCCCTTTGTCGGCAGCCCCATTATTCCTCGTGGGATGAGGTTTACCGGGGCTGCTGACAAAGGGCTTTGATGTCGGAGGGGAGCGTCCAGACTAGTGCGCTGAGCCGACAAACAGCTGATTAGCTGTTTGTCGGCTCAGCACGCTAGTCTGGACGCTCCCCTGCCGACATCAAAGCCCTTTGTCGGCAGCCCCATTATTCCTCGTGGGATGAGGTTTACCGGGGCTGCTGACAAAGGGCTTTGATGTCGGAGGGGAGCATCCAGACTAGTGCGCTGAGCCGACAAACAGCTGATCAGCTGTTTGTTGGCTCAGCGCGGCAGCCATGTAAATTTAAATGAAGCCGCGATCATTTAAATCGCAGCTTCATTTGCCTTTGCCAAAAAAACAAATCTACATGTCTCCGTCGACGGAGCCATGTAGTTTAGATGTACCCTAAGGTGCCACAGGACTACTAGTTGTTTTTCAAGATTGGTGGTTGATCCAGAAGAACCTGTAGAACATGTGTGGCTTGGTTCATAGGAGAGCTGATGACCAAACCTCTCTTCTGGACTTTTTCCTTTTCTCCACTATGTTTGATTTTTTTTAAATTTAATTTTATTACAGACTGTAAGGTAGAACTCTGTGAAATGCTGGCTCTGAAAATGAAATAACTTGATCTTCCCCTTTTTTGCATATGTAGAGCTACTCTGAATAAAAGGAGCAATTTGTGCCAAAGAATTGTTCTAACACATTAAAATTGAGCATGAAGTTCAGATATTTTTGTAAATTTTCATAAGATTTTCATGGTGTATTTCTGAGATTTCAGACTAATCAATTTGTGCTCCTGTCATCACAGGGTCTAATCTAGATATGACTTTTGCGTATGGTTGATTGAAACGGGTTACATGGTTTAAGTCATATAGTTCCAGTTCTCCAATTGTCACAGCCTACCTCTGATGGGACAGAAGAAGCCGTTTTGACTGCTCTTAGAAGATATAATGTTCCACTCTGTACTACTCAGCAAGATGTTCTCTGTATTGTTAATTAAAATTTTAAAAAAATATAAAGCTTGAGGACAGACTTTACCTGAGAAACGTGTTACTGAAGTTTAAATAATTCATAAATCTCGTTTTATTTTCTAAAGTATGGCAGGGAGTTTTCTGCATGTACCAAGCTTGTCATGCTGCTTCATCCTAGTTGTAAGGGATTTCCACAGATCAGAGAAAACATGGACAGGGCAATCATTATCATGATGTCCTGTAAGGTATACACTGCTTTAGCTGCTTTTGTGGCACTTGGCCTAGTATTTTCTTAAGGAGATCCAGATGCAAGGTGCTCTTCCTTGCCACCAGAAGAAACAGGAACTAGTGATACAGAAGAATTCTGTACTGTAATGCCAGAAATACTTTATGAATAGTACATAATGAAAGAGTTTAATACACTCTGTCTAGGCTGACGAGTACATCAGTTTTCACCTGCCATTTGCAAATTTGTTCCTTATGCAAAGCATGCTATCTTATAGGCATCTGATGATAGCACAAACCTGTAAGTGGTAATTATGCTGGTGAGTCAAGATATTCTATTCTTCTTCCTAGTGGAGAAAAAGCTTTTTTGTATGATTCAGCAGTCTGAGTAGACAGATGACAAAATGGGGCTATCACTATTGAAGGGCACTGCAGTACATGCTACAGAATTCTTGAGAAACCAGTGACATGCAGGGAGTACTGTGTCACATCCACAGTTTAAAAAATATGACAAATTGTGGAAGGCAGAGAGGAAATATGATGTCTGAAGTTGAGCTTGATGGGTAAACATGCAGGTATGAGAGGAATGATGACAGTAGAAAGAAAGAGGGGAATATGTGCGGTTAAGGGAGAGGATGAGAGGAAAGAAGGGCAGGGCAAGTGTTGTGACGTGGCTAGAGGATACTAGAAAATATACATGGAAAGAGTGAACATTGAATACAGAAAATATTTTTATATATAATATATAAATATATATAAAAATTAAAGCCACAAGGGAGGAACTTTTGGAAGAGACATGAATGGATTAAAAGAACTCCAGTTAATCACTTTCAGTTTAATTCATGAAATGGTGTGTCATTTTACTCATTTTGGACATATCCTTTCCATGTTGTGTCTGGCAAAGTTTGGTTACAAAATGTTAGAAAACTATTTCAATATGAATTATGAGCTTCAGTATAGACAGGACCTGGGACACACTACAGATTTGTGAGGGTAAGAAGGAAAGTGTTTACTTTATTATGTGAAAACAATCACCATACTCAAACTGTAGTAAGACCCCTTCTAAGATTAGTTTAGGTTTCAGACACCCAAGATCCTTCTGTCTCCCACCAGCTGAAGAAAAGAAACATTGATTATTTACATTGTAAGTCCCTTGGGATAGAGTCTGTCTTTTTCTAGTGTCTGTGCAGCACTGAGCACAATGGGGTACTGGTCTATGACTATGCTTCTGAATGCTGCAATCATACAAATGTATTATAAGTTTGTTATAACAAACCAGCATGGCATATCTTAAGATGGCTCAATTATCCAGGTACCAAATAACCTTGATGGTGATAAACCAATCTCTGTTTGTTGTTTATAGAGCTAGTCAAACTATCATGCCAAGTGAAACATAGCTAATATTATGAACACATGCATGTCATCAATAAGTGATGATGTATGTAAAAAATAAAAAGCATTATGAAATATACATAGCAGATTTCAACTTCATAATTTTATTGCTGTGAACCTCATCCTCCCTTCTTCCAGTACCAGTGAGTCACTGTCTTATGTCTAGCATGGGCATCCGGTAGCCTAGGCAAGGGGAAGCTTTGCCTTCCCAAATGGCCAGGCATAGCCCTATCCACACACCACCCCAGAATGCCTGCTGTAGGCATTCTAGGGGTGGAGTGTTGCTACCTCCAGTGTCCGCCGTCCCCAGTGCTCCAGGGAGGCTCAAGTCGCATGGCCTTCTCCCTCCCCAGTTCTCCAGGGCTGGGGAGGCTTGGGCACAAGCACTCGCCCCTCCCATCTCTTTCTCAACCTGTGGAGAGAGGGGTGCATGCACAGTTGGCACGTTACCCTGCCTCCACCCCTCCGCGGGGTGGGAGGTTGGGTGGGGGCAGGGCTGTAAGTGGGACAGGAGGCTTGCCTCCCCCAGCCTCAGCTGTACTAACTGCCCAGGATACAAGTTTTTAGGGGAAAGGACTGTGGCTTTGCTCTTTCTGTACTCTGCTTTCTATATGTTGGGTGGTATGTGTGACAGTAAATGCTAGATCTGAGAGTTCAGGAAACCGAGCATGAGAAACAACTGGAATTGAATTTTGAATCCAGGGGGCTTCATTCTTTTCTTATCCTTTGCTGCAAGATTTACCTGGTGTTGCTCAGGTCCTTAACTCAAGTTTTGTTTTCTTCATTTAAATCATTGTTCTGGGGTGGGGCTGGGAAGCAAGAGGGGCTCAGTATGCAGGCTGCCCCAGGGAGAGACAACCCCAGCCCTCTCACCACAGCAGCTGAGGCCAGGTGAGAAATGTCTGTCCATGGCTCCTCCCAGCTGGGGGACAGACAAGTAGGCACACAAATGGACAAACTCTCTGAAATATATAGAAGATAGTTGTTCTTTTCTCCACCACTTCTCCCTGCTGCTTGAATAGTATCATAGCTGTCACTATTCCCATCTCTGCCTCCCTTGCTGCTTCCCTGTTTTCATTCTGCAATATAACTCCTTCCTTCAGATCCCTCCCTTCCCATTTTCTGAGAAACAATCAAATTCCATACACATCCCATTATCCTGGCACAACCAAATACTAACCTTGTTTTTAAGTTATGCTAAGAGGAGGCTGCATACCAAATTTGGTGGTTCTCTTATCATTCAGGAGGAGTTCAACAAATGCACTCAGGGTATGTCTACACTACCCCGCTAGTTCGAACTAGCGGGGTAATGTAGGCATACCGCACTTGCAAATGAAGCCCGGGATTTGAATTTCCCGGGCTTCATTTGCATAAGCGGGGCTCCGCCATTTTTAAATCCCCGCTCATTCGAACCCTGTGCCGCGTGGCTACACACGGCACGAACTAGGTAGTTCGAACTAGGCTTCCTAGTTCGAACTACCGTTACTCCTCGGGAGTAACGGTAGTTCGAACTAGGAAGCCTAGTTCGAACTACCTAGTTCGTGCCGCGTGTAGCAGCGTGGCACAGGGTTCGAACGAGCGGGGATTTTAAAATGGCGGAGCCCCGCTTATGCAAATGAAGCTCGGGAAATTCAAATCCCAGGCTTCATTTGCAAGTGCGGTATGTCTACATTACCCTCCTAGTTCGAACTAGGAGGGTAGTGTAGACATACCCTCACAGAGGAGCAGAAAGACAGACAGATGCACATTGGTAATACATATAGAAAGATAATGCAAAAGCAGTTACCATCTTTCCTCCTCACAAGTTCCCATGTAGGGTTCAACTCTTGTCTGTAAGGGTATGTCTACACTACAGCATTAATTCAAGTTAGTTAATTTGAATTAAGCTATTTCAAATTAAGTTAATTCAAATTAACCTATCTACACAGAAAATGCATTTCAAAATAACATTTTGCTATTTCGAAATAGCGCGTCCACACTGAGTGGATTCTGAATCGCATTTAAGGCTAGCCAGAACCAGTTCCAGCAGGGCACCAGGTCAGAACTTACTGTGTGGGGCTGCTGCCTGAGGTCTGTGCTTAAAGGGACCCTCCCCCAGCACCCCCCAGACAGCTAGGTCTCAGGTTTCCCTGCATGCTTGTCTACCCTGATGAGGGACAGCAAAGCATTTTGTCTCTGCATGCTCTGGTTGCCCTCACTCGGGACTCCACAGCGCTCTGCAACATGGAGCCGGAGCTGCCCCTGAGCACTCTGGTGCTTCTCTTGGACATGTTGCTGCGAGCCTGGCTGCACTTTCTGCAGGCTGCTACACCAGCCCAGCCTAATCTACTCCCTCATCCTGCACTCTCCATGGCTGCAGAGCTCCCTCTGCTTTTATACCCAGCCTCTGCTGGGAGCATGCCCAGCAGGGCCGGAGGGGCGGGGCTTTCTCCGCCAGCTGGGCCTGGGCTATGCCCTGTCCGTCAGTGCGGGGCCTGTCCACCCCATCACACATGTATAGACGCTATTGAATTAGCAAATTAACTTTGCAGTGTAGACATACCCTAAGGGAGGAAGAGAGCAGGGGTTAGGCAGATACACAACACACATTCTCACACACCCCCCACACCCAGCAGAATTTCCAAGAAAAAATTATGATAATACAGCTACGTCAGTATTATAATATTAAGCAGCTTGACTGGCTTGTTTAAAAAATGCTTCAGGCTAATATAATTAAATGTATATGAAGGCAGAGCATAGAATTCAAATAAAAGAAATGTGGGAATAAAGTTTACTTGCTCCAGGTGAATAATTATTTTTTCTGATGCCTATTTACCATACATAATAAAACTACTTACATGTGTTGCAAGGCCTATCATATGGCTTGTGTTAGTCACAGATTAGAAAAGAGCAAGAGGCAATTTAACTAAGTGTTAACATTAAAAAGTTCCTAGTTCTTCAGCCAGTAGGCTAAGGAAGATTTAATTAAAATAAAAGACGAAAGCTCCAAAGAAAACAAATTAAACAAATGAGTTTTTGAAAGCCTATAATTTACAAGATCTCTCTCTTCAACTATTATCAATATCAGATTAAAAAACCAGGGAATCTTCATATGTAAATATATCAATACTGGCAGCTTTTTGTTGGGAAGTTTATCTTGAGCCTAACAGGTGAATGGCAGTGAGTTTACTTGCTTTTCTATTTTCAAATGAGGCTAGAGGGTGGCTCACTGTTTCTGTATTAAACAATACTGTATTTTACTGTTAGTGATTCACTGCTAATTAACTAAATAAAGGGAATGTATATATATATAACTATAGCACAGAAGGTACTCCTGGATCCATGTTAGATCTGTAACTTAGCAAGTGGTCATTTTAAAGCTGAAAAATAGAGATCCCAAAGTACCTAGGTAGTATTTCCACATTCATTGTCATAGTTCAAAGGTTATAAACAGACACAGGCTTTGCTTTCTCACTCTTTATAACTAGAAACCACACTGGTTTGTTCCTGTGTGTTGAACTGATAGCATTGGTTTGAGTTTTGTTTTTCACTAAGAGCATTTTTAATCAATAAAACACATGGTCAAACTTTCAAAATGTGGCTTTCAATTTTGTGTGTGCGTTTGTATGTCCAGTTACCATATTTTATGCAAACAAATATTAGTACATGTAAATGAATTGGTTGGGGTCTAATTTAAGGATGTTAAATTTAGGTTATTTTAGTAATCAAGTAGTCAATAGAATTTTTATCGACTACTTGATTATTTGATAGGGGAAGGCAGCCCTGCTCAGTCCCAGTTTGCATCCACTGTGGGTCTGGAATTTAAAAGTCAATAGGAACTGGGCAGCCTGTCCTACAGCTCCTACTGCATTTTAAATTGCAGAGCCACAACAGAGTTTGGTCCCTGACGCAGCGCGAGCAGGGACTGAGCTAGGCTGCCTGTCTACCCAGCTCCTAAATTTTATAAGAACTGGACAGGCAGGAAGTCCAGCTCAGTCCCTGCTCGCACCTGGTTGGGGTCCAAAGCTGCAGCTCTTCAATTTCAAATTCAGTAGGTGCTAGGGGGCAGGCTGCTAGGTTCCTAATGCCTTTCAAATTGCAGATCCTCAGTGAGATTTGGTCCTGGCATAAGCTGGAACTGAGCGGGACTACCTGCCCAGCTGGTAGCAGCCCCAGTCCTCAGCAAGGGTGGGAGAATGCGAGTAGTCGACTCGACTACCCAATAAGCTTAAGTTTATCAGGTAGTCAGCTAATCGACTACTCTCTTACATCCCTAGTCTAATTACATATGCCTTAAAATCTATTTGTAAACATCTATTGTTATACATAAATGTGGCAATTGTAAATATTTGTCTTAATACTCCCTCTCTATTTCTCCCTTTTGTATGTCTCCATATAGCTATTTCAGGTTATTATATCTAGGTATTTTAGATTTTTGTATCTTATAAAACTATTGTTTTAAATTATTTTAGTAGGTTTAAGTGCACTCTGATCATTCTGTGGCTTGAATTAAAAAAGGCAAAGTTCAGACAGACAGTGCTCTACTGTGTGTGATGGAATACTAATATTTAACAATATTTCCTATGTTACTTCTGGATTTGTATTGGACAGAAACTATAACTTGTGCCAGATCATATGGCTCTGTAACTTGAAAATATAGTAAGTAGAATAAGAACACTCAGGCTATGTCTACACTGGCGAGTTCTTGCCCAGGAATATCTTGCGCAAGTATACTGGCGTCTACACTGGCCAGAACCGCATCGTAAAAACGCTGAGCTCTTGCGCAAGAAAGCGTCCACACTGGTGGGAAGCCCTTGCACAAGAACGTGTCTCTGGAAGCAAATCTGCCATGTCAAGATGTCACCAGCAGCGTCTGTGGACATGCGCCAGACCCCCACTGGGAAACATACTTAAAGGGACTCCTGGATGGCCATTTCCCTGTGGCTACATGCTCAGGCACCCTTTTGAGGGAGCAAGAGCCAGGACAGCACCTGTCACCTCTGTTCCTGGCAAGTGCCCCGGGGCACCCTCACTGCCACAGTCACAGCCATGAAGCAGGAGGAGGACCCCAGCCAGCAACATCTGCTCCTCATGGCCATTACAGAGCTGTGGAGCTCCTCCACCAGGGAGCCACATTGCTCCAGCAGGAGCCACAGCTGCAGCTGAGCTCGGGAACCCGCACCCCACCACTGACAGGCGCCTCTGGAGCTACGACACCAGTAGGGACTGGTGGGAGCGCCTGGTGCTGGGACAATGGGGAGACCAGCAATGGGTGCAGAACTTCCGGATGCGCAGGGGGACATTCCATGAGCTCTGCACCTGGTTCACCCCTACACTCCAGAAGCAGGACACCCGCCTGCGCCGCGCCATCCCCGTGGAGAAGAGGGTTGCAATTGCCCTCTGGAAACTGGCCACCCCAGACAGCTACCGCTCCGTGGCGAACGAGTTCAGGGTGGGCAGGTCCACCGTCGGCATGGTCGTCCGGCAGGTAAGGCCCTCCGTGGACCATGGGCTCATCCTGCGGGAGGGAAGGGGCCAGACCAGGCGGGGGGAGGCTGTAGGGGCAGGGGGAAGCCCTGCACACAGGGGGTCATGCTGTCCCTCCTGTACACAGCCCCGCTGGTGAAGGAGGGGGAGATCCCGGGGGGCAGAGGGCCCTGGCCTGCGTGGGGGGAAGGGCCATCAAAGGGAGGGTGAGCGCACCCCAGCGGCCCATGTATGCACTGTGTCTCATTCCATGCATCCCTCTGCAGGTCGTCAACGCCATCAATGACGTGCTGCTCCAGAGGGTGATCTGCCCCCGTGACGTGGACACCACCATTACCGGCTTCGCCAGACTTGGGTTCCCGAACTGTGGGGGAGCTGTAGACAGGACCCACATCCCCATCCGGGCGCCAGAGCACCAAGCAGCCTGGTTCATAAACCGGAAGGGCTACTGCTCCGTGGTGCTCCAGGCACTAGTGGACCACCAGGGCCAGTTCCAGGACATTTATGTGGGGTGGTCCGGGCAGGCCCACAACGCTCGCATCTTCAGGCACTCAGGCCTGTGCCACAGGCTGGAGGCGGGTACCTACTTCCCCCAGTGGGAATTCATCATTGGGGATGTCAGGATGCCGGTCTGCATCTTGGGGGATGTGGCCTACCCCTGATGGCCTGGCTGATGCGGCCATACACCAACCACCTGGACCACAGCCAGGCCACCTTCAACAGCCACCTGGACCGGGCCTGCAATCCCATCGAGTGCACCTTTGGCCATCTGAAGGCACGGTTTAGGTGCCTCCTGATCCGCCTGGATATGGGGGTGCAGCACATCCCGGAGGTCATCTCAGCATGTTGCGTGCTCCACAATATTATTTAGGGGAGGGGGGAGGCCTTCCTCCCGGGGTAGATGGTAGGTGAGGGCCAGGCCTACCAGCAACCCCACATGGCCGCCACCCGGCAGACCAACCACCACGGGGTTTGGGTCCGGGAAGCCCTCTGGGTGATGCTGGACCAGGGCCCACAATAGGCCACTCCTACACCTCTGACTGCAGGGATGCCCCTCTGCCCCCAATTTTCGCTCCCATCATCACCCCTTCCTGCCACCCTTCTCTCACCTCCCAATAAATAAAATGCACTTGCTGTACATAAGGCACTTTTTTATTTACATGGGGAAGGGAGTGCACTGTGCGGAGGGTGAAGGAGGGGACCCTAAACTGAGAGGAGGTGGGGGAGGGGACCCTGAACTGGGAGGAGAGGACCCTGAACTGGGAGGGCCTCATGATGGATAATGGAGGCCTCTCCCACCCCCACAGGTGCGGGGGCGCCTCTGCCCCTCGTGCTGGGTTGGGGCAGGCTGCACCAGGAGGTGCCAAAGGTGGGGGACCTCGGGAGGGGGCATGGGCAGGGCAGGGGGGACCTCAGGAGGGGGCATGGGCAGGGCAGGGGGAGAAGCGGGTGGAGAGCTGGGAGTGGCAGAGGGGGGCCTGGCAGCATTGGGCTGCTGCACAGGGCCCATCTAGTCGGCAATGGTGCCCAGGAGAGTGCAGACCCGGTCGCAGCACTCCAGGTACTGGCCCCACACCTGCTCCCGCCACTCCGCATCTGCGCGGATCTTCTCTCTCAGAGCGCGCACCATCCGCTCAATCGCGCAGACGTGGCGGCGGAGCAGGTGGTGGCGGTCCAGGGAGCGCTGCGATAGGCCCTGGATCCTTTGTGCTGGCGGGATGGGGCTGGAAGGTCCCCCGCTGGCTGCGGGTCCCACTGCAGGAGAAGCAGAGGAGAGCAACATGGTCAGTGAGCCCTGCCCCAAATGGTGTTCCAGAGCCCCGTGCCCTCCTCCCAGGACGTCATGATGCCTGGGGACAGGTGTGGCTGGTGAGGGGGAATTCCCCTGGGGCAGCAGGAGGGGGGTCCCAAGGTGGCCCAGGAGCCCCCAGGGGAGCCGCATGTGCTGGGGGGGGGGTCCTGTTGTGCCTTCCCCAGGGGAAGCTACAGTGTCCCAGAGGTGGCCATGGATGTGTGCTGTGTGCAGCACCCTTTAGGCTGTGTGAGGTAAGGCCTGCAACCCTGGGGCTGGCCAAACCTCCCCCCCCCGTCCCGGTCTGGTCGAGCGGAATCCCTGGGGTCCCAGGCATGTGCTGGGGCTAGCTGCCGCTTCTCTGTGCCACTTGGTCTGGCTGCATGTAGAGTTGCCGGATGGTTTCAACAAAAATACCGGACACACTTGACATTACATGACAGTCTACATTACATCTTAGTTAAAAAATCCCAGACATGTATATTTTCTCATTTTTATCCTCTCAGTTTGTTTCCTGAACAGAAAGCTCAAAGCCTGGACTGTCCGGTTCTAAACTGGACACCTGGCAACCCTAGCTGCACGAGGTTGCACGTGCTGCATGCCTCTGCGCAGCATGAGGCCAGGCTGTGCAATGTGCCGCTTCCTCTCCCCCATCCTGTGGCCCTCCCCCCCCTTCTCCAGCACACTTGCGAATGGTAGCCACTGCACTCACCAGACAATCCGTCGTTGGCTTTGGAGGATGCCCAGGACACATCCTGACTGGTGCTGGGCCGGGATGGTGAGGTCTGGCTGCTGTCCTCTGCCACCTCCTCCTCCTCGTCCGAGGACTGGTCTCCCTCCTCCTCCTCCTGTGGCCTGGATCAGACCACTGGGGTGGCCACCGCTGTGTCCACCTGGGACAGCAGGGGAGTGGCCCCTTTGTCCCCCAAGATCTGGTGCAGGTGGTGATACTGGGGACAGGCAGTGGCTCCGCCACCCCCACGCTCACTGGCCTGCACTTAGTGAGGCACAGGTCCTTCACTTTGGCCCAGACCTGTTCCAGGGTCTGGGCCAGGTGTCCCTTTGTGGCCAGCGCCTGGGCCATCTGGGCAAAAATGTGTGCATTTCTCCTCCGGGACTTGGGGTCCCGGAGGGCCTCCTCCTTTCCACAGAGGTCCAGGAGGACAGTCACCTCGGCGGTGCTCCAGCATAGAACCCGCCACTTGCTGCCCCTTCGGGCCTGCTGGGTGCTCTGGGGTGGCTCATCCATGGGGTCTGAGGGACCTGGCTGAGGCTGGGAAGCTGCCATTCCTCCCTCTGGCTGCTACCCGGGTGGCACACAGCAAATGGCTGTGCTCCATGCCTGTGCCTTGGAGGGGGGCCAATTAGGGGAAACCAACGAGTGGTAATTGCCTGTACGGAATGTCGGAAAGGCCACCTGTGTTTTTCACTGGAGGCTAATTCTTGCGCAAGTAGGCGCTTGCTGAACGTCCACACTGCCCTCTTGCGCAAGACCGCCTGTGCAAGAGAGCTTAAGCCTGATAGAAAACAGCGTAGCTCTTGTGCAAGGAGCCGTCTCTTATCATGCCGTACTGTACATTTACTTGTGCAAGAGCGGATGGGCAGTGTAGATGCTCTGCGGATTCTTGTGCAAGAACGGCTGTTCTTGCGCAAGAAGCCGCGAGTGTAGACATAGCCTCAGTGTTCTTTCACTAATGACCTGAGCTGGGATTTGAATTCACATCTATCTGTGGGAAGACATCTATACAACAGGACTTAACTTGAAATAAGCTATGCAAACTGAGCTACGTCAATTGCATTGTTTATTTCAAAATAGCTTATTTTGAAATAAGGAGTGTCTACACAGCACTTATTTCAAAATAGAGCTCTCTTCCTCCAACTTCCCTTACTCCTCATACAATGAAGGTTACAGGAGTCAGAGTAAGAAGTCCTCCAGCTTGACAGTATTTTGATATTATTTCAAAATAACTGCCTGCTGCGTAGATGTGGACTCAGTTATTTCAAAATAACACTAGTTATTTTGAAATAATGTTGCTGTGTAGATATACCCTAAAACTCTGGGGCTATGTATAGACAGCGGGATACTGTAAGTTTCCCAAAATAGCAATTCCGCATCTTTAAATGCACTTGTTACTTAAAAATATTTCAAAATAGCGGGTGTGCTATTCCAGCATCCCTGTAACCTTTGTTCTATAAGGTGTAAGAGATTTGTTGGAATAGCACTCTATTTTGGAATTTCAAAATAAGCTATTCTGAAATAACCTTAAAATAAGCTACGCAGTTTGCATAGCACAAATTGTGTAGCTTATTTCGAGGTAAGGATGTTGTGTCGACGCACCCTAATACATTATAATATCAAGCCTCAGAAGCTGTGATAGTGGATATAATCCTCAGACATGTCTGACAGAGTGAGAGCCTGATGGCTGTAACAAGAGGTTTCAGTTCACATTTTATTATATGATTTTTTGTGCTAGTTGCTCAGTACCCCCTGCGAGCTTAAACCCAGAACTTTTATTGTCTGGAAAGCAGGAAACCTGTCTTTTTTGTACTGCTGCTATAAATATTTCTGAAAGCAGCAGCAGTTGTGTCCATGATGAAAAAGGAGAAAAATCAGTAATAGAAGAAAAATGCAGCAATACTGTGCATTTTATTTTACAAAAATGACTAATTCACTAGCAAATTAATCTATTTCATTTTGATTGTTATTTTCAATTATGCTAAAACCCAGGATTTGAACAACTGGTGAGAAAGAGGATGTCCAGACTAAGCAAAACAATCTCCCTGGGTTTCCTAATTTATGTATATGTTTCTTGTTCAACTGAGATGGCACAAATCCGCAAAATCTATGGCTGCATTCCCTTTGCAGCATTTAACAAACGGTAAAATCCAAACCATAAAATATTAAATCAAACATACACAAAGGGATGCCCGATGGAAATTCCCATTTCATTATTGGTATACACAACGAGAACAGATATACATCTGGCTTGACCAAACACTTCAATCAAAAACATGGTCTCTCCACTGCCTTTGCTCAGCTCTGCCACCTGGGCTAAGGCACTTCAAAATGTTCATGGTTCCTCAGGCATACCGCTGCCAAGCAACATGTTAGACCAAGAGCATGCATAACAATCATGTGCCATCTCTTCTCTAGGAAGTCTGTCCTTTGTCACATCACTGCCAAGCATACTTTTCTTCCACTTTACCATTACAAGTTGACAGCTGTCTGCCAATGAAATAAATACTTGGCCAGTAAAAGAAAGAGATAAAATGTTCGCAGGTACTTTTGGTTCCCAATGATACAGTCTGTACTGCAGCAATTAACTTGAAAAATCATAATGTCCAGGTGAGGTGTCAAGATATATATAACACACACATACTGGCTGCAGGCACTCAGTAGGAAAGTTGTCCAATGACTAACTGTGAGAGGGGAGGCAGTGAGGTGATGAAATGGTGCTGTCAAAGGGATCAATGGAAGCCTTATAGGAGCCGCTCTCCCCCTGCAGCAGCAAGTGCCTCCAGAGGGGCCCTTTCCCTCAGGGCAGCAGCACCCCTCTGTCAACAGCCCACAACAGCAGCACCTTAGTGTTACATCCAGGGAGAACTGGGGAAACCAGACCCACCTTAATCCACAGGGGTCCAACATAGGGCTCTACAAAACCGATTAAACCAAAGGAGGGTTTAGGTCTCTATGTTTCCCAACACATCCCTGGGTCACTTCCTACCAAGGAACCAACAGCTTTGCCACACCCCTGGGCAACGTGGTAGGGGGGGCCTTGGTGCAGGGTGCAGGGTCTCTGCCAGAAGGGGCAGGGCTGAAGGTAGTCAGCCCTACAGCTGCCCAGAGTGTGCAGCATAGTGCTTCAGCAGCAATTTATAAGGCCAGGGGTTCCACAATAACATTGGTGGCAGCCCTGGGCTCTTTTGAATTGCCGGGCCCTGGGGCAATTGCCTTTCTTCCCCTTCCCCCACCATTGGACCTACTTTCTACCCTTAGGCCTGCTTCTGGTATCACCTCAGCTGGAAGCAACCCAGCATGCTCTTAATCCCCACAGTCTACTAGATCTCGGTGACATAGGCAGGGTTCTGAATCTCAGCAGTTCTTCTGTGGGAACCTGCTGTGCACATCTGAGCTCCACCTCAGCCAGCCTGAACTGTTTCCCTTTCATAGAATATTAGAACTGGAAGAGACCTCAGGAGGTTATCAAGTCCAATATCCTGCATCCATGGCAGGGCCAAGCACCATCTAGATCAGTGTTTCTTAAAGTGTGTTCTGCGGCACACCAGTGTGCCACAATGCAGTTGGAGGTGTGCTGTGGAGAGAACAGAATTCAAAATGGCTGCCCTTAAAGGGGACAAGCCTCCTTTTTTTTTTTTTTTTTTTTTGTGTGTGCCCAACAAAAAAATCCTTGGAGTTCCCCATAAAAAAAATTATTGTTTGTGTTCCTCGGTTTAAGAAACACTGATCTAGATTATCCCTGACAGATGTTTGTCTAACCTTTTCTTAAATATCTCCAATGATGGAGATTCCACAACCTTCCTTGGTAATTTATTCCAGTGTTTAATCACCCTGACAGTTAAGATGTTTTCCTAATGTCCAACCTAAACCTCCCTCGCTGCAATTTAAACCCATTGCTGCTTATCCTATCATCAGAGGTCAAGGAGAATAATTGTTCTCCTTCCTCCTTCTAACAACCTTTTAGGTACTTGAAAGTTGCTGTCATGTCCCCTTTCAGTCATTGATTTGCCATACTACACAAACCTAATTCTTACAATATTCCCTTATATGTCTTGTTTTCGAAACCTTTAATAATGTTTGTTGCTCTTCTCTGGATGTTCTCCAAGTTGTCCACATCTTTTCAAAAATGTGGCACCCAGAACTGGACTCTACTCCAGTTGAAGTCTGGCTGCACATGTTCCATTAAAACAGACTGTTCTGGCAGTATGAGCTATGGAGGCACCAACATTGGCACAAAAAACTCCCCTGGTGCTGTTAGCATCAATGCCAGTTGATACTGGAAGTGAGATTCAGCACCTCCTCATGACCCTGTTCCAGGGAAGAGGAAAGCAAAGTGGAAGGATTCTGATTCACAAAAAGAACCTAAGGAGAACAAGAAGAGGGGACATAGTTCTCCTCCCAGATGTATGTCACCAACTGTCTGTGTCAGGCACACCAATTTATATCTCTCCGGCTCTATTTCCCTTCTTCGGACTGGAGACTTTTGAAACTTTTGGCTACCTCTCCTGTACATCTCTCTGTGCAGCAATATTTGCCATTGGTATCAATCTAGAACATCCTGGAGGAGCATGGGATTCCCTCAGAACCAACCATGGAGCCTCCTGAGACTCCTAGTCTTCCCTTGCCAAAAGCTCTACTTGGAAGACATTATGCTGGTCCCCCTGTGTTCCTTTCGGGACTCAACAGAGGCTTTGTTCAATGTCAAACCAGACGTGTACTTTGGCACCAGGAACAGCATTATTATAGATGTCACACCTGATACTGGAGACATCTCCATCCATACTGAGAGCTTTTCAGGCACCATCCTCATCTAAGACACCACTGCCTTAAAGGGAAACCACGTTTCAGTCAACACGGATACAACTGGCACTCAGTCCCAGTACTGGCACTGTCGCCTTCACCAAAAGAGCAGCACATGTGTGATGACTGGGAGGAGAGTCCTTCAGAGGAAATAAAGCAGTCTTGAGAAACATACCAAAGCAAGTCCCTTTAGTATCAAATTAAGACTTCATTTGTCTCCCCTTCTGGTGAACAAACACAGTTTCTGGAGCTGATGGGGAAAATGGCTGATGCCCTATATTCCCTCACCGTCCCACCTCCAAGTTTCTTAGAAGAAAGACGAATGCCTTTTCCTTTATTAGACTACCTCCCCCAGCATGGGACTTGAACCTGGTCTTATTGTTGATAGGACTGCCTTAAGACTCCCTCTCTCAAGCTTTCTGATAACACCGTTTTATCAAAATGGCATTTTAAAAGTGCTTACATCTGCTAGAAGGGTTAGCAAGCTTAGTACCTTGATGATCTTTCCACCATATACCGTAGTACAGCAGTTCTCAAAATGTGGGTTGGGTTCCCAAAGTAGGGTGCAACCCCACCCAACCCCATTTTTATGGGGTTACCAGAGCTGACTTAGACTTGCTGGGGCCCAGCGTTAAAGCCTGAGCCTCCCATTACTTCCTGCTTAATGGGAGATGTGTAAGGGGAACCTATTAATTAAAAAAACTCTTTCCCACTCGATGTATTAAGCATTGTTACTCTTAAGCCAAAAAGCCTCAATCTCTTGGTTTTAAGATGCACTCCGCTAGCATCATGGTTTCCTCAGCAGCTTATCTGGGACAGTTTCCTATTATAGAAGTTTGCACATCAGAAATGTGAAGCTTTGCTCATGCTTTTATTAAACATTACTCATTTGACTTAGCATCGCATGCCAGCATTCATTTAGGGAAGGTGCTGCTATATTCCTGCTCCATTTTTGCCTACTGTTCCTTGCCTACCATTCCTCTGATGGGGGAATTATTTGATAGTTTCTTATAAATAGGAATGCACAGCCATCCTTGAAGGCAGAAGAGTTACTAATAGCTCCTATTCCCCAAGAGGTGCCTCAGTGCCATTCCCCTCTATAGCAGAGTTCTTATGAAGAACCCACAGCTGTACCCAGGCCCAACTCATTGCCTTCAGATTATTCAACTAAGGTCCTCTGATAGGCTGAAAACTGCAGCAGGCACATTCTTGAACTCTGCAGCAGGCCTGGGGTAATTTAGTGGAGTTATAACTTCCAGGTCTACAGTTCTCTTTGCACTCTGCTTCTTGTTCTTGGCCCTTGTCCCAGCTGATAGTCTACCTCTGAAGCTTGATTCCTGGACGTGGTTTTTGGCTTCTGACCATGGCTCTGCTCTTGGCTCTGTTTTATATCCTGGGCTTAGTAATTTGGCTCCTCATTTAGGCTCTGATCCTTACAGCTAGTTACACGAGATTTCCCATGGCCTAACAATTCTCTTTCAGGATTCTGCAGTCTGAACAAAGGACTGAGGTGTTCAGACCTATGTAGAGGGAGTCTGTGATGTCATCCAGGTGTGAAAGAGCTCCTGCATCCCCCAGCAGATATGGCCTTTTAATAGAGAGCTGCAGCTCAATGTTAAAAAGACTTTGATTCTCATAAGTGTGGATTCAGAGGCGCAACTCACAACAATTATTACTAAATAACTCTTTTCTTTCTCACATGTCTGGCTTTTATAGATGCTACAGTCCTTGTACAGCTGAAATGTTTCTTGCAAAAAGTTTTGGGTCATAGTCAACTGTTAAAATATCTGAAACTGCAAATACACTTGAATGTAGGATGATAGCGACACCTAGTGTTGCTCATCCAAATGTATTTCACCGTTTCCATTGTAATGTAGGATTTGTTATTGTAGAGTGAAAATAGGGCCAAGGTAACACTGTTTGCAATGATGGTGTGCTTTTTTACTGGAGACAGAGGGTAAATAACATACCTGTATATTCTAGGGAAGTGTGTTGTGATTCTCTGATTACTATCACCTCAACTTCCTACAGGACATGACGTTTTCTTTGCCTACTGTTCAGGGTTAGGTGACCTAACCCTGCTTAAATTTATACATTAGCATAATCATGCCCTAAGGTCTATGATTTCAGAAACAGTGCTCAGTGTTGATCTGCACTATATTAAACATTCTAATTTGTTATACATCGTGCTATTTGGTCAGAGCAGTGAGGGTTTTTCATAAATCCAGTGTTGGGTTGATATCAGTCTACTTTTTTAAAACAAAAACACTTGGAAAATGTAGACTTATTTACAATGCTAAAAGAAAAATCAGTGAGCAGATTTTTGTGTGTGTGTATCTTTTGGTAGACTATACCAGATGGTATTACTTTTTAATCTAAAGAGAACCGAAAGAGTTTCCATTAACAGTTTTAGGTCCTGAAGAAAAGATCTGCCTTGCTTGAAAGCTTATCTCTCTGATCAATAGAAATTGATAAATAAAAGATATTTCCTCACCTACTTTGTATCCCTAATATCTGGGAACAACACGGCAAATAGCTTTAATATAGCATTCTCAGGTATAACTCTCAAAACTATTTACAAAGGGTGCTAAGTATCACTGATAGGGGATGGTGGGGGGAATGAAGTAAAGAGAGGGGAAATAACTTTCCTCCAGCAAGTCAGAAGCAGAAGTGGTCTCTGAACTCTAACTGCACTGTCCTATCCACAGGTTTACACTGAGTCTCACTATTATAGGCTATTATTACTACTGAGAAAAAACAAGCTACAAGGGAAAAGTCACCCACAGCTGTAATGTAAAGGTGATAAATTCTTCACTGTTTCAGTCTTTTGTGGGGACCAAAATACCATGGCTACATAAATTAAATGGGCTCCACAGCTATCTTTCAAAAGTTATCCTTAATAATATTAAGCCAGGAGCCAACGAAGTATACTTTGATTTAACCTTAGAAAATTATTCTTTAAAAAAATTGTTCACAACAGGTAAAAAATGCAAACTTTTCTGTAGAGATGCTGTATGTCCCACTCAGGTTGCGAGGATTGTACCCTAATCTTCTCCTCCTCCTATGCATACTTTAGAATCTTCACTCCCTTGGGATACGTCTACACTATGGGCTAAAGTCAAATTAAGATACACAACTTCAGCCAATTTAATTACCTAGCTGAAGAAGTACCTTAACTCAGCTTTTGGCGCTGTCTATACTGCACGAAGTCGATGGTAGAACACTCTTCCTTTCACTTCCCTTACTTCTTGCCGGCATCCACAGGAGCACCCCTCTCAGTTTGAATTATCTGTCTTAACTTGACTACTAATTCGAATCCTGGAAGATCGACAGTGGCAACTTCGATCTTCCTCTGTAGTGTAAATGTACCCTTGATGCCCTATCACAGCCACCTTATATCTTAGGAAGACTGGAAAGGACTCACTATGGCTTAGTCAATGTAACTTAATATTACACGGCATTAATAGTAACATGATATCCCTGCTATTTGCATTGTGTTCTTAGAAGGCAACTTTCTTAATATTCAAACTTAATGTTTTGTTTAAAGCAGGGTGGCCAAACCACAGCTTGTGAGCTACAATGACTAAGGAAGCTTCAAAACCCATGGCTGAACCATTTAAAGGGTTGAGATTAAAATTTACTCACTTCAAATGCAAATAAGTCTGGCCTTTCCACTGATCAACAGCTGCCCCATGCCCTAAGTCTAGGAACCCATTTCCCAAGAAATTGGTCATCATTACAGTGTTTTTGACTTGTAAAGTTATTTCCTGCTAAACAAATGAGATTAAGTTACCTTACATGTAAAATACTTACACTACTCCCCATATCTAATCCAAATAAAATGTATCTCTGGAAGATGGCTTAGTTGTTGGGAAGTCTAACAGCAGGACTTAGGATCAGATTCACTGTTGGTACTACAGAATAATTAGAGGGATGAAGAAGCAGCACTTTACTGTTACAATTACGGCCCTAAACTGGAATTATTTGTCCTTCAGTGAAATTATCTGCCCCAAAGCAAATATACACACAAACAAGGGATATATCTAGTGTTTTCAAAGATTGGCTGTCTATCTCAATTTTTTTGGTAAGGTATTCAAACTACAGAGGCTGCACCTTCCCTGTCCCAAATTACCATAATTTGCAATAAAGTTAGAAGCAACTTTGGCTTTCTTTATACCATCACCAAACTAGCAAATGAGTAAGAGAATAATCTCTGTTATTGGATTGTCTGGCAACCAAGAACTGTTAAATAGGGATGTGTTTAGACATTGTTGACATCAGCAAATGTTAACAGTGGCCAATAGCTCAAGGGCACAGTTTTATTCAAAGGCCCAGTTCTACTTCTGGGATAGGGAGCAAAGGTAGGTTCACTGTATCTTGGCTATCATTACATCTCTCGTCAAAATACATTCTAATGTAATGTCCAATGCTCTGACCATAGTTCTGTTTTTTAAATACTTAAGAGGCAACTGGATGCTATTGTGATAGGGCCCAGGTAAGTATCTAAATAAACCTAGAATAGTGATAGAAATGTAGCCGTGTTAGTCTGGTGTAGCTGAAACAAAATACAGGACTATGTAGCACTTTAAAGACTAACAATGTTATTCTTCTAATAAACCATCTTGTTAGTCTTTAAAGTGCTACATAGTCCTGTATTTTGTTTTAAATAAACTTAGTATTTAACAGAGGTTTTTTTTAAAAGCCTTATCAGGTGCCCTAAGCAGGAATATCACAGTATAAAACAGATCTGTTCTATTTATATTAAGTGTTAGAATCCTGTATTTCTGATATCAGAAACACTCTAGGTATGTCTACACAGCAAAGTTATTTCAAAATAACAGCCCTTATTTCAAAATAACTTTCCTAGCGTCTACACAGCCAAACCGCTATTTTGAAATAAATTCGAAATAGTGGAGTGCTTATTTCGAATTTGGTAAACCTCATTCTACAAGGAATAATGCCAAATTCGAAATAGGGGGCCTACAGCCTTCCCAGGGTGCCCTGGTGGCCACTCTGGCCTCAACCAAGAACACTTCTCTCCCTCCCCCCCTCCCCGGAGCCCTTAAAGGGGTAGACTCTGGCCACAGTGCTTGTGCCAGCTCCAAGCCTGACAGCCCAGAGCCAGCAGTCACTGCCCCTGACCCAGTGGCCCCAAAATATGAGCCAGAAAGCCACTGGCAGCCACTGCTCCCCAAGAGCAGTCTGACAGATCCCAGGAGCCCGCCAGGGCCCAGAAAGGCAAGGGCCTTCCTGGTCCAGGGCGGAGATCACGGACCTTATTCAGGTTTGGGGGGGATGCCCCCAGCATCCATGATCTCCTCACTAGACAGAGGAACACGGCCGTCTATGCCAGAATAGCTGCCAGCCTGGCCACCAAAGGCCACATGCGCAGGATCAGGTTTGCATGACAATAAAGTTGGTCTGGCAAGACCTCCAACCCTGAGCCCTGAGCTTCCCCTCCCCCTTCTTCCCCTTGCTTCCCCCTTCCAGCTCCCTCCTCCCAGGTTGCCCCCTCCCCTCTCCCACCCTCTTTTGTCCCCTCTCCCACCTCCTTTCCTCCATCCCAGAGTTTCATTCCCCCCTCCCCAGTTTTGTTAAATAAAGCGAGTTTGTGTTCATGAAAATATGTGTATTTTATTTGACATCGGGAAGGGGGGTTAGGGAGGGGTAAGTGGAAGGATGTGAGGGAGGAATGAGGCACAAGCCCCCAGTGGGGCAGACCAGAGAGGATCTTAGTGCTCCTCAGGGTAGAAGCTCTCCCTCGGGGCCTCCTGGATACTGACAGCCCCCCGATGGAGCTCCTGGATGGCAGCCTGCAGAAAGTGCAGCCAGGCTCACAGCAAAGCATCCAAGAGAAGCACCAGAGTGCCCAGGGGCAGCTCTGGCTCCATGTTGCAGAGTGCAGTGGTGTCCCGAGTGAGGGCAACCAGAGCACGCAAAGACAAAATGCTTTGCCATCCCTCATCAAGGTAGACAAGGAAGCAGGGAAACCTGAGACCTGGCTGTATAGGGGGCGGAGAGGGGGGTCCCTTTAAGCACAGACCTCAGATAGCCTCAGGCAGCAGCCCCACACAGTAAGTTCTAACCTGGTGCCCTGCTGGAACTGGTTCCAGCCAGCCTTAAATGCGATTCTGAGTCCAATCAGTGTGGATGCGCTATTTCGAAATAGCAAAATGCTATTTCGAAATGCATTTTGTGTGTAGATGAATTATTTTGAAATAAGCTGTTTCAAAATAACTATTTCAAAATAGCTTATTTTGAAATAACACCGCAGTGTAGACATACCCTATGTTTTTAGGAAAGTCTTCTGAATGCTGGAAACAAAAGAGCTTTCTGAGGGCACACCTATGCTGCAGTGTTATTTTGAAATAGTTATTTTGAAACAACTTATTTCAAAAACTTGCGTTATTTCAAAATAACAAGGTGACTGTCTACACAGCAAGCCCGTTATTTTGAAATATTTTGAAATAACAGGCTTCTTATTCAGAAATCTGTAACCCTCATTTCACAAGGAATAATGCCTATTTTGAAATAGGTTTGCCAGGTGTCCGGTTTTGAACCGGACAGTCCGGTATTTGAGCTTTCTGTCCGGGAAACAAATTGAGAAAATACCAGACATATAAATGTCTGGTATTTTCTAATTAAATAAGTTTTATTATTATCATGAGTATCAGTATGTAGTTGTGTACTGCCTGGCTGGTAGACATGCTCACACTGCATGAGCGTGTCTACCAAACAGGCAGTACATAACTACGCAGTAGGTGGAGGGGCGGAGCCGGGGCAGGATGGAATCCCCGGGGCCAGACTTGACCATGTGCTCTGCCGGGACCATGCGTGGGATGAGCAGCGCCTCAGGATCTGCATGAGCCCGGGCCAGCCTCGCTTCCCGCCGGCCAGTTCCCCCCCGCTCTTCCCCTCTGGCCAGCCTCGCTCCCCCCGACCTCCTCCCGGCTAGCCCTACTCCCCACCAGCCGGTCCCTCCCCCGATCTCCCCCAGCCAGCCCCACTCCCCCCGACTCCCTCCCAACCAGCTCTGCTCCCCACCGGCCGGTTTCCTCCCAATCTCCCCCGCCAGCCCTGCTCCCCCCAACCTCCTCCTGGCCAGCCCCACTCCCTCTGACTCCCTCCTAACCAGTCCTGCTCCCCACTGGCAGGTTCCCCCCCAATCTTCCCAGCCAGCCCCGCTCCCCCCGACCTCCTCCTGGCCAGCCCTGCTCCCCGCCGGCCAGTTACCCAGCCTGATCTCCCCTGGCCAGCCCTGTTCTCCTCCACTCCCTCCTGACCAGCCCTGCTCCCCACTGGCAGGTTCCACCCAGATCTCCCCCACCAACCGCGCTCCCCCCAACCTCCTTCCAGCCAGCCCTGCTCCCCCCATGGCCGGTTCTCCCCCATATCTGAGATCAAGTGTGTCCTGTATTTTTGTCAAAACCATCTGGCAACCCCATTTTGAAATAGTTATTTCGAGATAGGATGTGTGTAGACAGTGCAGCTGTGGTTATTTTGAAATAGGATGTGTGTAGACTAGGGATGCTAAGGACTAGTCGACTATCCAATAAGCAAATGCTTTGGAGCATGGCTGGAGTGCTGTGGTATCTGCAAGGGCAACCAGAGCAGGCAGAGAAAAGGCTTTGCTGTCCCTCAAGGAGGTAGGCAAAGGTGAAGCGCCTGAGGCATGACTCAACAGGGGGAGTCCCTTTAAGCACAAGCCTCAGCTAGCCTCAGACAGCAGCTATGTCCTGATGCCCTGCCCAAAGTGCTTCTGGAGACCCTTAAATGTGATTCAGGCTCCAGTTAGTATGGACATTCTATTTCAAAATAGCTCAGTGCTATTTCAATGGGCATTTGTAGTGTGGATGCGCTATTTCAAAATAAGCTATTTCAGAGATTTTATTCCTAAATAGCTTATTTCAAAATGAGCGCCTAGTGTAGACGTACCCTGAGTGAATATGTAAGTATGTGCTTCACATGGCACAGGCCTGATTCTGTCTGGGGCTTCTCAGCTGTTGCAGTCACCTCAACTCCTGTTTACTAATGAGGGCACTTATCTCACAAGATCTGGTTCTGTGGCAGTGATATCCAGCAAATATGTAGTTCTGATTTTTCATCCTTTTTATGCATAACTATTGTTCTCACACACTGCTGAAACATGAACCTCATATTCCTAAAAGAAAATTGCTTTAAAATCAAAACTAGAGGTTAAATGTGGCTTTTAATTTATACACAGGTTCATTTAAATAACTTTAATATAAAGAAACTTTTTACAAGAAAAAATAGTTAATTTTTCTGTCTGACCCCAGGTTACCTCTTGTTTTGACTGCCTTTGAAATTGATGCAGTTTTCTCAGCCTGACAAAATTAGAGCTACAGAAAAACTTGTTTTAATTTTCTATTTACAAAAGAAACAGGAGGTGGGCTTTTTTGTTGTTTTGTTTTAGTAGAAATACCAATTTCTAACTGTGACAACTCCAGCCCAAGTATGTTGATGAAGTTTCCAAAGGAACAAACAATGTCTTGGGTCACATTTAAATCAGGTCAGCCAAATCTAGGATCAGGGGAAAAATTAGCTCTTCATCTGTTCTGGAATGAGGTCTGGCTTCACATTATTGTTATGTATAAAGATATCTCTTGTGTGGTTCAAACTAAATTTTAAAGCCTCAACATATTTATTTATGCCAGAATATATATCATTAAGGATTTATGATATTTGAAGTCAGTTAATATAAGGAACTTTGCATCTTCATAGTGCTGTACAGTCCCAATAGTTGCTGCTTAATACTTAGGACCTGATTCTCCTTTCATTTATACTGTTGCTTCTTCATTGATTTAATTGGAGTTACTTCTTATTTAAACCTACTTAAGAGCAAAAGAAAAGAAAACCCAGTCCACATATTTAGAACCCAGTTTTTCTTTAAAGTGCAACCACACAATGTGAGGAATTCAGACACACCAAGGTTTCTGCTACACTTGAAGAATATGGAGTTCTCCCAACTTTATGCACTGTCAGTCCCACTTACTTGTGTGATAGGAAAGTGGAGATTTGACCTCTCCCTACCCCGCCCCCTCAGGAAAATAATGACACTGGTCATAGTCCTCTCAACTCAAGCATTGTTTGTGCACCCCATGTTCAAGGACTTGGACTGTGTCTGGCCTTGTCATTGGGTTCAGGAATGGGTAGGAAATGCTTTCTGGGCTCTTCTCTATTTGTGAATCTTTGTGGAGACAGATAGAATGTGATTTAGTGCAGGGGGGAGAGTAAAATAAGATGCAATAGACAGGATTTTGTGGGATATAATGGAATATGGAGCCAGTAGGAGAAAAATTGTCTTAAAATTGCTATAACCTAATAAATAAATTCCTGGATTCTAAACATCTGTTTTTAGAATTAAATCTGTCTCTGAATTGCCAACAAAATTAGCTGGTTTTAATAGGACTTGAAAATAAAATAGTCTATGTTTTGCTAACTCTGTAGCAGTAGTTAACTAAGGCTATGTCTACACTGGAGGCTTCTTGCACAAGAACATCTTGCGCAAAGGTTCTTGTGCAAGAAGTCTTACGTAAGAAAATGTCCACACTGCCATGTGTGAGCTGTGCTTTTGTGCAAGAGCGCCCATGGCAGTGTGGAAACTCTATTGCGCAAGAAAGCTCTGATGGCTATTTTAGCCATAGGGCTTTCTTGCGCAAGAAATCTCTGCCCAGCGTCCACACTGCCCTCTTGCGCAAGAGCTCCCGTGCAAGAGGGCTTACACCTGTTAAAAAAGAGCGGCGCTTTTCCGCAAGAAGCCCTCTTTTACCACCGCAAACTGTACATTTCCTTGCGCAAGAGCGGAAGGGCAGTGTGGACGCTCTGCGGAGTCTTGCCCAAGAATGGCCATACTTGCGCAAGAAGCCGTGAGTGTAGACATAGACTAAGTCAGCGTTTCCCAAACTATGGGCCAGGGCCTGGAAAAAAATACTGGGCCTCAGCATGACTGGTGGCTGCCGACAGGGCCAGCCTTAGGCCGATTCGGTTGAATCGGGCCCCGCACCCGTGAACCCAGAAGTGCCGGTGAGTTACAGAGCCGGGGACCCTGCTCCATCAATATGTGGAGCTGGGTCTCTCCCCCGGCTCTGCCTGGAGCGGGCCCAAGCCCCGGCCCTCCTCCCCTGCACGTCCTCCCCCCCACCTCCTGAGCGTCCCCGCCGTGCGCAGCTCCTCCTCACCGCCTGCTGCTGCCCATGTGCAGCGTTGCACGTGGGCGGGGAGGATGCCCGGGCATGACGTGATGTCACGGCCTGGGATTTTAAAACTCTTCAGAGGCACGTGGTGGGGCCACGCTGGCTCCGGGTTCAGCCTCCAGGACCTGACCACGGTCTCCGACCCTGCAATGTGGAAGGTAGAAGGTAGGGAATGGGCTTGAGTGGCAGCAGAGAGGAGAGGAAAGGAGAGGAGAGGCGGCAGTGGTGGGCTTGGGTGGAGGAGGTGGTAGCGGCAGCGGCAGCGGCAACGGCAGCGCGGGGGGGGGGACGAGAAGGGGCTTGGGTGGGGGGAGGGGAAGGCACCAAGGGACAGGGTGCAGGAGAGAGAGAGACAAATGCCAGGGGGCCAAGTGCAGACAATGAGGGAAAGGGCAGGAGGGGAGGTGTCAGTGGGAGGGGGGACAGGGTGATGCTGGGAGAGGAGAGGGGAAGGGCATTGGGGGCTGGAGGAGGAGGTGTTGGGAGAAGGCTTGAAAGAAGGGGTGGGCATGAGGAAGGCCAGGATGGAGCAAGTCATGTGAGGGCACAGAGGGGCAGAAGGGGAACGGTACAGAGAGTGGTGAGGGGGTGGGTATCAGGGAAAAAGAGGGCAAAGGGGCAGGGGCAGTAAGGGAAGGGGGAGGCACCAGGAGGGTGCAGGGGTAAGGGAAGGTGCTGGTGCCAGAGGATTCTGGTGTGAGAAGAAGGGGAGAGCAGGCCACTGGAAGCAACACTGGACAGGGGAATCGGGGCAGGCTGGGGAGATTGGGGGCCCAGTGGAAGCAGGGCTGCCGAGGGGTGCGAGGTTGGGGGCAGGGAGCTGGCCGGGGAAGATGTTGGGGGTCGGAGGGAAGAAGCGGCCGCCGGAAAGAGGACTGGATGTGGGCAGCAGGGCTGGCCAAGGGAGATTGGGAGGAGAAGCAGGGGAGAACTGGCTGCCCGGGAGGGGGTTGGGGGAATTGGGGCTGGCCAGAGGCACAGCAGGGAGAGCAGGAGGGAGGAATGAATCGGCCTGTGGGGAGCGCAGGGGGTCAGACTAGATGATCATAATGGTCCCTTCTGACCTTAAAGTCTATGAGTCTATGAGTGGGCCTGACCCGGTCATAAGTAGATCTTGGGACGCTGCCCCCATTCCCCTCTCCCCCCGCAAAGCACAAAGCATGAGTTAATCTGGCCCAGGGATTCTATTGTCTCCCCCCCCACACACACACCCCTCGTGTAGTTGCAAACTGTCTGGCTGGTAGACACACTCATGGAGCCTGAGCACATTTACCAGCCAGGCAGTTCGAAACTACAAACTGATACATTTAGTAATAATACAACTTACCTAATGAAAAAATACCAGACATGTTATATGTCTGTTATTTTCTCAGTTTGTTTTTTATGTGTTTATATTTTTGGGCTGCAAAAAGCAGTACTGAAAAAAAAGGGTTCCAACTAAAGACCAGACCACAGGGCCGTATTGACCCCAGTAGTGGGGTGTTGCAAGGACTGGGCCGCAGGGCTGTTGTTTTAACCCCACTAGAGGGGAGGGCTTCAAGGACTATTTACCCCTGATAGAGGGGAGTTATACTAAGACTGGGCCTTGGGGCCATAGTGACCCTGTTAGGGGGGGAATGCTATAGGGACTTAGGCTGCTGGGCAGCATTGACCCCATAGAGGGGGGTCTGATAATCAGATGCCGGCCACTGGGCCATACAGACACTGGTGAGTGGACCTATGGTGGATTTTGACTGTGAGAATCTGCCTGAGGGGAGTGCACCCCTTGACAGTTAGTATGCACTATATTATTGAAACTGTTAATTTTTGATGGAGAAGGGCTTGAAGCTTAGAGTTCAGATACAAAATCCAATCTGAACTTTTCTCCAGTTCTAGGGTTGCTTGAGTCTAGCTGTTTAGTACAAATTTGGACTTCAAATTTGCAACAATGGTTGGGAGTAGGGAGTTAGATCGGAGGTTTTAGTTCAGGTCAATTTCTAATCCTAGCTCTAATCAAAACATAGGGAACAAAAAGGGATGCATGCTAAATATAAAGATAAAATCAAGATGCACCTTCCTTACCCCTACCCCAATTAAATTCCAATTAGAGTATGTAACATTTGTTTCAAATATTCTGCCTAGATCATGAGTTTATGGAACTGCTCAATTGCCTCCTTACTACTGATCTCATCAGTGCCTTTTATATGGTAGACAAGAATCAGAGATGACAAAGACCGTGGCTGTTAAAAGGTACTAAGTAAACAACTAACTTGGCCCTATGACGTTATTCAGACAGCAACATTCATGGATCTAACAGCAGCAAAGTGTTCTCTCTGAAAATGTTGCCTCCCCCACATCAGCCCTTTTTAGATAGGATCCTCTCTTCAACTTTGACCGTTGCTCTCATATTGCAGTGGGTTTGCCCTTCAAGTGTTCCCAGGCATGGAGATCAGCTTTGTTTGCTTTCCTCATGTGCAAAACTAATTAACCAATGTTTGTTTCTTTTGTGTTTTCAGCCTTCAGATAAAGATATTAGGTTAATGGATATCGAAGGTGGAGGGCAGGGGGCTGAGATAATAGGGGGCAAGTCCAGGAATCCGTTAACACATACAACTCAAGTTAAAGATGTAAACTAGAATGAATGGGTGAAGGCCATGTAGCTATATTAAGAGAAACCTTTTATATGATGATTTGTTGATATAGCTACTTAGAAAATATTTGCTTCTGTCAGAGGAAAATGCTTCTTTCTGTTGCTCAAAGTAGCTCCAGATGCTGGAGTTAGTGTATGGGATAAGCAACCACGTGAGACAACTTCATTGCCTTGGTTTGTCTAACATTCATGTTTCAGTATTCCTAAGGGACACATTTTTCAATCTGCCAGATTATTCTGCTCCACATATGTGGTGCCAAATTAAATCAAACTGGTGAGAGATTCCCACAGTAGAATTTCCTCTGTGCAGAGGAAACCTCTGCTGGTATGAATCTGACTGAGGTGCTGCTCTCATCTACCCCAGAGTCTCAGCTGTGAGCAGGAATTGTGTCAAGCTGTGAGTAGGTCTCTGATGGAGCTGAGATACACTATGCCTGATCTGCCAGGGGTGCAAGCTCTATTATCAGAAGATACATTTATTAATTTCTTTCTAGGCTTTCCTATGGTACATATTGTTACAAGACGCTCCATATTTATGGAAATATGATTATGAATATAACAACTGGAATATGCTTTACACAAGATACTTCATGTGAGATCACTGGAAAGGTTATGATTTACTGAATGTGTTTATCGTGTGTGTGTGTGTGTGTGTGTGTGTGTGTGTGTGTGTGTATCATTTCTGTATCTGAAGTTAGGAATATCGACTGTACATTTATGATTAATGTGCTCAAGATGGGAAAACCCTATTATCAATCCATCAGATACAACAGGGAAGAAGCCAGACACAGAGCTAATGGCCCATTAGCAAAAGACAGTGAACTGTGTGAGAACTGGGGTTTCCTGTAAGCATGAGAATCAGCCTGTAAGTAATGGCTACTGGCTCTGCAATAACCTGTGACAATGTAGCCTGATACTGGAATCCATCTTGGTTTTCCTCAGGAAGGGAAGTGGGAGTCAGGCTTAGGAGACAAAGGATTGCTGTCTTAAGTAAATCCTATTTTAAGGGTGGGAGTGAGGTACTCCAGGTGGTCAGTTCTCCCTGGCTCCCCACCCAAGATGTCCACTGAAAACAACCAAGACTGAACTGGGAGGAGAAACTGGACCCAGGCTGAATAATAGTGTTAGAACTATATGTAGGGTGACTTCTTACATGTAACTCTAAAAAATGAGTATTAAGCTTAGCTTGCATGTTTGTTTGTTTTACTCAGTTACTTTGTTCTGTCGGCTACCTCTTATGACTACTAATCCTATCTTTTTATACTTAATAAAATCACTTTTGTTTAGTAATAACCCCAGTATAAGTTATTTCTACCTGGGGGAGCAATGATGGTTTGTGTACTTGAGTGGTGGGAACAGGTCTCATTCACATTGTGCTGCTTTATCTGTCTGCAGCCTTGGACCATCCCCATGTCTTGGGGGTGTGACCATCCCCATGTCTCATTTGAAGCAAACTGGAGAGCTGGTCCAACTAGACAGGGTTACAGAGTGGCCAGGTTGTCAGGGGAGCCAAGCTCAGTGGTGTCTGAGCACATCAGATGACAGTCCCCTGGAGGTCCCGATCTCTCTCACTCATCACTATAGTATCCAAGTGCTTCTCAAACATTAAGGGCTCGTCTACACTGGCCCCTTTTCCGAAAGGGGCATGTTAATTTCACAGGTCGTAATAGGGAAATCCGCGGGGGATTTAAATATCCCCCGCGGCATTTAAATAAAAATGTCCGCCGCTTTTTTCCGGCTTTTAGAAAAGCCGGAAAAGAGCGTCTACACTGGCCCCGATCCTCCGGAAAAAAAGCCCTTTTCCGGAGGATCTTATTCCTACTTTGAAGTTTCTCTCACCACTTTGAAGTAGGAATAAGATCCTCCGGAAAAGGGCTTTTTTTCCGGAGGATCGGGGCCAGTGTAGACGCTCTTTTCCGGCTTTTCTAAAAGCCGGAAAAAAGCGGCGGACATTTTTATTTAAATGTCGCGGGGGATATTTAAATCCCCCGCGGATTTCCCTATTACGACCTGTGAAATTAACATGCCCCTTTCGGAAAAGGGGCCAGTGTAGATGTAGCCTAACTTACCTTCACAGCTGCCCTGTGAGGTGAGGGGATATTATCCCCACTTCACTGATGAGGACTGAGGTACAGAGACTACAGTGAAAAGTATCCTCTAATTTTGGGTGCCCAATTTGTGATAGCTAGGCCCTCATTTCCCAGAGTACTTAGCATTATCTAGAACTCTATCTATTCAAAGCAAAGCACCCACTGATTTCAGCTGCAGTTGTGTGAAAGCTCAGCAATTCTGCAAATCAGCGATTCAAGTTGGGCACCCAGAAAAGATGAACACACATAGAGTGACCACCTGGGAAAATTTTGGTTTTTGATTTGCCCAACATCAAACAGGCAAAGGCTGGGTAGAATTCAGTTCTTCAGGGGAGCATTCCACTGCTTTGACCATTAGATCCTTATTCAGAGCTACTCAACATGCAGCCCATGGGCCGCCTGTGGCCTGTTTGCGGCCCGTGGTGCAAATCGCAGTTTATGGTGCAGTTTGGGTTGATATGTGTTTTAGTAGTTAAATCCCTGGACTGTCACTGCTCATTAAAAGTGCTGTCATATGGATGGGAATTGGGTAAATTTTGCATTTTATTAATATCAGCAGAACTGACTTAAATGGGGCCTGCGTGTTGTGTAGTCTTGCCTTAATCTTTGTATTCATGTCTGTCAGTGTGAAAGAATATATTTGCATGTTTATGCAACCACACTTAAGTTGCAGCCCTCGGCATGTGCTGTGAGTATCACTGTGGCCCTCGGGGCTTCCAAAGTTAAGGAGCTCTGTCCTTGTTGCTCTTCCTACAAACCTCTGAATTATTCACTGCAAAAATTTCAAATACTGGAAGCTGGTCCTAGCTGATATTACCAGACCTGGAGACTTGTTGGATGATGTCCAGAAGGACTGTGTGAAGCCTACAGTGCTCAGCTAGTGCCCAGGTTTGTCAATCCTGTATCGCCTGTTGTGTGCTTCAGGAGGTGAATGGAGCCTTGCCTCACACTTTCCTCACTTTCTTCAAGCGTGCACTTTGGATGGATGCTCCCCACACACCCATAGCCCTCTGGAACTCCCCCTGCCTCATGAGTCTTCCTGACCATGTCTGATACATAATCTAACTTGTCTGAATGAAATCCAGCCATTCCATTTCCATATCATGCCCAGGAAACATCTGTAAACACGTGTCATATCATCCACTTCCTCAGCCTGGTGTCCTACCCCAATTTCATGCTGCCCCAGGGAAGCCTGTCTCTACTCCATTCTGCTTCTATACCCTGCTGGGTTTATTAGTTGGGTATTTCCTCTGTGGAGCTATGAACACAGGAGTATACCTGGTGTGGTTTAGAAATCTGTCTATACAATTTATTCTATGTGAGATTATGAACTCTTTGTAGGTATCTCTATGAAATTACAAACTCCATTTTTAAGGTGACAGCTAGTTGCCTTCCTTGTTATACTTTTACCTCTGTTGGACTGAATTTTCAAGGCAGAGTGATACAAAGCTGACAATAGAAGGTTAACTTGGAATGGTCCTCTCTCTATTCAACTACAAACAACTTAGATAATTGGCTCTAACAAAACTAATTTAGCAATCGGAGTGGAAGAGACCAGAGATCATCTGAAGAGGCTGATGCGGTAGCCCTCTTTCGGAGGGACTGGAAGGTTGTAAAAGCACTCACAGGGGCAAGACATGGGCACACATGGGTAGTTTGGATAGAAGTTGACTTATTGGCCATTTTTCATCAGTTCAGCATGGGTATGTCTAGAGAGTGATGCAATTTCAGGATATGTCCGGTATCCCGAAATAGCATTTTCCACATCTTAGCAAAAAGCCTGTTATTTTCAAATATATTTGAAACAACGGACTTGTTGTTCCAATGTTCTGGTAAACTTATTTCCACAAAGATTAATGGATTTGGAATAGCAAGTCAATTTCAAAATAGACTCTCAAAATAAGCTACGCAATTTGCGTAGCTCAAATTGCATAGCTTATTTCAAGCTATGTGGAGCTCTATAGATGTACCCCATGAGGAAAGCTGCCACAAGAGCCTGATAAGGCTAGGGGAATCGAGGCTAGGGGAAACCTGACTATCTGAAAATAGGTGGTGTCCCATGGAATCCCAAGGGAAAGGCAGGTTTGAGGGACATTGCATTCAAGATTTTTGTTTTCTCCTAAAACGATCTGTACTTTCAGCATTTTTCATGCTTAAGTGAAGAGCAATAGTATGTTGGAACCCTATCCAAAGTCTCTGCATGTGGGTGTGTGATAAGTGTTTAAACCTATCATATTTCTCTTTGGTAGAGGTGCATTTGCATTGTGACAACGCTTTTAATGATATGATCATATACTGTTTTCTTGATAGAACCCCTGCCTCATTCACTGCACAAGTTGGGCATGCTAGGGCGGAATTAAGATTGCCTGGCAGCCTTAATTCTGGCATTTTCTAACCTTCAAGTGCTTGACTTTGCAAACCTTAAAGGAGATATTTTATGTAATTGTTTGTCTATATATATATATAACTGTTAATGTATTGGTAAATGCAAAATAAAAATGAGATTCTGGTGGGGGGGGGGGTAATTCCTTCGCAGCTGTTTGATCTCTGCTTGCTTGTTTTAGCAGCTGTTTGCCTGTTTTTCTTAGTATGTAAACTTCAAAGTCAACCAGAGTTCAAGCTCTGGATGAAGACCATATAATGAAAACAATGGTTACTAGTGTATATATAAGCAGTGTCATAGATGGGCCACTCTCTTTATATTGATTATCCTCAGGATGTGGAGTAGGATGACTAGGTGTCCAGTTTTTACCAGAACAGCTGGTCAAAAAAGGATCCTGACAGCTCTGGCCAATCCTGCTGACTGGGCTGTTGACTGTCCAGCTGGAGGTGCTGCACAGCTCCTGGGAAACAGCTGACACATCCCCCTTCTAACTCCTAAGCATAGAAAGAGGAGGATCCACAGGCTGCCCCAGGAGGATCCACAGGCTGTCCCAAGTACCACCCCTGCTGCTTCCACTGGCTGGAAACCACAGCCAATGGGAACTATGGCAATGGTGCCTGCAGAAGGGACAGTGTGCAGAGCCCCCTGGCTGTGCCTCTGCCTAAGAGATGGAGGGGGGGCAGCTACTTTTAGGAGCTGCTTAAAGTACGGATCACCCAGAGCCTGTTCCTCTGGATCTAAACCTAAACCCCAATCCTCTGCCCCAGCCTTGATCCCCATCCCAAACTCTGAACCCCTGAGCCTGCACAGTCTTCCCCTGTGCTCCAACCCCTATCCCCAGCCATAATCCTCCTCCCACTCTCCAAACCCCTCAGTCCCAACCCAGAGTATTTTCCTGTACCACAATCCCTTCATCCCCAGCAGTCCAGAGTCTGCCATTCCAGCCAGAGATCTCCCACCTACCTCCTACACTCCAACCCCCTACCCCAGCCCAGAGCCCCTTTCCACACTCTGAAACCCTGAACCCCAGCTTGGAGTTCCCTCTCACACTCTGAACACCTCATCCCTGGCCCCACCCAGAGACCATACCCCCAGCCTGGTGAAAATGAGCAAGGATAGGGAGAGTGAGCAATAGATGGAGTGAGTGGGGTCAGAGCCTTAGAGAAGGGACAGGGCAAGGGTGCTCAGTTCTATGTGAGTAGAAAGTTAGCAACTCTAATCTGGTGTGAGCCCTTGTAGCCTTGGGCAAAACATTTAATCCGAATTTTTCCTATAGAAATCAAGTTCTGCACATGTGTCATCAAATTTCTTGAGGAAGAATGAAGGTACAACATAGTAGCAGATAATTTAGTTCTCTGAGTTGCTGTTTTTCATTATCACTAGGCCATTCTGGAAATATATTAATTGCTGGGAAAAGCTTTAGTGTTTTGTTTTATGTGGATCTTAAGGGTGTTTTTTTTTTTTTTCCTTTTCGTCATGTTCTATTTCTGGCTGTGGGATGACAAACTCTAGAGATGGCAACATCCATAATGGAGTATTTTATTTAATTACATGTTGTCACTGTACCAAATACGCATACAGTTCTTGATTCTCCCCCCCTCCTCCACCATCCTTTTGAGGAACATCTGCCTACTTCTCTCACATCTGTCTTTGTGGAATCAGGCCACAGTGCTCCCTATGCATTGGCATCTACTAGTGCAGAACCTGGCAGAAGGCCATCAGCAACAGAAAGACCATAATAGGCATGGGATTGTAACAGTACAAAGTGCTAGAGAGCCCACAGGCAGCCTGTATAGCCATGGAAACTGGGAGTCACACATTCACACTGCAGCCTCTGCCAGTGCATCTCCTACAAGGGGCCATGTAGAAATTATGAGGAAGATTCTACTTGTTTACATCAGTATAATTCCACAGTCCATTCCCTGTAGTGAGGCAGAGCATCCTCTCTGAGTACATCTATACTGTGGGCTAAAGGTGAGTTAAAATACGCAGTTTCAGCTACATTAATTGCAAAGCTGAAGTCGAAGTTGCTTAACTTAGCATTTGGTGCTGTCTACACAGCAAGAAGTCAAAGGAAGAACGCTTTCCCTTCAACTTTCCTTACTCCTCATGAAATGAGGGTTACAGAAGTCTGGGTAAGAAGCCCGTTATTTCAAAATAACAGGCTTGCTGTGTAGATGTTCACTCTGTTATTTCAAAATAACAGGAGTTATTTCAAAATAAGTATGCAGTGTAGACATAGCCTCAGGGACTGAGGGGATGGGACCCTATCTACCTACTGGTGGGTGAAGCCTGACTGGGCCTACCTCTGGCACAGAAACTGAAAGGTGGGACAGGAAGAATGGAATGTGGGGATTTCACCTCAGTTGGAAGAGAGCCAAAAAGAAGTAGGATGTTTCTGCCTTGCTGCTGGAGCAGGGACTGAGGTGAACCAACTCCTGTCACTGGATGTGGACAATAAGGAGCTGTTAGGAATGCTGACTGCTGAGTACTCAGACAGAGAATCCCCTGGAGTACAGAGTCCAAACTCAGATTGTGGTAGGATGTAACCCAGGGAAACTAGACTATAGACGGTATGAGTCAGTATGTTTCGGCAGGATCCCCCTGATTAAGTGGCAGGATTCCCTGACTTTTAAGGAACCATTAGGGTGTGTCTGGGCCCCACTGCTGTCAACCCCACCTTAGGTTAAAAAGACCGTCTGTTGTCTGCTCTGCCAGAGAACCGAGATATAGACTGCTACTCTCTGACTCACCCAAAGGGTGTTTGCTGTCTGTCCTACCCAGAAGGCTGGGCTAAAGATGGTTATTGCTCTGCCCTGCACAGGGGGCCAGAGCACCAGACTGTATTTCCTCTCAACAAAGGAGGCTTAGTTAAAGACTGATTGGACAGGGCCTAGAAACAAAGGACCAGGGCAGTAAACTGGTGATTGGCTAATTTCCCTGCTAATTGACTTTGACAGTTGCATGGTACTGAGGCAATATGGCCTCCCTCCAAGCCCGAGGGAGAAGGACAGTTGCCAATGGACTACACCACTGGTTCCCAACCTTTTCGAGCATTCGGACCCCTTTTTAATCTATTAACATTTCACAGACATACACCTACCCCTCGCTGCCCTGGGAGAGGCGGGGAGAAAGGAAAAGAAGGGGAAAAAAAGAAAAGTAAGGATTGGGCCCTCCTTAAACTTTCCACAGACCTCTGCAGTACTGTCATGGACCACCAGGGGTGTGTGGACCACCCGTTGGGAACCACTGGACTACACTAAAGTTTTTCAAAATGTACATGGATGTGAATAAGAGCAGATTCTGTCCAAAAAGCTACTCTTGACCAATATAACTGTCATGGAAGGCAGAATAGGGATCAATGCCTATCCTGCCACTGGATGGCTTTCCCACAGAGTGGCCCTTGCTTTTCACAGGATGTTATAATATACAGCATTTGCACCAAAAAGGATAAATCTCTCTAGTCCATTATGTTGAACTTAAGGTGGGATAGTTTGTGCTTAATATTGTGACAAGTATTGGATTAGAAAGAGGAGCTTCCAGGTCCTGCATGGAATCAGACTCAAGCCTAGAACCCATGATACGTAACCCTAAACTACTTACTGGCCAGGACTGAGTATTGCCAGATTCTACCTCAGCCTGATATGACTTTGATAGACATTACAAATTTATAAGAAAAAGGGGGAACATTTTTGAGGTAAGGTGGTTTTTTTTTTTTTAAATGACAACTATTTAAAAAATTGCTCACGGGTTTGGAATATTACAAGTATATTGCAGTGGACATGGGTTAGTGGACAGAGTGATAATGTGATTGTTAAAGGAATAAATGTAATTTATCACACTGATATCACCACCAGATATGCAGCGAATTTATATATAATAATCATACACTGGGGCTATGTCTAAATTACGGGGGTTTTCTGGAATACTAGAGGTTCCCTGGATGTGGCAGAGTTTTTCCAGGATATGCGTCTACTCTTCCGCTTTTTTTTGCGGAAGAGCAGATTCGCTCTTTGGGAAGCCTTGTCTTCCTCCTCTTTGCAGATGATACCAAACTGTTTAGGATAGTCAAGACAAAAGCAGACACTGAGGGACTCCAAGAAGATCTCACCAAACTCAGTGATTGGGCAACAAAATGGCAAATGAAATTTAATGTGGATAAGTGTAAAGTAATGCACATCGGGAAAAATAACCCCAACTATACGTACAGTATGATGGGGGCTAATTTGGCTACGACAAATCAGGAAAGATCTTGGCGTTATCGTGGACAGTTCTCTGAAAACTTCCACACAGAGTGCAGCGGCGGTCAAAAAGGCAAATAGGATGCTAGGAATTATTAGGAAAGGGATAGAAAATAAGACCCAGAATATCTTACTGCCCCTGTATAAAACTATGGTACGCCCACATCTTGAATACTGTGTACAGATGTGGTCTCCTCACCTCAAAAAAGATATTTTGGCCTTGGAAAGGGTTCAGAAAAGGGCAACTAAAATGATTAGGGGTTTGGAACGGGTCCCATATGAGGAGAGGTTAAAGCGACTGGGACTTTTCAGTTTAGAAAAGAGGAGACTGAGGGGGGATATGATAGAGGTCTATAAAATCATGAGTGGTGTGGAGAGGGCTGATAAAGAAAAGTTATTTATTAGTTCCCATAATAGAAGAACTAGAGGACACCAAATGAAATTAATGGGTAGCAGGTTTAAAACTAATAAAAGAAAGTTCTTCTTCACACAGCGTGTAGTCAACCTGTGGAACTCCTTGCCAGAGGAGGCTGTGAAGGCTAGGACTATAATAGAGTTTAAAGAGAAGCTAGATAATTTCATGGAGGTTAGGTCCATAAAAGGCTATTAGCCAGGGGATAAAATGGTGTCCTTGGCCTCTGTTTGTCAGAGGCTGGAGAGGGATGGCAGGAGACACAGCGCTTGATCATTGTCTTCGGTCCACCCTCTCTGGGGCACCTGGTGCTGGCCACTGTCGGTAGACAGGATACTGGGCTAGATGGACCTTTGGTCTGACTCAGTATGGCGTTCTTATATTCTTATGTTATGTTCTCATCCCACCAGGAAGAAGGGCTCTGCTGAAAGAGGGATTTTTTCCCAATATTTGGGCCAGTGTAGATGGGCCAAATTTCGGAAAAGCCTCTTCCGAAAAAACTAGTGGAAAAAGGTATGCAAATTGTGGAGCGCAATTTGCATAACTTTTTCTAATAAAGCCCCATAGTGTAGACATAGTCTAGGATTAAAAACCTGATCCCTTTGAGATCAGGAGCCAGAATACTGGAGAGGAGGGAAGAAAGAGGGGTCTAGTCCCTTCTCTTAAAATAGACTTAATCTTTCACAAGTCACCTAATCTTTCTATCTCAATTTTCCCATCTGCAAAATAGGGATTTGGTTACAAAGGTTAGTAGATATAATATGTTGGTAAATACAAAATCAAGAGTAAGAATTGCTGGGGGTTTTGGAACTTTCTATTTGATTTCTATTTGATCTCTTTGTAAAGTGCAGATACTTGGATGAATAATATAATTACAGATTATTATTGCAAAATAAGTGTTGGAGTTTGATTTTACTGAAATTCCTTATGAGCACTCTAGCAGACAATATCAATATTCTGGCCTGCAACTGCCTTCTATATAGGACCAAGCTATCCCATAATGTACAGTTTTAAGAAGGAAGAAAATTCTTATTTTCACGTCTCCCAGTGATTAAGTTCTGTGGCCGCAGTAAAGTTAAAATCCATCAATATACTGTAATTCTTACAGAATGGATGAAACAAAATCCTCTTCCAAGTTTAGGAAGAAAGAAATGAGATATTAACCAGTTATTCTTTCTCTCATCCTTTTTAATCTGAAAAGTTAGCTCATACACAGAGACATTGATTCATATTAGTTCCCACAGTTAGATAAATGCTTTGCTAAGTTCTGGAAAATTCGTTATGGCATATCTACTTTCTACTGTTTGTCTTTCCTTATGGTGGGAAAATTCAACAGCCCTTCAAATTTTGCATTTAGCATCCTTGCAGCTATTTCTGAATCTTGAATGACTGGACAAGGGTCTGTCTACACAACAGGGCTAAACTCAAAATAAGCTATGCAACTTGATTTACGGTAACTGTGTAGCTTAAGTCAAAATCTCATTTAGACTTTTGGCGCTGTCTACACAGCAGTTATTTCAAAATAGAGCACTCTTCCCCTGACTTCTCTTACTCCTCATACAATGAGGGTTATAGGAGGAAGAGTAAGAAGCCCGTTATTTTGAATTTATTTTGAAATAACAGGCTTGCTGTGTAAATGTGCATGTTATTTCAGAATAGCTGATGTTGTTCCAAAATAATGCTGCTGTGTAGACATAGCCTAAATGTTTTGCTGTGCACCTTATTTTTTTGTTTAAGTTATAAAGAGTAAAAGCTGTTAAAAATAATCAAGATAATGCAGCTGGAGATAGTGGATCCACTTGCTGCAGACAGACCAAAATAAGATAAACCACGTAGATTACTTCTACGCCCTCCCAGGGAAAAAAACACAATAATAAGTGTACTAATCTTTCAGCTCCTAGCAGCTGGTCATAATGTGGTATGGTTTTTTTGCCACTAGAGGGAAACATTACTCAAAAAGCCAGTATATTTCAAAGTTAGTTTTGTGAACATGTTAGACCTCCAGGGATCTTGTCTTTCTAAAGGTTTTTACTATTCTGTGATTTATAGGCTAGCTCCATCAGGGGCATTTGGCTAACAACTTCTGGAGTGATCACATACTTTAGAATGAACTGGGAACAGTGATCAAAGAAGTACTCTGTTTCAAAGCTTACTTTGATCAACACTGGAGAGAGGAAAACTCTTTTAATCTAGAAAAGGTATTATAAATGTTGAATAAAAGATGGAGTGATGCTGACAAACTGTAAGAGGAAAAAGCAGGCCATTTTTCTCCAACCTGGATTTCAGTGGGTGTCCATGGAACCACAAAATTCTACATAAGGAAGCTTATTTCAGATTAAGTGGACAAATGAAAATATAACACGTGTTAGGAAGGTGAAGGGTGAGGAAAAACATGGATTAGGGATATAGTACAGGATCAAAGGGGAGGAAAAGTTCCAGAAGCATAGGACCCTTGGGAAGAATGCAGGTGGGACAGTATGTCACAGAATTTAAGATAGACTCTCAGGTAGTCAGGGACTTCTTAGGTTATGATTAATACCTTCAGCTCTACATGGAGACCAATAGACAGCCAGTCCAGACCCCTCCAGACCCCTTCTATGTCATCTTCTCCTATGGAGGTATCATGCTTAAATAAGTAGCTGCATTCTGTAACACATTCAATCACTGAATGATTTTGTAGTACAAACTTATGTACAATGCATTGTGATAACCTGATGTACTCATTTCTAAATGGAAAACTCAAATGTGACCAATGCCAAACTTCCTCTGTCAGGTTATGTCTAGTCTACATCCCTCTGTTGGCAGAGGGATGTAAATGAAGCACTTTGAAAGTGCAAATGAAGCCAGGATTTAAATATCCTGTGCTTCATTTGCATAATCACGTAATGGCGCTCTTTCAAAAAAGCGCTATTTCTAAATTGAAACCGCAGTCTAGACGCAGTTCTTTCGAAAACGGGGTGCTTTTTCGAAAGATCCTGTAAACCTGAGATCCTGTAATGATCTAGACTGCACTTTCAAAATTGAAACTGGAGACTAAAGGTGCGTCTACACAGCAGCATTATTTCGGAATAACGGCCGTTATTCCAAAATAACAATGCGAGCATCTACCCAGCAATTCTGTTATTTCAAAATAAATTTGAAATAACGGACAGCTTATTTTGACTTCTGTAAACTCATTTCACAAGGAATAATGCCTATTCCAAAATAGCAATTTCGAAATAGCTGTATGTATTGATGCTCCACTGCTACTATTTCAAAATAGCTCCTCCCCAGGGCCATTCAAAATAATTACTCCCTAGTGCTTCCTGGGGCTCTAAATAAATGTAGTGTGTCCACATTAGGGAAGCCTGCCTTGGACTAATTTTGAGGCTTCCCTGTAGTGTAGATGCGCTATTTCATAATAAGATATTCAGAGTATTTCTTCTGGAATAACTTATTCCGAAATAAGTGTGCAATGCAGACGTATCCTAATAGTGCTTCTGCCACTTTTTCCAGTTGTCACCATCATATTATTTTGGTCTTAACAAGGCTGAGCTTCACACAACTCATTCATCCATACTCCAATCTGAGTTAGACATTGTCTGAAGTAAGGATGTAATAGTATAGTCAATTAACTGATAAGCAAAAGCTTATAAATTAATGCTATAGACTACACACACTTTCCCCTCACCCCGCCAGTAAATTTTTTAGCAGGCTGGCCAGCAGCCAGGCTAAGTCCTGGCATGTGCCAGATCCAAGACACACCCCTGCTGTAGTTATGCATTTAAATTCTATTAGGAGCCAGGTGGGCCAGCAGTCTGGCTCAGTTCCGGCTTGTGCCAGATCCGGGAGGTTAGACACACACACACACCCCACACAGGGGCTGCTGCCGTCCCATGCTGATGCCTCTGTATCAGAGGCAGCAGCACAGGGCAACAGGCAGCCGGTCTGCAAGGGAAGCAGGTTTTTAAACTGGCTCCCCTCGTGGACCTGCTCCTGACTGACACTGATACAGAGGCAGCAGCATGAAGTGCCAGGGGGCTCCTTAGGAGTGGGGCTAGAGTGCACTGACTGCTGGCCGCATCCCTGGGGAATATAGAATAGTTGAGTAACTGAAAAAAATTCACAAGGTTAATCGACTATTCAATTAACCCATTTTAACATCCCTAGTCTCAAGTGCAAAACCATGTAATCCAAATCCGGACATAGAAGCAAACATCAAACCCTTTGACTTTTTACTAACTTTCCTAATGAACCCATATTCACTGGCCCTGTATAATTTAGGGATGTTAAATATCAGTTAAATGAATAGTCAATTAACCTAATGAATTCTTATCAGTTAGTCAACTATTCTACAATCCCCAGGCAGCCCCTGTCTGGGGGGGGAGGGGTCTGAGCTCCTGAAACTGGCACAAGCTGGAATTGAGCCAGGCTTCCTGACCACCTGGCTCCTAATACACTTTAAATGTAAAACCACAGCGGGGGTAGATCCAGGACCCAGTGCAAGTCAGGACTGAGATGGGCTGCTGGCCAGTCTGCTAAAAAATTTACTGGCAAGGGGTATGTGTGTGTGGGGGGGGGGGGGAATGCATGTAGTTTGTAGCATTAACCTATAAACTTTTACTTATTGGTTAATCGGCTATACTAGTATATCCCTAATATAATTACCTGGCTACTCATTGTAGCCAGGCATATTTCTTGATAGTTCAAATGTTTTGTTTTGGTTTTTTTAATAGACACTCCCTTTTTTTCTAGGTGATGCTGTGGATTTTTAGACTTGTTTTAACATTCAGAAAACATTAGCTGGTTATAACTTCAAATTTCAATACATTTTAGATATGATGTGAGAAGGAAGTAGTAATGACTTCACCAAGTTCTGTAGTTCATAAAACAACACTAAATATGTACCTAACACACTAAACTATATCTTTAGTGAGATCAATTTAAATGACCACAGATGTACTTGTTTAATGGAGATACATGCAGTGCAAGCACTAATTCCAAATTACATGCTTGCAGATTTTTTTTGGCTTCACAGTGACAATCCTCTAGATTTTCTTCCTTAGTTTCGGTACAGGTAGGTCCTCCTTGCTCCTGCATCCTCAGGACCTGAGCGGTCCCAAACCAGGGAGTTTTCTAGACCAGGAAACGTCAGTGCTCCCCCTGTTGGCCATGAGTCCACTCCTAGGCTATGTCCAGACTCAGGGGTTTTTTCGGGAAAAGTAGACTTTTTCCGAAAAAACTTCCCCTGCGTCCAGACTCAAGCCGCGTTCCTTCGAAATTAAATCGAAAGAACGCGGCTTTTCTTTCGATGGCGGTAAACCTCATTTCACGAGGAAGAACGCCTTCTTTCGAAAGTTCCTCTTTCGAAAGAAGGCGTTCTTCAATGTAAATAGGGCTTCTTCGAAAGAGAGCAGCCAGACTCACTGGATGCTTTCTTTCGAAAAAGCAAGCCGCTTTTTCGAAAGTTCAACGTGCAGTCTAGACGCTCTCTTTCGAAAGAGGCTTGCAGTCTAGACATAGCCCTAGACTCTGAGGCTGGGACTGCCCAACCACTGCTGCCCCACTGCTCCTGGGGGCTCCCAGGGGTTCCTAGCTAGGACCACTGGTCTACCGCTGGCCCCGCTCTGCTTGTGATTCCCTGGCGTTTTCCAGTCAGGACTGCCTAGCTGCCGCCGTCAGCCCCACTGACGATGAGGGTTCCCCATTTGGGACTGGGATTCCCTAGACACCATTGGCCCAGCCACTGATGGCCCAGCCAGGGCTCCCCAGCTCCTGTGGGACTCACAGATGGCTCTGCTCCCAGCCTCCAGGGCTCTTTGTTCCTGCCAGATCACAGATGTTGCAGGAGCAGAGAGTCTTGATTTGAGAGGTTCAACCTGTACTAATAAGGATACTGTATGTACATTATATGAAGTTATCCTTATTGGCCATTTTGTCCCACACCCTAAGCACATGCACATGACAGATGGTTAGCTATTATGGAAACCCTATGGAGTCCTGGTGAATACATACTGCCATCCTTGAAATGTGAATGCAA